>NC_046335.1:26826022-27197897 GCF_000738735.6 Corvus cornix cornix | reverse complement strand
CAAGACAACAGGAGAGCATAGCTATTAACATTGTATACTTATTGTGTTTCAAAATATCTTTAATATCTTAGAGCTGAAAACTGGCATTCACTGTGTTGAGGAATACTACATCATAAGCTTACACAGATAAGCTCTTTAGAAGTCTGTGCTCACCTAAGTTAGTTTTAGAGCTAATTTTAGACATGATTAAAAGCGCACAATTTGTATTCTGCTGGAGCCAAGAATTCAAATAGCAGGATAAATATGCATTATTGTTAGAAGCCCCATGAAAGATCCGACTGACAAACAGGGAACACTCTCAGAAGCTGAAGAATGGAAGCTAGATAATGACAAGCACATGTACACAATATAAAAAAAAACAAACCACAAAACATGAGCCAGTGAAGCAGTGTGTCCATTGCCTAAGTCATGTTTTACTAGTGCTAGCAAAGTTACAACCTGAACTGTTTAAATACACTGGAGACGAGAACCATCCCGTGCTGTAGGGGCTGGGAAGACAAGTGGAGGAGGCAGCTTGCAGCTGCCTGCACAAGAAATTCTGTTAGCATGCCTAATGAGGGAAAAACGAAATAAAGATGGACAAGAGGGAGGAGAGAGAGGAGAGGGAGGGTTATGAGAGAGTGGAGGGAGGTAAGAGAGGAGGTGAAGAGGAAAGTGGGGGGTAATGGCAGGGAAAATGAGAATTTTAAAAAGGCAAGTTTGAAGGCACAATTTTACAGAATCCTTGGGGAAAGAGGGTGGAGAGAGGAGTTGGTTCAAATACTACTAAAAGAAGTAAAAAAAAAAAATTGCTTGCACATTTGTTTTCAAGATTTTATGAGTGAAAATTCATGTTTCTGTAGATGAAGGGGAAAAAGATCGCTCATCTGACCTCAGGTTCTTTTCCTCTCCTGTTTTTCTTCCCTAAATAAAGAATGCAATGGTGAATATTGCATGATCTAGGGCCTAACTTTTGCATGCTACCTCCCCTTAAGACTTCAAAATACAATGCAAAGGAGGACCATCACACCTTGTTCTCCAAATTGCAGACATTTAAACTCATGAAGAGTAACTAGCTGAGGGCTACCTTGCAAATAAACAGCACAGTGAAGGGCAGACTTCAGATCCAATAACTTATTCTGCTTCCCTAATGAGATGGTGATTTAGTGGGTGGAAACTACACAGACGGATGTCGAGCTTTACAAATGCAGAATTCTGCTTGTGCAATTATCTTCTCACAGACCTGCAAAGCACACACTTGAACCTTGTTTATGACACTCTTCAGAGACATATCGACATTTACTGAATTGTCAGTGCCAGCAACATTGCCAAGTTCATTAGAATGAGAAAAGGTCACCCATGTAAGGCCACTGACTCTGGTGGACTCCCCTCCCAGGAAGCCCACAACAGTTTCTGGGATAGAGGGGAACATGCACAGGTGCATGAACGCACACAATCAAGCCACGACCCCTGCTTCTGAATTGACTAATTTACTATTATGAAGTTCATAAACTGCTGCATGAAGTACTTTGAGACAACCTGCAAAAACAATAAAAATCAGTAATATTACATAGACAAGACAACTCTGTCATTACATCCTCTTTATTAGTAGGTACTTAGTTAGACATAGAAGCAGACTGTACATGGACTTAGAAATGCTCCCAAACGCTACCACATCCTCCAAGCAAGAGATGGACTGACATGGTTTGTTGTCATTTTATCAATGCAAGAAGAACTATGTTTTATCCAGAGAAGAGAAAATAATTGTTAGTGTATGTTAAAACAAAGAACACTTCAGATTAGTTCCAGCTCTTCTGAAACTAGCATACCCATGTGTATCACAGTGTGGGGCAGAAAAACCTACTTCAGTTTTTCCTAGCTCCCACAATCATGTTTCCAGTCCAACTAAATAAAGAAAATGTAAGGAATCTAAACCTTAAACAAAATTAATATATGTTCAGTATCAATACACAAGTGCTACCCAATGGAAGATGTGAATAAGAACTGTGTGGAAATAGATGAGATTAAAACAAAATCCTACCACATCTTACTGTCTGGGTTTTTCTGTCTCTCTGACTAACAGTGAGACAAGATGGTCTTATTGAAAAAAAACCCTCCAAAACCCTCCAACCAACACCCCCCTAGCTAACCCCCCCAAATCCACCAAGGCTAATAGCCACCAGAAAACTACTTTTTTTTTTTTTTTAATAGAAGTAAGTACTTCAGAACAGCAGCTATTCAAAGACAAAGAGATACTGTGTGAAAACAAACCCCCCAAAAAACCCCAGATCCCACCCAGCAAATAAACTCCTCCATCTCTTTGTCAAACAGGGCTGAAAAAGTCTTGTTTATTTTTTCCAAAGACCTGATTTGACTATTACTTATGTAAGTGTTAGAAATTTTTATACTGACTGCCAAGATGTCAGAACACTGAAGCATTAGTACCACAGAAATTACAAAACAGAGAAATCTACAATTTTTCAGCATCATGAAAAAACAAAATGAAACAAAACAATTCCCAGTAATTATACACAATTTTTTTTTTAATCAATCCTTCAACCAAGACACAAGAAGCAGCAGAGGGAAAAAATTTGCCAACATAAAACAGCTGGTAAAAATCCAGCAAAAAGTTGTATTGAATGGTATACCCTGCCAGACAACTGGTCTTAATAAGAACAGCAGATTGCACTTGCAAACAGTTCAGAAGGCCAAGATTTCTACGGAATGTGCTCATCTTGTAAAGGGGAAGCAGGAACTGAGGAAAAAATGAAGATATATAGAATACTTGCCTGTAGGAGAACACGAAACACCTCACGCCTACGCAGTGATCAGTTTCTCTGCTTAAAGGAACATCTCCATTTTTTAAGTGTTTATGAAAAATATGAACAAATTTTAAAATACAAGGAATATAAACTAGTAAATATATACTCACACAGAGGCAGGTTACAAGGTTAGACAAGTTGACGTGTCGAGGAGCAAACATGTGGAGCTGCTGAAGGCAAGAGATGGCTTGAGCTTGAACAAGGCAGTCAGGATTATCCTGCATCACTGCACAGCCCAAAAGGCAGGAAGTTCTTAAGGCTGACACTGTTGTACTGCTGCCTATATTGAGAATAAAGAAGGTAGGGTGGTTTTTTTGTTTGGTTTTAAAACATATCTATTTTTAATAAACCAGATAACCTGTCTTTTTCCCAAGCCAGCCATAATGTTCATCCTCCTAAAGGATGATCCTTGTATCTGTGCCATACTTTGATACCAATGAGTAGTGATCACATTGCTCTCTGGTGATTTAGATGCAAATTTTAAATGTCTGCATCATAACTAAGACATAGACGGGTACCTAACTCTTGAAATACGAACACCTTCTGTTCTCATGCTAGAATTATAAGATGCAAGAATGTAAGAACTGTAAAATGTAAAATTCATGTAAGAAATTTCAGCCCAAGGCAAGGCTTGGAGAACCAGTTCAAACAAAGGAAATGCTATTTCGGAAAGCTAGCAGTCATGTCATCTTGGTTGCATAAAGTCATGGCCTATGAAATACTGTCTTACAACTATGCAAAGAAACTTAGCATCTGCTTACTTGTTACAGGGCAATCACACACATTCAAACAATGTTTAGCAATTCAGTTGCTACAGCAAACAAAGTTGACACTTTTTTATGTTATATACCTTGCAACTCAGGGCCCAGAGTGGTAATAAGTGTATTTAAACAACGACCAAGGCTTTGATGAACTTCAGCGTAAGCAGGAGGCACACTCAACAACAACATGAGAACAAGAGATAAGGTAGGTTCCACATGCACATGATACAAGGGCCCAGCTAAATCTACTATTAATGACAGAGAGTGTAGTGCCCATGCCTGTAAAATAAGAGAAGCAGTCATGTAACGTCCATATGATATACATAAGACCTTTTAAAAATTTGATAGTTGAAAGTGTAATTCAGTAATGAAGTGTAATAGAAGTTGCACTTCTAGGTTCCAAAGGAACAAATAGAGAGGTTATACACAGAAACTTTATGAATCTGATGTTGAATAAGCCATTTTAAATATTTTACAAGGAACTGTATGTTGTGCAATGAAACAACCAGTTTAAATTTGTCATGGTTAATAAACAAAAAATTGAATGTAATAGTAAATGAGTTTAACAGTGATTATTATTCCTTAATTATATGCTATTACTTAAAAATTTCTTACAGTTCCTTGTGCAAGAACAAAATTGTGAAAAAATACTAGAGTTGCTGAAACAACCAACTGCTGAAACTGTCACAGTTACATTGCACCAATGTCAACAAACAGTTCTTCTTTGTGCAAAGATACTGCGGAAAAAGCTTTAAAAATTCTTTAACTGATATTTAGATAAACACATTAAATACACTCAATGTCTCTTAAAGCTATTCTGACAGATAACAGTTTTAGCCACAGAGAAATAACATTAATTAGTCTTCAAAATCTCTTGCCTTACTCAAGAATGTATATCCACCAAGTTCTACAGCATTTAGGCTACAAATCCCTTTTATTTACTATATGACCTTTCAACAAAAAATGCTGTGAGGTAAACACTGTAAAAGAGACAAAAACTGATACCAAAAAAAAAAAAATCCCTCATCAACAAAAACCCTAGGTACTATCTAATCAAAGTCAAGATATAGGTGAATATGAAACTAATCAATCCCTAAAACATTAGGTACTGGTTTTGGTGAGCCTTATCAGTCTCACAGATCACTGAATAAGAACCTCCCACATCTCATTCTTGCTATGGAAGATGTTGAAGGTGGATTTTGAGCAGGGACTGTCTTCTACATTGCCTTTGTTGCTCCAGCCATTACCTGTGAGGTATGCCTATGAGGCTGTGAAGTGTTATTCTCACAAGAAAAAGAATCTTAAACTCCAGAATATAATTCACTTAATTTGTAACATAACTTTTTTATGTAAGTGACAAGTACCTGTACATCAGGAGAAGTACTGTCCTGAGACAAAGTATAAAGGATTCCAACACATGCATTCAGGTGCTGAGTAGAACCTATTCCTCCTAGGTACCTATACAGACATCCCAGAGCCAAAGAATGACCTGTTCTTGATACCACATCCCTAGCAGATTTAAGCCTATTAATTGAAAGAAAACTGTTAGTTTAATCACCAAGACTCTTACTACATAATAAGCACATCTACAAATGAAATTTCTGGTATATAATCAGCAAAAAATTTTATTTGATACTATTATATTTCCAAAATTCTAAGTTCATGCATTGTCTCTTATCTGAAGAAAGTACCAAAAGTATTTTAGATACACTTAAATGATGTTGCTAGAACAGCAGCTGATTTAATTAATTTGAAAGTCTACATGCTTACTTAGATAGTCTTACACTAAAAAATACATGCAGAACTCAGGCAGTGCTTTTTCCTGTTAATTTCTGAAGTGACATCAAATTCACAAAGGAAAACAGCTTTTAAAAACTATCATAATAGGTGTCAGGTAGATTTCTCAAACACTTTTATAAACTCAACTAGTATCTTTTCATGCTTATTTTGAACTTACTTGTCAAAACTGAGTTGCGCTAATCCAGCAGTGAAGGCACTGTCAGAAACCACCTGTGCCAACCTGGCCAAACACTCTGCAGCAGCACATCTTAGAAGTGGATTACTGCTTTCCAAGGCACCCATTACCAACATCAGGGCAGATCTTCTAACTTCTTCTGAACCTAAACTTCCCTTGCAGTTAGCCAAATGCTAAAAATAGACATTAAATATATTAAACAGTTAGACAATAATCAGAGTGTGCTTTTCTGTCAGTCATGCAAAAAATACAAGACCTGTAGAAGGATTTTGATTTTCTTCCCCTTTGTCTGAGGAATTCCTCTCTTTTAATGTGCTGGTTTGAGAGTCAGATGTCCAAACCCACATAAGCGTACATCACAGCACAACATCATAGTATCAACATTATGATTTTAGGAAATCCTGGATAGATTGCAGTAGAACCAGATAAACCAACACATTAGAAGAAGAAAACCAGTGAGAACAGAATAACACAAAGAAAAATCTCAGTCCAAAATAAGAGCATGAGCAAAAGCTACAGCAGTTATCTGGATTGCATACTAAATATGCCCCAAATACAAATATTGTACAATAGAAGTTCTTGCCTATTCTGAAAACATTTTGCCTAAGAAGAGAAGAATGAAAACTGCACATGAACAGAGGAAAATACAAATAAAGCACCAGGGAAAATGAACAGATGGCATATAATTATGACATCACTTTATTTTACCAATTGTCACTTTTTTATTTATACAGTAAGAAATACGAAAGAAAATGACAAAGACAGAAATGATACAAACAGAATTTTTCCGTATCTCTCTTATTTGAATGACACTTGTATGGATGCTGGTACACTAGAGTGTACTAGAACAGGTTTCCCTAAAACTAATATTAAAAAAGGAGAAAACTTAAATAGTGATTCCTTTGCACTCAAGAAAGCTATGCCATCACAAAACAATATAATACCATAGAAAACAGGACCGATCACCTTGATTGTTAATCAAAACACAAACTTCTGTGTACTATCCTCGTTTGGACTGGGGTAGAGTTAATTTTCTTCACAGTAGCTAGCATGGTGCCATGTTTTGGATTTGTGCTGAACACAGGGTTGACAATACTGAGATGTTTTTGTTATTGCTGAGCAGTTCTTACACAGAACCAAGGCCTTTTCTGCTTCTTGTGCTACCCCCACCAGTGAGCGGAGTGGGGGTGCACAAGGAATTGGGAGGCAACACAGCTGGAATAGGTGACCCCAACAGACCAGACCGAGATTCCATACCACATGGCTGTCAAGAGGTAGTTGTTTAGCATAAATAAGTTTTAAGTACAATGAGCTACATAGAGGTAAAACACTCAGTGATTTAGGATGTTGCTTGCCTAGCTTTACTGGCTCAGCATGAGTAGCTGGATTAGATGATGCCTTAGGCCAATAGCTCTGAACTTACACCTAGAGATGTTTTTGTTTGGAATGGAGTTAATTTTCTGAGTAATTTTCCTAGTAGCTGGTACAAAGCTGTGTTTTGTCTTTAGTACCAGAACACTGATAACACACTGATGTTTTGATTGTTGCTAGGTAATGTTTATCTTAAGACTAGGGGTTTTTAAATTTTCCATGCTCTGCCAGAGAGCAGATGCATCAGAAACACAAACCAGAAGATCAGGAGACTACAGCTGGCAGCAGAAGCTGCAATTCCTCAAGAACCACCTACCTGCACAGACACAGGGAAAGAACCCAGTAACATATTAGAAGACCCCTTACCAAAAATCACCACTGGACCCAGAGACACATGCAAGGCACATAAAGAGCATATGAAGGGTAGGTGCATAAATCATAAGGGTATAATTGCCTAGGGATTTTTGTTCTGAGTACTTCAGAGACACCCAGCTTGAGCTGACCTGCTGCTGTATAACTCCATTAAATAACTTGGTTTTATAAATCTGACGCCTGACACTCCGCTACGGGAAACCCAGAGTTAAGATGGAAGAAGGAGGAAGCACACCAGAGAGCGAGTGTATGTGACAACAAGGAGACGAAGGGGACACCTGTCTGCTCACTGGGGCTGCCCACTGCAAAGGGGTTCCTGTCCCAGCACCTAAAGTCTCAGGTGGTCTGTGTGCGACTCCTTGAACAGTGTGAGAATGCCCCTGCAACAGCTCTTCCTTTAACATGGAATCATGCTCAGCATATAAAGTTGGGAGGAGGCAAGGGAATTTCTGCAGTGATGGTTTTTGTCTTCCCAAGTGACTGTTAGGCAAGATAGACCCCTGCTTTTCTGGCAACAGTTTAACACCTGCCTGCTGATGGGAAGCAGGAAATTAATTCCTTGTTTTGATTTGCCTGTGTGCATGGCTTTTGCTTTCCCTATTAAACGTCTTTATCTCAACCCAGGAGTTTTCTCACTCTTACTCTTGTGATTCTTTCCCCCATCCCACTGTGGGGGGAGTGAGCAAGTGGCTGCGTGGCTCGGTTTAAACCACAGCAATTGATGTATTTGAAGCAAGAGATGCTATGGTTTAACAGAGAGAGAGAGAGAGAGAGAAACAAAGGGGAGAGAGAGAGCAGATTTACCTTTAAGGAAGTAGAAAAGGCTGACACAACATGTAGTTGTACTATTTGTTGTCGAGATCCTTTTGTTTGCTTTATGGAATTCAACAACTGTTCTAACACCTGGAGCCTTAAACAAAAACAGAAGAGAAACCACAGAATTGAAAATTAAAGAAATAAATAAAGCTTTTAAATTTTATTTTAAAATCCATAACAAAACCTATTTATTATAGAAACAGAGGTAGAATAAATTAACTCCTGAGCATTTTCCTTCAACAGACATCCCTGTCTACTACAAAAAAATCTGCATATTCCATTTCAGAATATGAACTTCCCTATATGAACATGAAATTCTTTTACATTTGTTTCCTTAGATGTATTCATAGACAATAGCTTATATCTAAGTAAGATTAAACAGACATTATTAAAAGGAATATATGGGAATAATGCATTTTGACTTACAATTGAGAAAGGAGGGGGAAAAGGAGAAATAAAATGAAAATGTATTTATCTGCAGCAATTAATTCAGGTCTTGAGAAACAGGTGAAGAAAACCAACCAGCAAGCCGGTGACAGTTGGGGCAAGAAAAAAAAAACAAAGAAAAAAAATCCAAAATAAAAGTAGTCAATGAAGACAGAATGAAGAAGTAAAGGCAGGTCAGAAGAACAAATATATCTTGTGGCAATTTTATTGGCAGGTATTCTCATATACAAACAGCTGCCTGGAACTTACACTAGATCCCAAGCATTCAAAGTTGTGAAGACATCAAGACTCAGGACTCATCAACACTAAACACTCATCCCACACAGGAAACTATAAAACCATCACCAGCAACAGTGATCACGATCTAACAGTTGAGGTCTAACTACAGCTGGCTTTGAAAATATAAGGCTATTTGATTTTAAAATAACTCATCTGCTCTAAAGCTGCATACAAAATTATTACCAGCAGCACACAGAAGAAGCAACTGCATGCAAAAATCTTCAGGAATTTTATGCTTTAGCAATCAGTGTGCTTATAAATGTGAAACAAACCAAAATGCCATGTATGCAGCGAGAAAAAACATAGACAAAAACCCAAGAGAAGTTTTTGATGTCTTTTAAGCATTCTTGTACCTCGACAGAACTGTGTTAAGACACGGTCTATTATTTCTTCCCATCCACTTTTTATAAAGAATGTATTATGCATTAAGCACCACAAAAATTGTGCAATAGCTCTCCAAATAGCTTCCATTTTGATCTGGCTATAAAAACAAAACATTATTTTTCTTGGTCCACGGAATTTGCTATGACAGTAACCTCCTGCTGGATGTGCTTTTTTGTTGTCAGTAACCTTAAAGAGAGAAGTCCAATAATGTGGTGGTCTGAATTATGCTATTCAGATGGTCTACAGACTCCACTTAAGCAAAAAAATTTTTTTTTCAGAACTGTTTTCTTCTGCATTCAATGTCAAACACTGTAACCATCTTACAACATCTCCTAAATTCCCCAGCAGTTACAGATACTACTTTACCTGTGAGATTCTGTTATGTGGGAAAACATAACTCCAAAAAGTCGAGTTGCTGCACTGATAACAGATAATGCAGGAGGTAGTGGTTTAGGTAATGAATCCCCTTTTACAAATTTCTCATAAATTGAGTAAGGGTCATACTCCAAGCTGCCGCCAGCTATGCTGTTACCTAAAAGGAGCTGTAAGAAGCAAAAAAGTGATAGCCATATTTTTGACCAAGTCTAAATGAGTACTGACCCAAATAACTACAACTGTATGAAAATGCAATAATACCTTTATAATAAAACCAAAAAGTACCTGCTCTTCAATAAATCGGTGGTCAGTCTCCTGCAGTAGGGGACCGAGTAAAAGGCGATCGTTCTCATGACAAAGGGGTGGAAGCAGGAATGTAGAGGCATCAATCTGGCTATCTGGGACAGTCAAGTCAGTCACTAACTCTTTTAGAACAGCACTGAAATTTCCTTTAAATTAAAGAAAAAATATTCAAAACACTTCATTAGCTACTTGCCACAAGCAATTTTGGGAGCAATATATTCATCCTGAAATAGTAACATCCATCTAACATTTCTCTTTAGTCTTCAAACAGTTAATTAGAGAAGACTCTCTGTTAGAGGGGAAACCACAGAGCAGTACCTGACATAAGCAAGCTAAGCACCCACAGCAATCTAGAAGCTGAAAACCAGAGAGTTTTACCTTTACAGAAGGCATAATGCCATACAACTGATAATTCAATAAATTAGTTACATTTACAAATAAATTAAAGGGGGAAAGGCAGTTATGAACATAGCCATATTTTCTTCTACTTCCTGAAAATTAATGCCACAGAAGGTATTACATAATCACAAAGGGATACTTGGACTTGGCAAGCAGAAGTAGTTTAAAACATCCATAGGTTTGATAAGTAACCAAAAGCTGATTAATGCAGTGCCCTATTTTAGGAGTTTGCATGCAAAAACCAAAGCAGGAGGAGTTTACTGTAGGTTACATTATGATAAATTACACTGGTAGTTAAAACTTTCACATATTTTTGCACATAATACTGCTGACAAGGCTGTACATAATACTACAACACTGGGCACTTTGAGTCAGACTACTGAGGTTATTAAAACAGGCTTTGTAGTGAGAGAACATTTCCAGTGCTGAACCACATGTGATGAGAAAGGACTGGTTTGTAATTGCGGTGAAGAACACTGCAAAACTGATTTTAAAGAATGTACACAGTCTTTATACAAGTATTACATAAGAATTTACCTCCAGAGCATTAAGACTGAAAAGTCAAGTCCTCATGAATTGGGAAATATCAGCACTAAGATGCGGAGAGGGGAGAAGGACAGGAGCTTAACTCCACATATCCAATTCCTCGCATTCAGTTTTGTTGTTAGTTGACCACACAATTACATGTTGGCACTGCAGTTGCTCAAAATTTTTCAACACATGGAAGTTCCAAAAAGTGGGTCAACACAGTTATCAGCACCTCATGAGCATGAGCAGAGTTATTAGTATAGTTGGAGCTGGTAGCTGCAACCAGCTATTTAACCCTTCCTGAAAACAGAATCTATTCTGAGAAGCTGACTTGCTCTCCCCTACCTGTCAAACTCCTATCAGCATGTCTCCCCTGCAGGCATCTGTTGCTTTGCCTGCCTCCCTGACTAATGAAGCAAGTATGTAATTTTCCCAAAGTGCTTTACTCAAATCTTAATGCAAAATGTTTGCACTATCACATATATTGCAAGGCGTACAGATAATGTGTGAGAGGAATAGAAATTGAGCCTTTAAAAAAACCATGATACTGAACAACTAGAAGCTGTTTTTTCATTATTAGTCATCACAACAAAATTTCTTTTAAAAAATCCCCTTCCTATGAAAAAAAAACAGTTTTTGAAATAAAATTTCATGGAGATATCCAGCATTTTTTAACCAAATGAACATTTATTTTAGTCCCAGACAGTTGGCAATCCTCAACACTTCAAACAATATTACCCCAACGTAAAGCAGTTCAAAATTTTAAGCCAGAATGCAGTTTCAGCATTCTAGCTATTAATCTCATGCTATTAAGAAAGAAAAGTGAATGCTTGTATTCAATTTTATGGTTTAAACAGTGGAACATAACAAGCACAAAAAGCCGAAGAACGGAAAGAACCCTAATGAGTTGTCTGACAAAACATATTAATTTCAGACAACACGAAACATCAAGAAATCTAATAGAATTCAAACTACTGAAATTATTTTTGTGGAATTTTCAATTTGGACAATATCAAACTTTTTATATTAAGTCACAAGGAATAAATGTTTAGCCTCAAAAACATGAGCACATTATAATCAAAAATTAATGACACATGAAAATGATCACAAATACGACTTGTCATCTTAGAAACACAACCAGCTTTCCCCAGCTTTAACAAGTTCATACTTTGGAGCAGATAAATTACAGGTCTTAACCATTCACACACGATGGAAGACAGCAACTAAAACATGTTAAATGTATTTCACTGATGTTCAAGTTTACCTAATATGTTCTTCTCATATCTGTTATTGCTGAAATAATGCAAAAAATCAGTTATGATTCATGTACACTCATGGTAGAATTTTGCAAAATTCTGCTGGTTGAGCAGAGATGATTTTGAGAGATGACAAAGCAATAAAAGGAACATCAAAGAGGCAGAAAGTGAGTAGGAAAGGACCAAACAGAGCCTAAACAAGTCATAGTATCTCAGGCCTCAGAAATCTAAAGGCATGAATTGACAGAGAAGCTTGGGTATATGAATAGTCTGTTTTCAACTGTTTATTTTCTTGGGTATTTTGTTTTGTTCCTCTTGTACTAAAGAAAACAAGCTTTGCACATTATTTGCAAATACTAAAAGCTTGAATTACAACTCCTGGTATATGTTTCGATCACCAATTTTCTTAAAAAGAAGTAACTTACAGATTTCTATCATCTGGCTAACTACCTGAATTGAAGAAAGTAAATAGAAAAGAAATAAAACCATGAAGAGGTGAAAGCTTCTCAGTTTGTCACTCTGAGCCATGTAAAATGTGCCATGTTGTGCAACACAACAGTACTAATTATAATAACTAAATTTAGACACTGAAAAAAGCATTCTGAGTTTCATAGTGACAATCTTTCCCCAAACAATGTATTTTTAAAATTCCCAATATTTGCAAAGACATACAGCTTCTGCATGAAGCTATCCTACTGGAAATATTATGGAAAGAATGGTATTTGTTTCAAGTTTTACCTTAGAAACTTTTCATCGCATTTTTAAATGATGCACACTTATATGTTAAAATATATAAAAATAAGTTCTAGCAATGTATGTACTTCCATTCCTTCCCCACTCTCAAACTGCTGTATTACACATGGGTGCACACCTCTGAGACTATACCTGTCAAATTACTGTTTTGATTCTAAGGCTATTTTCAAAGCTTTCAGGGGGGTGTCAACTTATTTGTAAAAAACTTATCAAGCTTTTTCTTTATTTGTTGGATCTAGAATGCAGCATCCTCAGCTAGGCTGCTCTCTCACAAGAGTTATATTTTGCAGGTCACACTGTAAAACACCGTATATTTTCAATGAAGTTAGAACATAGGCAAAAATCCCAAACACACCAAGAAACTGCCAAACCCAGCCATACCCAAATGTTTGTATTCTATGACATGTTGCTCCTGTATTCAAGAACAAAAGGAATAACTTGGTCTCAGGGACAGCGGTGCAATCTTCAGTCACAAGTGAGTATTGTAGACTATGCTTCATTACACAGAGACTTCTAATGTGACAACAGCTTTTAAGGCATAGGTCAGGGATTTGTCCCGATCCTCTTAGCAGTTGCCACTAGATGGAGCAGATTATTTGAATAACGATTCCCTCCAAGATACAGAGGACACAGCTAACTTAGAGCGTGTTGCTCCATGTTGTTTCTGTCCTGAAGAATACCCTGTACTTCTCTTTACAGCTGACAAAACACTATAGTTCCTTGCTGCAGTCCATACACTACTGTATGGCAAATGATTTAAAGATAACAAAGATAATAAATATTTTAGCTGAAAAGTTAGACCCATCCAACTACATTGCATATTTAATGGTTTAGAGGCCTAGACTCTTTTTGTTATGTTCTCCTATAAAAATTAAGTCAATCCCCAGATTTTGTTGAAACTGTTCCTTAAATACAAACCTTTTATCCACAATCTGTACAGGATCAGATTAATATGTCTGTAATATATGCTTAGTTAAATCAATTAATTTGAATTCTTTCAGTGGTCTATATGCAATTAGTTTAAGCTAAAGTTACACCTTTGGGAATTAGGATTCAAGGGAAAAGTAAAGCAGGCATCAAAGAAAAGAAATTTTTCAACTAGTTTGAAATTGAAACGATGACTAACTTCAAGTGTCAACCAAAAATAGAGCAAAAGCGTCTCTTTGTAACAGAGGTCTGTATTTGTATTAGGAAAAGGGAAAAAAGATCATGAACACTAGCTTTTCAAAACCACAGTGACTTTGCTACAATTCATCAAACTTATATAGAGGGAATAAAATTTGTTTTTTAGAAAAGGTGGAACTAATCTTTGCTGGCTGAATGTGTGTTGGACAAAAACTTAAAAATGAGCCCATGGTATTTTAATGGATTTCTCTTTGTATGGAAATACGTACCTTCGTAGGCCTTTGGGGGCAATACTGCTAGTAATTCATAAAGTTTATGTCTGTAAACCGTTGATGGTGTTTTTAAGGAATTTCCATGTGATTTGTATATTGAAGAAAGCCTTAAAATATAAAAAGCATGTCAGAGATGGTAGGGACTTTAAGTTTTATGTAACACCCCAGTTTCATTTGTACCGCTCTACTGAATGCTTTTAAAATCTATATATATTAGAAGTACAGTTTTGATTTGCATAACTAATAGTAAAAGGAAACTGATTTATTTCACATATTCTGAAAAAATGTCTTTTGACCATTTCCAAGCGTTATTTTTATTTAATACTAGAGAAATAAACAAGCTTTCTATTTCCTTTGATTGTACCTATATTTATGACATTATTGTGGATATATTTCTCTAAGTTAGAGCTTAGAGCCCAAATGCATTGAATTGTTCTATATTCCAAAGGCAAAAGTTTAAAAATTATAAAACCCTTTCCAGCTTAGATCTGAAATTAAATACAGAAAATATACATGTCTAAAAGATGTTTTTCCAAGCATATTACTGAACTTGGATTCTTATTTTATAAAAAATAATGGTATATAAATGAAAACGTGCATGTTTAATTTAAAAAGCAGTATATAAAAACTAACTGAAAAAACCCTTGCAAGAAAGTTTTCCTTAGATTTTTCACGACACTGGAATCTGCAAACACAAACTCTGATTTTTGTCCCTTGAAAAGAAAGTTCTTTAGAAAGTGCACTAATCAAATACAGAAGATTACTCTAGCTTTTCAAATAACACTTTTATATACACACTTACTGTGTCAATAAATCAACAGCACTTGGGAGAGGAGGAAGAAGTCTCTGAACAACTTCATCCGTAAGAAGACCAGCACAGTGCGAAACAAAGCTTTTAATAGCTAGAAAAGGAATTGGATTTCAACTTACTTAGTGTGAGTTATATTGAAAAAAAAAATCACATTAGCAAAGTAATTACATTATCACATCACTAATAATGTATAAAAGTAGAAGAAAATAAACAAAAAAATACTTTGGCCAATAAATGAAAAAACTGATAAAAATCTCAAATGAAAAAAGTCAGATGCACCCTTTTGGTGTGTCAGCTTGGACATTCATACCCTGACTTTTAATTGCATACATAAATGCAATTATTTTTTGCCTTTTGTTATGAACTAAGTGATCGTATATAACTCAACTTCATGATAATTCTATAATAATAATAAAAAGAGAATAGGAGGATGATCAGGTGGCCTACTGCTTACTTCACTAGTTTTCCATTAAAATTTAGTTCAATTACTGTTGTTTAGGAACCAATTAATATGTATATATGTATATAATTTACAGAAAACTAAATTTGAGTTTTATTTTCGAAAGCATCTAGAGAATATATTGTATTAAGTACCTACTTTCTAAAGAAAAAAGATTTAAAGGTTAATTGTTTAGGTAGTTCTAAAATGAAATTACTATTGAATTCCACACTTTGTGATACATCTTAATAGTGAGAGAGAGGGGTGATTACTGTATCAGGGTTTACTGGAAAGCAAAGTACCCTTTAGTACTCTAGAATACAAGACTGAAACACATTAAGTATTTGAAGATCACTGGAGCAACTTCTTGGAAACCCAAATTCACAGTATTTCATGATTAAAAATTGCAACCTACAAGAGAGCAGCCACATCCAAAGCACTCTTTCCTGGCAGAGAATCCCAACTACCTGATCGTAATCTTTACCCAAATCCTTCCACTCTCACAAACACGTTTGAATGACTCACCAGTTCTATTTTGCTTATAGTAAGTTACCTAGTAGGAAACAGAACCACTATTTGCCACATATAATAGACTGGATAAACAACAGAACATACCCTGCTTTGGGTCTTCAGTCATTATTGTGATTTGCTTGCTAAACAAGAGAAGCAACCTTCCTGATTATTATTTATTGCTTGAAAAGCAACTGATTAGAAGGAGGAGAGGAAAAACTCTCTTGGTTTGTTTGTTTTTTCTTTTTTTAGAAAAATGAAACATATATTTATATGTAAATATTGGTATGTAAGCATGTATGTTGGGGAATGAATATAGCCTTTACCAGCTAGTGAAAAAAAATCAGTATGAAATGTCCTTGTTCTTTCAGAAGGAAAATTAACTAAGAGACCAATTATAAATAGGCAGAGAAAGACAGTAAATCCTGCTTACCACTGAGAGCACCAGCACGACCTTCCAGTGTTACTTGCCAGGTAAATGAATCTCCTCGTGTCTTCTCTGTCTCTAGGTCTTTAGGAGATGACGGAAAGATGCACTTCCACAGTAACAGCATTCGTGGCAGATGATGTTGGACAACTGCAGGACCTGTAAATGTTGACAGCTGTCATGCCAATGCAAGGATTAATAAAACTAAACCGTCTTTCATTCTTTTTTTTTTCTGTGTTTGTAAAATCTTTACAGCAGTAAACAAAACCTTATGCTACTTTCTCAGCCTTCTCATATGTAATTTCTCAAATGTTTACTGTTTTGGTACTTCATTTTCATATGTAACTACCCACTGACACATTTACTAGTATGTTACCAAACCAACTACAATCTCTGTTTTTCTAAGTATAGACCCTGTGGATCACCAGCATAGAAGAGATGTAATGATCAATAGTAATGTTCAGAAAAGCAAGCATAAGAAAAAAATGGAAGTTGTTGGGCAGAAATAACACCTGAAAACATGGCAAGTGCCTTAAAAATATTACCAAAGCCAATAAAATACATTCTTTATTAGCAATTTACTGATTACAGTCAATAATCTGACCATTAATATATATCAGAAAGTTCTGTAAGATTTCAAATGCCTGACAAGATGGAAATACAAATGATTAGCTCATTTTTTGCTGTGACAACTATTTAAAAATTCTTCTATGAATGACCACTAGGACATTTGGTTAGATTCACTTTGAAATTTATCATCTACATTTAATTAATAGCAGTCCCACTCCAATCCCTATTTCTCAGACATTGCTCCCAATGAACTAAAAAGCAAATTTGAAAGAAATAACAACATTTTGATCTCAGAAAGGTTTTCTAAAATATTTCAACATTTGGGTTTTTAAGAATTATTGTGCAGCAGTAAACTAGACAAAACCTCCAACTACAAATCAGACAGAACACTGAACACCTTAATGTAGATAAAGAAAAATTGTAGAAAGCTACTACCTAATGTCATGAGAGCAGCTATCAAGAGCCATCCAGCCTGCATTCGCTGCAGTGAAATGCGACTGTTCTGAGATGCACAACACAACAAATCCTCTGCTACTGTCATGATTACCTTCAAAGTAAAAGAGAAAAACAGAGCATCACATTTTGGTAACTACCAATTTTTTTTTTTAATACTATTTGGTATAATACTTAATCCTATTTTCTTGCGCCCAGATAGAATGTCATCTTCCTCTTACACTATGGCAATAAATCAGGCTCATGAAGTTGCAATTCCTGACTTCAGTACTAGTCTGGGATGGCTTAAAACAGTTCTGTGGAGTACTAGGTAAGTTACTTTGCTGCTTTGTACTCTCTCTTTTATCAGCAGTAAAATCACAACTGCTAATTCCCACAGGAATATGCATTGGAAGGATAGAAGTGTTCTGATACTCTATTTATGCCACAATGTATGCACATCTATGACTTACAGCTCAAAAGAAGGGGTGAGAGTGGTAATGATCTTTCTATCCTTGTTTCAGAATAAAGCACATTGTTCTTTCTGACCATTTTTCAAATCAACAAATGGTATGACAAATAAATTAAAATAGTATAGTTGGAATTAATCCTATTTTAGCTGCTCCAGAATAACTGCACGTGCACACTACGGGCTAAATGCAAGGTGACTCCGCTTGTTACCAAAACATAAGCTACCTGGAACTTACGTGGAGGAACACACCTTGTGCTCATGCACAATTACCACAGTATGGCTACAAATGCTGTAAGTATTCTGCATATAGTTTGCTTCAATTATGTTTCACATATGCTAAAACGTATTTCTTACGACTTGCATTATGTCCAGTCTCCAAAACAAACTGCTCATAAATCAGTATTGCAAGTAAGAAGTGTCATTATCAAAAGTATCATTAAAAGCTTCAGTATAGAAAACATCCTTCTATAATTTTTTTTCACACTTAAAATGTCATGAAAGTTTGTTTCACCAATGTTTGAGATTTTTACACTTCCAAAACTTCATGTGAAGTCTTTTTTCCAATCTGAAAATATTAGTTTCCCCAATTCCATAATGCTACCAGGTGGTTGTAAAAGAAGAAATGTATTTGTATACATTCCAGATACAGTTAATACATTTGATTCTAAAATAAACATTTTAAAATTATACTACTAAAAAATCACTAACAACTTAGTATACTTAAACTACCTGTAAAACATACATGCTAGAAAGGACATAATTTAATGATTTCTGACAATTTTTCTCTCTGTGTACTAGGAGGAATGCCTTGTATTTGAAGGATTTTTTAAAACTGAATTATAAGCAATAGCACTGAATGTTAAATACATATAAACTCACTAATTATTTTCTTTAGGTTCCACCTGCAACTCTAACTGCTCTCTCAAAGGAAAATCCATTAATATAAAACAGCTTCTCTACAGATCATTATTATCTATGTTTGATACTTCCTTCTCAAAACTGCTCTATTTAACACTGGTCTTTTTCTGCTCCTCAGAAGAGGAGCTAGTCTGGAATCTGGCAGTGTTCCTAGGAGAGAGCAGAAAAGGGCTTTTGTCAACTGTTCTGCTCTTCCCCCTGCCACCATAGTACAGAATACAGTGTTCCTCCCATATTTTTTTCTGTGCCCTCCCATACCTCCTCCCTAGTCCTATCTCATCCTATTATAATCTTCTAAAAGAAATCTTTGTTAAGACTTATGTTTCTCTGTTAAACAGAAACTTCAGCTCTGCTTAGGTGTAGAGTATTTGAATGGCACTTCTTATCTATATAAGTGGGCAAACTACATTCATTTTGTTCTCTCTGCATGATCTTTCAGCAATCACAAGGAAAAGTTCATCACTCAGGACTCTGAATGTCCAGAATGTTCTTAATGTTCATTGACTCTGAAACAGTCTTTTTCAGAAGAGAGAATGTTTCTACATTATGCGAAGAATTAACATGTACTGCTGACATTTGTAATGCACCATAGTTTTCCAAATATGAGTAACTCAATGGATAAAATTCTAACGAAGATGGAAACAGCTCCTTTTCCTGGTCTTTATTTGTATGGCTGCATATCTTTAAAACTTCAGAGCACAGCATATCCTACCTGCACTAGTGAGGAGGGTTGCATCTTAGACTGTGTTAATGCAGTAAGTTGGTTCCTGTACAACAAAGCATAAGTGTGTATCTGTTGGACTTGACCAAAGATTTTCAAGATAGTACATAATCGCAGTTATTGCTGTACGCACTGACTAACCTGTACACTTGAGAGTCATTCCCAAGAAATGAGAATTTCGGATCCTGATACATGTGAGAAAAACACATGCTTATTTGAGTTATGGTATGCTTCAAAGCCCTCTTCTTGAGGAACCAAAGTATCTCATCAGTAACATCGGGTATTGTGATCATATCACAAAGAAAACATGTAAATACTGCTGCAAAAAAATATAAGAATGGCCTATATGTAAAGTATTCAGACCATACCTTCCCTTTTCCATGTGGAATTCCTAAAGGACAATGTTTTACTGCACCCAGCAAAGCAGCAACAGCAAAACTATAGCCAGTTACTGCTTCTGGGCAGGATTTCAATGCACTAAGACGTTCAATGCAACGATCCAACAGCAGGGACGCATAGGAGGGCAATGCTACTGCAATACAGCGCAAACACCAAGCTGCTGTTAGTCTCACTGAAATACTGGGATGAAGAATGACA
Source organism: Corvus cornix cornix (assembly GCF_000738735.6). Taxonomy (NCBI): domain Eukaryota; kingdom Metazoa; phylum Chordata; class Aves; order Passeriformes; family Corvidae; genus Corvus; species Corvus cornix. The sequence goes on along the minus strand of NC_046335.1, from coordinate 27,177,783 downwards.
GAAATTACTGCTTCCAGAACTCCTGAAAAATAAAATGCATAAACACACTTAAGAAAGAGGCAGATTGTCAAACAAGCGAAAATGTATATACAGGACTGGCAAACATAACGCTATCCAATTTCTATACTTCTCTTGAAAAAGTACTATTGTTTTTTATTTTGAAGTAATTGTAACAAATTTAAATAATTATGCTCTTTTTAGAAAAATTTATCCTGGATGAAAAGTAACATTATGGAGAAAACCTAACATATTACAGTTATCCCCCAATATGCATAGAAAATATCTGTACGCTTCTATAAGGAAGCAGAAATCCATGCCATGGATGCAGCTAAATGAAAACAATAAAGGTACCCAGCTCAATCAAACTGTTTATTATAAACATTATGAAGTGTTGGACCTTAAAAGCAACCCTTAACGGAATTAAATTTGATGAGGATGATTTTTTTTTTAATTAACATTCTTGTACAGGTTAGGAAAGATACAGAACTCTTTGGGCAATGTCAGAAATTTTCCTACAGCAATAAGGCAGCCAACTTTCCCTCCTTCCCCCTTTTTAAAGTTTATTGGAAGAATACAGAAAATAACACAAGAACTATGGAGGATTCTGGTATGGAGACTGAGCACCAGAAGAATAGCCATAAGAAATCAAAGATGATCACAGTGAACAAACAAATATAAATTTAATTTGTACTCTGGTTCACAAAATAATTCAGGGCCTGTACCTGCACTGGAGTCTTGCAGTAACGGTGCTGCTGTAGTTCCTAAGCCATGAATGAGACTTCCAAGTTCCTGAAGTGCACACACAAGCACGTGCTGACTTACTGTTACATCTGTTGTATTAATTTTTGTTTCCAAGTTACCGTCACTCATTGCAGCATCTGATAACACAATACAAGAAAATCACCATGAAATCATACCAAAATCAAACAGATGGGAGAAAGGTTTTTGCCAACAGAGGTTGTTTGTATTACTAAATGAGCTTCTACCATTACCATTTTTGTTTCCATAAAGGGTTACCTTCACTGAGACAAGTACATTTCTTTTACTAAAAGGATGGCGTAGTAACCTCTGTGAGCGCAAGAGTATAGATAAATGGAAACTACCAAATTGCTTATCTTTACATGATGGGGAACAGTAGTAAGTAAGAAGTGCGTTATCATCTGCCCCACCAACAATAACTTGAAGAAGACATGCTTTGATATAACTTGCCAGATTTTACTGCATTGTAGGAAAGAAGAAAGGGAAGAAAAGAATGAAATCTTGCAAGAGCAAGCAAGAAGGCGGAGAGATGGAACGAAGAAGAAGGGAAAAATATGATGTTTTTTGAAAGTTTATCTTCTGCGACACTAATGTTTACATCTGTTTAGACACAAAACATTCCGATATTTAAATCAGATACAATATGCAGCTGTACACCAGAGGACAACTCCTTATGTCCAGGATTCTCCTTCTTCTCCAGAAGGCCAGTGGTGGAAGATCAGCGGCTTTTTCTGGAAGCAGTGTACAAGACCTTATCATGCAAGAGATCTGTTTTCTCTAGGAGAAATGCTCATTTGTCGATTAGGAACAAATGCTTCTTTTTTGAACCTTCAGCATGTCAACTGCTTTGAACAGGAAGGCAGGATCTGACTAGACATGTGTTATCTGCCAACCTAACTTACTTTACAATATTGTCTCTATATTATTACTGCAATTATTTTATTTGTTAATGGTTAAATTAAAATGGTAAATGGTACATTTGCCATTTTGGAGCGTTACAAAATCTGTATATACTTGTGTGGGTACACACATACAAAACCACAGACACACACAAGCAAATAACCAGCCCAAGCTAAAAACAAAGCAGTCCATCAAAAGCCCTCTACATTATCATGGTAATAAATCAGCACTATATACTCTATTTCTGCAGTCTCTGGATTAGGTAGTTGGACAATCACTTAAAAAAGGAAAAACAGAGGCCCAAATGGATAATCTTGTTAGACCCATACCCACAACTTTCTTCAGTTTCCAGATGGCCTGACAAATCTCCTTGGCAGCTGCAATCTGAGCCTTTTCCCCAAGCAGGCCTCCTACTGTAGCTCGAAGGATGAATGAAACACAGCGGCGACAGCCGATAGCATCCGTTGGACTCTGAATAGCCTTAGGGTGAGACTGAGACACAAGATCTAGAATATGTGATAGGAAGGCAGAGAAGTTCCTTTCAAGCCATTGTGCTCCTAATGTAGAGACAAATACTACATATGCCTGGAAGAGATTTGAAAAGAAACATATTTTAGGGCAAAATATCTGGAAAATCACTGCTAACTATCCTACATACATATTTTTTTAAGTCTTCACATTGCCACAACTAGAACACGAAACTGAAATGATTTATACATTTATGCATCCATAAATCACATATATTCTCATTTTTAGGTATCTGCAATATTTTATATCTATATCTATATATTATTTTTAAAAATAATTTAAATTACTATCCAAACTGTTATGGGTCTCTTCCAACTCAGCACATTCTGTGATTCTGCACTAGTAATATTGCAGCCTGCTTTAAAGGACTGTAAGTTATTTCTAGTTGCTTGCCCATGTCATCTCATTCCAGAGTATGAGAAATGGCAGTTTACCCTGCACAGGCACTTGTTATGTAAAACACTGTGTTTGGTCTCACTGAACAAGAGCTTCCAGCTATTTAACATTCTGCACATGGAACCCAAATTTAATGTATGAATGCATTTTAAGGACTACTATGTTACAAAACTATAACCCATAACCCAGAGAAAATAACCCATTGGTTATTAAAGGGTCTGAATCAGGGAACATTTGCAGGCCCCAGACACTGTTCTTCAACCCAATGAATTTTAATTGTTTGCCTTGCAATGGAGGTACCATAAAAAGATTATGTTTGTCACCACAAAGAGAAAGAATGCGGAATCACTTTACAAATCTAATTCCCACAAGACCATTTATTTTGCCACATAATAAGCTCCCCTACAATTGCCTTCCATGTGCATATGTTGGATTTTTTAAATGAATAGATCAAGAAAATGGAATACAAAAAAAAAGAGAATATGCAAATGAACACACAAAATTCCTCATAAGAAAGTTCACAATTATTGCTTATATCCACCAATTTCTGTATTTGCCTCATACATACTTTGTCTTGTGTCCAACATAAACAACAAAATTACTCATGTAGAAGAAAGGGAACTATTGTAGACAAAATAATTATACTATAGATCCTGTTAGCAGCTTATTGTTCTTGACAAATACTACTTAGGTTTCATTATGCATCAGTACATTACTCTGGTTTTACAGATTTGAAAACTGAGGAATTTAACAGGATAGACTTGTGAAGAGTCTGCCACGGCTTCATTTTAAACTCTGTCTTCAACAAATATAAAATCTTCCATATGTAAGAAGTCATCTTCAGAGACTTTCTTATTTTTAAATTTCATAATAACCTGCCATCACTAATTAGTACATTTTATAACTGCAAGTGTTTTCTACTCACACGCACTGATAAATTCACAATTTTCCAAGCTTTTTTTACAGAAACATTGCACTATTTAAACTGTTCTGGTACAGTTTGAGTGTACCATCTGTCACAGGTACTACTGCTTTAACATAGAAATGCATGAAAAAAGAGACAACTTCCAAAAACCAGTACAAATAGTCAAAACATTGGACTGAGATACCTGATATATTCCTGGAAAACTAATAAAACTACCCTGTCTATAGAAAAAAAAAAAAGAGAATATGCAAACAAACACACAAAATTCCTCATAAGAAAGTTCACAATTATTGCTTATATCCACCAATTTCTGTATTTGCCTCATACATACTTTGTCTTGTGTCTAACATAAACAACAAAATTACTCATGTAGAAGAAAGGGAACCCTAGGAACCCTAGGAATCTCTGGCATGCATTTTCTAGGCAAATAGCTGTCAACATATTATTGTTCCCCAGCTTTTCTGTTCTCTCTGCCAAAAGTTAATGCTTCCACTCAGCAAGACCTGAGCACAGAAGACAATTTGTGAGCACCTTCTAGCTGTTTCACTGCAAAATCTGGCAGCTTGTATTAGAAATTCAAGCTAATTTAAAGATCCTTTGCACTGCAGAAGTTGAAATGTACTGACAAACTGCCTTACTGGCAAAGGTGGTTAATCATATAGCTGTGGGATTGTAACATACTGAAATAATCACAGCTGTTGAATACATAAATGTTCATCATGACCTTTAGTCTTGATTCACAGGTTTCACATTTGAATATCTACAATTTAGCATGTTTACATTTAAGACAATATTTAGAGGATGAAGCCAAGCTGATATTATGTGAAAATTTTATACTGTTTTTACGAGCGTGCACTATATGGCCTGACTTCAGTCCTGTTCAGTTAACAAGATTCTATGCTTTGAGCATCCTGGAACACAGCAAAAGAGATGCTGGGTTTTTTCCACTAAATTATGTTTTCCTTACTTTTCATGCACTTACTCAAAGCAGAACCATCCTTTCAGAACTAGACTTGGAATTCTCTATAGAGAAGGAAAATATTTCAAACTCAAACATTTCTTGTAACTTCTCCCTTTAATTTTCAGACATAAGGAAATAAGTTCTAAATTAAAAATTTGAGGAATTTATTTATACCACTCATTTGAAATTCATATCATGTGAAGCTTTCACAAGTAGGACATATTTAGTTTTTAAAATTTCAAACTCTCGGGTAAACAATAAACAACATCAGAAATCTCTTCTTTTCCTTCCAGCGTGACTCAAGAAGTAAATCCTTATTTTCAAGTATATACATTTCATTACAGATACAAAAAAAGGATGAAAGAAGACACATATGCAGAGCAAAGCAATGATACAAATGTTTAGCAATCTCAGAAAATCATAACTGATGTAATCCAAACCTGGGTGACTCCAACTCTAACATCTCTGCTGACTGAACTGGTCCCTTTCAACATATCGCCACTGGCTCGTAGAAATCCACAACTTCCACGAAGAAATCCAGTTCCCAATAGCTCCATCACATCTTCCAAAGAGATTCTGCGGAAGTTATGCTTGGTGGATGCTAAGAATAGATGTAAATCTTTAGAGGAACAGTTCTAAAATCTTGCTACATTTAAAAGTAGAGAGTTTCAACTCTCTTAATTTTAGTAAAAATAATTTGCACAAACTCAGTAGCACAATCAAATCTAAATTCTGTTTGAGCATAACTTCACAACAGAAACTAAGACATTTTAGCACTCAGTGCTCCAGCAAAGCACAGTCTCTCTCAAGTTTTCCTGCAATAAGTACCTTTAAGTAGTTTAAGCCATTACTTAATATGCATACTTTTTCCCATCCTCAGCATTTACCATCTATGCTCCCTCTGCAAAAAGGTCTATAAGGTATACCCCTACCACCCACAGTTTCATGAAAGCTCTGGTTCTGACACATTCCAGCTTACCAGCAAAGACAACCTCTATTCCAAACTACACACAGGGCAGATACCTCTCTGCTACACTTAGCCAGGTAAGGGCATAACTACAGGTTCTCTTAGAAAAAAAATCAACTCACCTTAACTTTAAGATAGCTCTCTAAAAGAGTGAGAATAATAAAATATGCTTACAATTGTCTAGGAAAATTATTTATCCCCCATTCCTATTCCAATTTCAACACTTTATTTCTTGAAAGAAAGTTCTTCTAAAATACATGCTGGGACATGTATGTGTAAACTTAGCATGATGAGATCACACTGTGCAAACAAAGTGACCCAAAATTTTCACTGCATTTTTCATTCTCTTTCAAGGACTGAAATGAGAAAAGGAGTAAGAGAATTTGAGATAAACACGTCCAGAAAAAAAAATTAAACAAAACCCCCTCAATATCAGCAGGTTATCAGTTACAATGAACAAATTTCAGGACTACAAATTTCTTCATGTACTGCTCCCTCCACCTCTCTGACAGCTCCTTCTAGTCCCCATCTAGCTTCTGCCCCACTTAGCTCTAACTTCTTTCTAACTAAAAATAACTAAAATAAGGACAAAACTCCTTGAAATACCCAACCAAATAATTTATAACCTTCTTATTTTAGAGCTTCAGAAATAGCAAGTACATTGCTTACATAGATTAAAGAAAACTAATGAGTCTATAAAGAGGTCAGAATATTATATTATTTTACTGAGAAAAAGATAAATGCTGATTTTTTTCTGTAACACAGTAATTCTCTCCAAAAGATTCTTAGGGAAATACTTTGTAAACAAAGACTTCAGAGTCTACAATGCAAATACAGAGCCTCAAGTATTCTGAAAAACAGTAAGTTGGGCTTAAAGGCATGTCATTTTGTCATTTGCTGCTTATTGCATTGAAGGCCTTCTTTGTTGCCATTAAAGGCAGAACAAACAGTCTGAATCACACTTATCCTGCACCCTGTTACATTTTGCTTAGATTACAGTTAGATATTTAGCTTGGGGCTTCTAAGACTAAAACCACTCAGTCTGAATCACACAAAGTATTGGAAATGATAACTTTGTGCCAGGATGCTTCAGTTAGCTCGAGTACTGTCTGTCAGAAAAAACTGTTACATGGCTGTTGCTGCAAACAGAACTGCCTGCTAATTTCTGCTTCTGATCATGTTTATACTGCTATCCACTGACAATCCAGATGTTGCATTGATTACTGCAGAAAAACAGCTTGAAGGTATCCTTAACGTTTTAGTTTGACAGAGAGACAGCCTCAAATCTTAGTTGTTTCTACACTGCTTAAATTAATCTTGCTTTTAAATTCCTGAAGTTACTAATTTCTCACCATACAGTAACAATCTCATAGTGGAGAAAAAGTTTTACCAAGTACTTTTCATTATTAATTATTTTATAAAGATAGATAGATAGATAGATAAATAGACAGATAGACGCAACCAAAAGCACAGCAGTTCACAAGAAAAAAGACCAAACCAGAGACAAGAACAGTCAAAAGAAGCTTATAATGTGATTTTACTTCAGGCTTCAAGAAAACTTGAGAGCTTCTTATCATCTCACAGATTTTTACAGATGAAGAATCAGCAAAGAAAGTACATACTTTACCTGTTGTCTGCTTAGATGTTAGAGCTCTAGCCAATATTGTGCCTAAAAGTTTTGAAACTGCTAATCGTACATCATAATTGGAACCTTCAAAGGATTTAAAACATAGGGTAACAACACTATCCAGGTCTGTACTCCACATAAATACCGCTTCATTCTGAAGTTCAAGAAGACACTAGACAAAAAAAGGGAAATAAAAGTGTTTTGACATGGAAAAGCACTCAGTAAAAATTTTTGTTTGCTCCATGATACACTGAGTTCTCCCTAACAAAATAAGCACTTTGCTTCATACTAAAATGACTTGAATTTTTTCTGCCAAGTTAATATTAAAGAAACACAGATAAGCAAACAATGTATTTACTTCTGTGTTCATCAATCATTAGAACAGAATTTTATGTTTCAGGGAGCTACTAAAAACAGCTCATGGAGCAGTTTACCTTTGCAGCAGCACAGCGGACAGCCATGGATCGATCTGTCAAACACGATCGGGCAGCTTTGTAAATATCTCTATGACAGGGGATAGCAGCAGCTCCTAAACCATTTAATATATTTTGCAAACTGAGCATGATTTCATAACGACCTTGAGACTGAAAAATGAAAAAGAGAAATGTTAAAGCTTTGTAACCCTAAGTTCTTTGGAACTACAAAACGCCAACTACTGAAATAGGTAAAAAATGGTTGAGTCTTTTAGAGATCTATTTATACCGAAATAAGTTAAAGCAGGTAACTTGCCCTAAAACCCTATAAGCAAATGAAAATAGGAATTCTATGTTCTATCAAAAAGTAGTAATTACAACTATAAAATTCAAAACATAAAGTATGAGCTATAGAAAAAAAGTTCTCATTAATAATGCAATTAAATTTTCTAATTTATCAAGAAATTTCATGAGTTCAGATTAAGAAAGCTGTGATCCATCCTTTTATAGTCATAATCAATTAACTCTAGTACTTCTTTAGAATTTAGACACTGATTTTTATCTGAATTTTCACAATTTTTTTTTGTATTTTGGTATCATGCATTTTCTCTTATTCATTCGTCCAGCTACCAACAGTAAAAATCCTTCTATTTTTCCAATCATTTTTTAAACATGCTGTTCCAATACCTCTGCATTCTTCATTGCTTTAAGCACATTCCCAACGGTGTCAGTAAAACTGTTTCCCAAAATTCTTCCCAATTTTTTGTATAAATAGCCCAAGCATACCACCGCAGCACTAAAACAAAAGCAAATCCAAAGATGCGTGAAAATGGATGCAGTTAAGAGATGAAAGGGATTAAGACGACTGAAGTAATCAATGGGCAAACAGCAAAATAACTAAACAGGATGTCCCAAAAATGTAAGTGGATCATCAAAAGGGAAAAAAAAATTGTTTGTATGTGGCACATAACCTCTAGAAGAAATGCAGATATGAGGGTTACTAAAGTAACTTGGATAATACAAGAATTCAGGTAATACAGTCTTCCAGTACATTTTACAATAGGAATACAGTTTTCATATCCACTTTTAAACCTTAACATTAATTTCATGCTCTGTGTCATGCCGCAGCAGATGCTGCCAGAAGTAGCCAGGGACAGGTTTACTTACAACTTGATGGTTGACTGTAGACTGCAAATGGTCTAGTAATTCCAATTCTGTCATTATTATATAACAATACATAACAAGGGAATACCTTGAAGGAAATAAAACTATAAACCCATGTCCTTTTCACTGTAGACAGATGCTGAATTTAGCATCCATGTGAAATACTTGACAACTGGGTTCTGTGTACTCATTGGCCTCTCCTTTAGCAAAGGCAAAAAATGCTAATATTGAGAAAAAAAAATACCAAGAAATAAAGAAATAGTTGCCTAATAAAAGAGCATTTTCCTTTCAATAATTAGTTAGTGAAAACACTTGGGTTTTGTATTGACTGATCTGTAACTAAACCAATTGATTTCATGAATACAAGGAGAAAAAGAATTGTATGTTTTATCAGCTTTCAGTTCTTTTCCAGACCTACTTAAATAAGCAGACATTGCTCAGCATCCCCTTCAACAAAACAAGATTTTTCTTATTCCCCACCTGAATTCAAGTTCCACATACATAATTTTAAATTCTCATACCGAATATATTCTTAATTAAAAAAATACATTTAATATTTACAGTAATTCCCTACACGGTAAGAAAAACAAATCTAGTACCTTCTATCTCTTCTCATACCAAAATACTACTTTCATTAAAAACCCATTTTTTGCTATTGCTTTTATCCAACTCAGTACACACCAACAGTTTGGATTTAAATTTTGTTCATGGTGTGCCTGGGCATAAAATTAGTATTTTCCCATTTCACTGCTAAATTGAGTAACTGATGGTTACAGGTACTCTCCTTTATAAAGTAATAAAGCTGCATTCATGCTGCATGACCTGTTTATCTGATTTGGTATAGCATTCACATCATGCTGAATTTTAGTAGCAAATGAGCACCTAACTAAGGTTGTGTTTAAAATGCTTGCCTAAAACATTTCCATCTTCCACCTACAGGAAAGAAGAAAAGTGATCAATTATGAGATAAGAGACCAATTCACTGGAATCTGTATTTAAAGGAGTTCCCAGGTGTATCAACATATTGTGAACACTGATGGTGGAAGTGTTGCTATGAGACAACATGGGCATGCATGCTAAATATGGACAGATGGCAAACAAAGACAACACTTTAATCAAGATCAAAACAACAACAACAAAAAAAGCAGTTTTCTACACTGAACACCAAGTAGTTCACATATTTGCAGCCTAGGATGAAAGATTTTACTCAATAAACAGATCTGTAGTTCCAATTATTTTCTGTAGCCTGTTGTTTCCGTGTCAATTCTATCAGATATCCCTTTACCAAAACTTTATTGCAGAAAATCATATTTTACAGTTCTCTTTTTCTCCATCTCTTTTTCCCTTTCCTCACTACTGCTTGCATACCCAGGAACACTCTGAACATGGCCACATCTCTCTCTCTCTCTCTCCCCCAGCTACTACTCTGCATTCTGGCTTTGATTATCTCCCATTTCTGCTTCACTGCCAATGGCCTCCCCCATCCCTCCTTGCTGTGCTGATGTCACCCCACTTCCTCCAGTGTGGCACACTGCAGCTGAAGCAGGAAGGCCTGCAGAGCTCTGTCCCACATGACAACTCACCTATACTGTTAATGCAAATCACTGGTAAGAATATAGCATAGCAGTAATTTGCTTTGCAAGACTAAGACCCTTTATAACAAACTTACTCTTAACTCAAAAGACTGCACAAGAGGTCAATTGGAACAAGAAGGAAACAAAAAAAAAAGGTATTAGAAAGTACAACTGACTCCTTGCAAAACCTGTTTTCAGGAATCTTTACTTGTGTTGTCAGAAACAGGTTTAGCACATGAAGTAAATGATGAAGAGAGATTCTACTCTGCTGTCAATACCGTATCATTAATGCACAAGGATGTTTTACTATCTCTCCTTTAATTTAATTCACTATAGTGAGAGCTGTGCATAATTCAGGAATGAAGGTCATTCATAACATTTCTGCACATAAAGATCTGGCTTCACATTCTGAAGTAACAGTCCATGTTTCTCTGCTCTGTTGGTTATGCTTTAGGTATTTAGTAACAAACATTGCAGGTGTTTCTAACTATATCTGGTTTCCCAGCTGGATTAAGAAATGTACTCAGTACCTGTCTTTTGTACCTGGAGTAGTACTTGTCTGTTTTAGTGCTCTTCTCAGCACTATTATTACCTTCTCCTTGTTTTTTAAGCACCTGCCCTCTCATAACTGTTATCCACTGTTGGTATTCTCCCTGGCCTGATTTTCAATTGTCTGTCTGGAGGCCACCAGGTACCTTCCTGATGCACACATACAACATGGACTACCAGCACAATCTTTGTTTTATTATGTATTTTATGGCAGTGAACTCAGATGCATTTCACCACTTAAATCTGTCTCGTTATTACTGGACTTGAAGCTTGAGGGTAAAAAAGCACTTACAGTTTTGTAGGCAGATAACTTGGTGAGTCATCTTTACTCCGAATGAGTTCATTGCATTTGTCAATTGTTTGGTAAACAGAAAAAGTGTCTCCAGTGCTATAAAGTACAGCTAAATTCTTGGCAAGAAGCCGTCTGGTAGGAGGTCCTGGTGAATTGTTTAATAAAGAAGTCAATTGTTCAACCAGTTTCTTCTGGTTTTCCCTTATGTCAGCCTGGAAATAAAATCAGTAACCAGTTAAAGTCCAGTTAAATTTAAAAGTGAGTTACAGATGATTAATGTAAATTATCTTTACTTTTCATTACTACCATTCTGATAATGACATGCTGAACTACAAATGAACATTTTATTGCATTTTTATACTTAAAGAAAATTTCAAGCAAGTGACTATTTTATTCTTCTTAAAAGACCCAACACTTTTTTTCAGAGCATGATTATTTCTAGTAGCATTTCAAGAGTATTTTCCTTTTGGCACTTCTATACTTAAATCTTTCTCAAACAAAGTTGCCTTTTCTTACTTTTTTTAAGTCTGCTTTAAAATAAAAGAATTCACAGATATATAGTAAGTTTAATAGCAAAGAACTTTAAAGAAGAAGCTGAGTTTCAAGAACTTGAGCATTAGAAAAGAAAGAACTTCCCTTAAAACAATCATCCAGAGTATTTTTTAAATACTCTTAAAAAAAAAAAAGTACCTGGCACTGTATTTCATTTACATATTTTCATCACCAATAACAACTCTTAAATAGCATTATTTTGGTTGGTTTACTCTTACTCTTACATGCCTACATAACCTATTCAATATCCTCTAAACAGTGAATCAAACAATTGGAGAGTTGGCTAGAAACAGATCTCTTACCATTTGACTAGGAAAATTTAAAAAAAAACAACAAAGAGATAGATGTTACTTTCCTGCTTGCTAGAGAAGCATCAAATAATTGTGCAACACTAGGTCGAAGCATTAGTGACATTCTTCATAATGGGGCTGCAAAATCTTGGAGTAATAATAAGAGTTAAAAAATAAAATTCCTTTCATTGGACAAGTGGCTCTGTCACTAGAAGGGCTGTGACCAAGAACTTAGAAAACTTAGAAAGCTGCTGCTAACACTGAATATACTTTCACTCCTTGTACATGCAAGACATGAGGCAAATAACGTTGCATATTGCTCTTTGATTTTAAACACAGTAACAAAAGGATAGGCTCTTCTTCTCAAGTCTCATTACACTTACTCTGCTAGTCACTGGTAAAAGTTTTTCCAAAAACTGTAACCATGCAAAAATAAACTCTGCTTTTTGAAATTCTCCAAGCTGGTTATACGCTTCTTCATTAAGTAGTAAACTGTGAGCTAACTCCATTCCTTGAAATTTTCCTCAAATCTCCCAACACCACAGAATGAAAAAAAATCCAACAGACTACCAGAACTTCATTAATCAGTTTTCTTCCTTGTTAATATCTGGCAAATTGGAAGTTTGAACACCTAAACAGAAAAAACAAAAAGTTAATAGAAAGTCAACAATTATATAATATGTAATACTCATGCTTGACTAAAAAGAAAATTTCAAAGGAAAGCCTAATATAAAAAGTAAATCATAGCAGTTTTATTTAGATGTCTTTAGTAATACCAAATGTTTTTAAAAATGAGATAATGGTATTGATGCAGTATGCCAGTTGAAGTTAAATATACTTCAGAGTATATCAGAGGGGTTCCCACTGAACAACTGATTTTCCTTCACCTTGTTTTGCATGAAGTGAGATTTTCTAGTCCTTGATCATATACTTGAAAGTAATGACCAACTGACCTCAAACATAATGACTTTGTTATCAAGAACAAAGTGTAGCAAAAGCTGCAACTAACAATTAACAAACTCCTGTTAATTATATTCACAAATATAAATGCTGACATATTATTGAAACACTTTAGATATTCTCAATGCCAAGCAAGGAAAAAAAAGCTTCCAGAATTTCATTGCTGAGAAAACCTCTAATAATCTCTTGGAAAAAAAACCCCAAACCCAAACTTGAAAAAAGACTGTTTCAAAACTCAAAGTTCAAAAGAAGTTATGTTTCACTTATCTCTCTGATTATTTTGGGAATTTCCACATTATTGATAAGCAAACCAAGATGAAAAATACTTCTAATGATATCTTCCCCCCCCCAATATCTAAATGCCATATAGCCTCAAAATACAAAATAGAATATTCTGTAGGCTTCACAATTAAAAACAGCCAGGGAGATTCTGGTAAAATGTCAACCATATTCTAAACTCCCAAGCAAGTTATCCTTTTCAGAGGTCACTAAGACTGCTGAACACAGTTTTTCCTATGCAGTAACAACATTATAGCGTAAAATGATCCGTCAAATAGTAGACGGGCAATATAAAGCATTGATAAATAATTCAGTACTCAGGTTGTCATCAAACACAGAGCAGAAGGTTACCTTTACCACTTTCTACACTTTTTTATGTAAAATGTACTCACAAAAAAAAAATTAGTCACATTTCATTTATTATAATGAATTGTCACTTCAAATCTACCTGAAATACCAAGCAGCTTGACAAGGCACCACACTATAAAATGGCAAGCAGATCTAAATATACATAGCACTTTATACCTATACATATTTTGTCTACCTAGGTATGTAAAAGTTCCAAATTTACCACTTATCTCACTCCTAGAACACTCACAGAATTTAGTTCTATCCTCACATTTTTTGAAACATAGCAAAAAGAAGTAGGATTAAGTATAGAGTTTCATCACTGCTCAGCATGAAAATTATATATATATGTCACAAATGGTCCTTTTTTTCCTCACCCAAGGCCTGTTCTAACACCTACCATCTCTAAACCACCTACTAAACCACAGCAGCTTATCCAATTTACATACCCATCTCAGGACTACAACTCATAGTTGCTTTCCCTAACTGAAAAGATCAGTTTGTTGCCAGACACTGGCACTTAACTTACCTAGCAGATAAATTCTCTTCATTGTAAAAACTGTCTTTCTGCTGCTCCAGGCTTTTGGATCAAGGATGTTAAGAACTCGATTTTCTAAGAAAATAATTAATACAAAGAACAACGTTAGGAAAGACAGCACATAAAAAACAAGTGTCGTTTGTATACAAAACAAGAATTTCAAAGTCTTGCAATACCAACAATGTTTATTAAGTAATAGCTCACCAAAAAAGACTGGAGCTCCATGAATATTACCAGCTCTTTATGTGTTACATTTAAATTTGGCAGACCCACCATATGTGCCATACAACTGGGATCATTTAACTACTGAAATCACCTTTCATATTTCTGCTTCATTAACTCAGTTTAATTCTAAACCAGTAAAAAGGAAGTTCAAACAGCATAATAACCATAATAATTTTCTAGAAAGATTATCCAGCAATCAGCAGAACTCACAAAGGTGATTCAACTGTTCTGAAAAATTCATGTACAATACTATCAATACAAGACATGAGGATTATCAATCCATTCTCCTAGCCTCCAGATATAGTTTTAATATTAGAATTCATGGGCAAAAACATTTCCTTTCAAAACTCATTCAACATGAACTTATTCTGGCAGGACATGAAATACAGGTTGCATGCTATTTTAAAAGCATTCACTTTTCAATCACTCCTCAAAAGACTAACGCTGAAAACAAAGAAAAAGTACATGCAGACAGAGTAATCCAAATTTCTTTTTGCCTGGTGAACCAGTGTTCAGTCTGCTGAAGAAAAGGTTCAAGATGATGTAACAGCCTTCAAAAGGGAAGGCTACCAAGAACATGAAGACAGAGTCATTACTTTGTAATTAAAACAAGTGAGCTTCCCTCTTGACAGAAAAAAAAAAAAAAATTCATTGTAAGGATTATCAGCCACTGGGACTTGTGTTGAGAAATTGCAGAACCTGCACCCTCAGGGGTTTCTACCACTTGACTGGACAAAGCCCTAAGCAACATCATCTCAAGTTATTATTGTAGCTTGTTTCTAAATGAAACACTTCAATTGTATAAGCACACATTTGCAAAACCAATTTAAATTTATTTATTTATTTTTAGCCTAAATTAAAGACAGAAAAAATGTTCTGGTGTAGTTGCTGATCTTTATAATGAACACCTGCTAACATGGCCAGAAACACTAGCATTTCTCAAAGAAAAGACTATTAGGGCTGAATTACAAAGACTGACTGCTTATTATGCAAGAATTAGTTTTTGTAGAAACAGAACTGTCCATACAGAACAAAAAAAAAAAATCCCAGACCTGATCTTTCCACTGCTGGTCAACAAGCAAACCTTGATTCCATGAACCTGTACAGAAAGCAGTATACTCTCTACCCTATGCAAAAAACTTATTCCAAACACTTATTGAGGCTCCCTTCAATAAGCTCTAAGCCTGCACACCAGGGATAATTATGAAACTTCAGAAGTAATGATAAAAGAAGGGCACATGCATACAAACTTGGGAGAAGAAAGGCAAGAATGCAGGGCATTAAGTTCTACTGCAGCATACTGGTTTTGTAGAGAACACAGCAAAAGGCACAGTGCTCACAAGGCTACACAAAGCTGAACATGCAGATGAGCTGCATTTGATTAGTAACAAATATGTCCTTGTTATGTATACAAGATATTTCCAGGCGATTTCTAAGTGCAGAAGAAAACATCCAACCCAAAGCCACACTGTCCAGACAGGTGGGACTCTGCTCTAACTGCAGGCGTGGCACAGCCACGCTCTGGGCTGGTCACGCACCAGGAAAGACTGAATGCTCTGTCAGCCACTGGAACTGCTGGGCCATCATCATGCACCAGTAAACTGATGCAAGTACAACCTAAGCATGTAAAGATGCACCTCTACTTACATGAAACCCATGTTTAGAAATGCTGAAATATTTGATAGTGCTTTTCCCCTGGTGTTATAATTTTGATGCTTCTCAATATGAAAAAGAAGTCTGGGGGAGAAAATGTAAAATTTAATTAAATGAGATGTATACTATGCCATTAACCAAAATAAAAAGGCATATGTGCCTGATGCAATCTTCATTTGCTAACCAGCATGATGCACCATCCTTTTGGTTTTGTCGTCAGGTAACTGAAGTAATTACAAGAATTACTTTCCCATCAGTACTACAAGAACAGATCAATCAAAGATCCCTCCTTTTTTTTTCCTGTGAGCTAAGTTTATTTTACATTTATACTATGCTACAAAACAGGCACACAGACTTATTGGCCAAGGCAGAAGTTGTTCCTACTTACTACTAACAAAAAGTTTTTCATTTATCAACTGCCAATTTTACAAGCAGGATTGTTCAAGACTGGTCAGAAAAGAGCTCAGAAAAGCTCTTGGAGCAAGCACTAGATGGAATGCCACCCTGTAAATTGAAAGGAATAAAGGGTGAATCAAGCATTAAAAGGCAACAGCAAATGAATTTTTGAAGTTTCTGACAAACCACAATGAGAAAAAGGGACCTGTAATCTTCTTTAAATAAAAGGTGAGTCATCCAGGGTAAGACTGATCTTAGTAGCTGCCTTTAGCAATTGTCTTTCAAATATGATTACCAACAGACCACCCATGACAAAGTTATAACAGTAAAGAACCCAAATAGATCTGTTATGTGTATCAAGTTCATTCTGAGCTAGGTAATCTCCTCAGGTTTTAAAAGATGAGGGAAGCAGACCACAGACTGCTGTATATCTTTCACATGGAGTCTAAGTCAAAAATTGTAACATTACCACTGAAAAAGCTATGAGCAGTAATGGCAACTTAGCGAATTTCACTCTTCCTTCCAACTAGTGGCATATTTTGCTTATGCACAAAAAAATAAGCAGTACCGAAAAAAAGTAATCTGCAATAAAGCAGACTCGTAACTGATCTCTCACTAAAAGATCAGCCTTTAAATTATGACTCATTATTTTAATGAAGATTGACACAAGTAATGGAAACTACCACACAAAATCAATTTTGTACTTAAAAATTCATTTCCTTTTAAAATTTTTCAAATTTGATCTCTGTTCCAGCAGTTTGCTTCTCTTTGCTGGGAACAAGTGCTGCTCAAACAGAAATTTCATCAACCCCAGTTCTCTGAGGATGATGCTCAGGTGAGGATCTAATGCACAATCTAGATGAGGGTCTAAGTACTTTACACCTACTTTGTAGTGAAGAAAATAAAGTGCCATTTACCTTACCTTAATAATAATTATTTATATTTTTCTAATTTCAAAAGTATTAACATAATTATGCACTAAATCTGATATAATCAACCTGTGGATTCAATTCTGTACCAATGACTAATCTAGCAGAGACACAAGTACATATTAGCCCTCTAAGAAACTACTGTTGTTACTCATTGACAGTAATGAGTAACAGTAAAAAAAGAATAATAGTAATGATTAAAATGAAAAATGACCAGTAATAATAACAACCAGTGTTCTCGTAACAGCTGCCATTGGGCAGACTACACAATCAATGCCATAACCATCCCACTGCTGAAAAACAGAGCTGAAGCACATTTGTTAGCTTCAAGCTGACCCTCACTGCACTGCAGGGGTATTTTAACTGACTTCAAATCCACATTATTTTAAAATTATTAATTAATAATAGATATTATTTATTAATAATACATAATTATTTATATAATAATTAATAAGATTTATTTTCATCTGCCTAACAAGTGAACCAATAAGTTTAAGAGAAAGCCTTCCAGCCTGACACATTTAATTCTAGCCATTAACAGTTGAGATCAGTGTTACTCCTGCAGCACTGTTTAAAAGTTTAATGGGATGATCGTTAGCAGTGCATCGGAGCTGACTGCATGGAGAGACATCGATGCTCAAACCTTTGTTACACCCCTGCACGTACCTGTCCAGTGTCTCCCAAACATAAACAAAACTCCTGCCCAGCTCCCTCGGACTTACTTCTGACAAGAGAAACTGAGTATGATGGTCTTTGCCAGCTGGGCGGAAAAACCTTAAAGCACCAGCCAAATGCAGCTATTACTGAATGAAACATAGACCAAAATCCAATAGTTACAGTGTACTGTTTATGCTAGTAGGCAAAAATAAAGAGGCCCCCAGGTCTGGAGAAGGCCAAAAGTGCAGGATCAAACTCCAGCAACTTCAAATGGGAGGTATGATTGCCCAGGAAACGAAGAATTTAGTTAGCTTTAGTTGTAATCTGGCTAAAATTTATAGCACACACAGAAAGAATCTAATTTAAATAAACAACAATTACAGAATCTCAGTCATTTCATAAGGAATGAAAAAGAACTAAAATTTCACCTTAAATGTGTTTGGAGTTTAGATACTTGAAATACATTGGAGTGGGAATATTCAAGAGATAAAGACATTTATAATTACGGGAAGGACAGACCAGCCTTTGTTTACTTACTCACTTCTACAAACTACTACCAACTAACTCACAGGAGCAAAGTCTGCCTCAACATCTTCA
Source organism: Corvus cornix cornix (assembly GCF_000738735.6). NCBI lineage: Eukaryota > Metazoa > Chordata > Aves > Passeriformes > Corvidae > Corvus > Corvus cornix. The sequence goes on along the minus strand of NC_046335.1, from coordinate 27,159,304 downwards.
GTTAGAGAAGGCAAAGCTAAATAAAAGCATCAGTGTAAGTGAATCAGTACTTCCACATCCTTTGTGTGGCAGGATCCCCACCATTCAGCCAACTCGTACCTTTTTTCTACATACACAAACCTTAAATTTTTGCTCCACAGAGCTACATGAAGCAACAGCAGGTAACTGCTGGTCCCAACATAACAGCGACCCCTCTGTACATACTTTATGTTCAGTAGTGCTAATCACTCTAGGCCTTTCATTCAACCAAAAAAAACCCCAAAAAACTGGGAATTTCAGGTGCCCTTTTACTACTTTCTTGTATGTATTTTCAAAGAAACATAAAAGGAAATGTAGGAAATTTCGGCACCAGGACAAGAAGAGAGGGGAGGAAGAGACAAAGAGAACATTAACTCCCCTGAAGTCTGTTTCCTTAGCAGAAACACTGGTTTCTGCTGACATGTTTCACTGATGAAATACTTCATGAAGAGGATTAAGAAGAACTCATGAAACCAGAGCCCAGTCTTTCAATGCATACACACACATACTTGAATTTGTCACTGCCTGGTCTCATAAATTTAAACCAAATTACCCTTGGCATCAAAACTGACAAGTGGTTTTCATCCAAAATTAATATACAGCCATAAAGAAGCCAGGTATTTTGCAGTGTTACGTTACATTGGTCAGCAGTAGGGAAATTTGAAGCCAAGCACAGAGAAGATGGGACCAAAAGTGATGTTTGGCAGCAGTTTGCAAGAACAAGCCACAGGAGAAAGTCATCACAAGACCACAGCTTGGAGCACATGGAAAATAATACCAGGCCAGAGAGGAGAAGGTCCAAAATTTTAAGGCCTTTAAATCAAGCAGAACTGTAACTCTTAACACCAAATTTTGAGTCCATTATCATGTGAAAAACACAGCAAATAAATCTCACGGTTGAGTACTCATATGCTTTATTGTATATTCTACGGTATAAAGGGATTCAGTTTCCCTCACAGATCTTCCTTTTTAAATAAAAATATGTACATATTTGCATCACATGCTTAGCCCAAACAGCAAAAAGCAATGAAAAATCTGACTACGAGCAACAAAAAATAACAGATGATTGCAGAACCATCCACTTCCTCTAGTTATTGCTGAAGATTTCAGACTAGGACAACTTTCACTTATGTCATATTTTTGTATGCAATTATTCTGCTTAGAAACATGATTCTGAAATCATAGATGTCGCAACAAGACACTTTTCTTTCAGTCTTTCCTCTTAATAGTGCTCTGGATGAAGAAATTTGCCACAGGAAAGGTATGTGTCTATTCTCTCACCGAAAATTTGGTAGCATTTATGCAGGTATTCGTTAAAGATGCAATCCAAGTGCATCTCCACATATTGCATGCTCCACATATGTAGGTCGTGCAGTGCTCTCACAGTGTTTCAGGCTGTACTAAAGAACAAATATCATACAGCCCAAACAGCTACTTCCATTTGTGTTGCAAAACAAAGGGGTAATATTTTGATGTTTTGTGAACAATGATGCTCAAACAAAGCACTTGTTTACTCCCACAGGAACAGTTCCAAATGACTGGATTTCCTATCAGAATGCTTATCAAATGTTACTGATTTCCAAGTTTTGGAGGAATTACCCAGTATCTGAAAGAGCAATAAAGCTTAAAGGCAACAAAGGCCTAAGTGAAATCTATCAGAATCCTTGCTCTGGGCTTCCTGGGTTTAAAAATATTCACTCAAAGAATGTGACCACCCACAATCCTCATACATAACAGTGACAATGATAAGAACTACAACACAATATACATTTGCTGAAGTGTGAAGGAAATGACAAGACAATGTCTTCTAAGAATGCTGAATGATTTCTGTGAAGTTTTGAGGACAAAGCTTGACATAATTAGAGAAAAATACCCTAAACAAAGTGCCTGAAAATGCAATAGCTGTTTTAGCAATGTAAAATGTTAAGGACATTTTAAAAAAACTTGGGAAGACATTCCTTCATTGTGTTTAAAAGCACATACACTTTGCTTTCATGTTTCTTATCATCACTTTAATTTTTATCTCCACATGAGAAGAATTATTCCAGGAAACGAAGAAACAGCAACATTCAGTTACTGAGAAATATTAACAGCCATTTCCTGAGCTCCACAGCGGGCAGTACTGGCACACTCTGACCCCTCTGGCCCTCACAACTCTTGAATATTATTTAGGTTCATTTCTGAAAGCTTCAGTCAAAAGATAAACTTGGCTCCATTATAGGGACCTCAGAACATCATTTTGTTTACAGTCAACCTGGCAAACTGCATATAAATAATTAACCAATGCTTCTAATAGTTGGAAAAACAGTACTATATCTGTTACTGACAAATTGAGTTTAAAACATTATCTTTTTCCCCAAAACTGGACTAAGTAAACTTCAAAAAGCAATAACTATCTTCAGTCTGAATAAAAATGCATAGAACGCTTTGGGTTTATTTCTTTGCAGATTTGAAACCTGGTGTGCTAGCAAGGCAAGTGCATGAAAACTACAGAAGTATAAACATCCACCTATAGAAATAATTTCAATATATGTCTGAACATAGCTTTAGTCCTGAGAATGTTGTAGATAATATTGTTTATCTAATATAGACAAAATATACCAAACTAAATATGCTGACACGGTGGGGGTTGTTTGTTTGGGGTTTTTTTGTCACAATGACAGAAGTTTCAGGAAATCAAATTATTTGGTAAAATGTTAAATTGACTTACACTAGGTGATATATATGCATTTGGATTATCCAAAGTGCAGGTTGATTTTAGCTACCAATTTTCTGTTAAGGTAAATGCTGAATCCAGCCTAGCTCAGCATTAAATTAAGCCACCAGGAATTTTTGTTGAACATGTACTGTAATCCCAGAAAAGTATACATATTTTTCCTGAAAATCACTACAGCTTTTATTATGATTAGACTTCAACTGCACTGAAACACTGACACGGAAATTTAGCAGCAGCAGCAGAAGCCCTCACAGATGCAAACTCTGCAGGAGACTTGTTTGGCAGATCAGAGATCGCTATCCGGGCACAAACCACTGACATACCTCACTGCAATGGTTCTTTCCCTAGGTATTTTACATGGCTGCTCCCCAAAGAAAACTCCAAAACAGCTCCAAAAATGTAACTGCCTAGAGGTTTCAAGCCTTTTTGGTCTGCACTGTAGATATAGATATACTGCGTGTCTTTTTAAAGATTCTGCTAGCTGAACCCAGTAAAACCTATAAAGGTAAAAGCTGAATGGAACAAACATCCCACAACCTGAAAATGTTTTTGTTAGAAGGTGTTTTTAATCTCCTGCCTCATTAGGATGTTCTGAATCTTAAAACAGATCATCCTGCATTAATAACGTTTTTGATGTGTTGGCATACAACACCATGAACTAGTCAGTAAGTTAGCTACTTTACTGACTACAAAAACAATCCTATGTTCAATAATCAAGCACAAGTTTTCGATGTATGGCTAGACTTAGTGTAACATTAAACTGGCTTCTTCCCCCCACCTCCTTTTCATTGTGTCAAACCATCAGGAAAAGAAATCCAAGCTCCATTCAGCATACAACCAGAAGTAATCTATCTTCTGGGTCTCAATTGTTATTTCATACATGAATAGAGAATATTACACATCATGTAGCAAAACACTAAAGCATACAATATAGCTTGACTGTTTCTGAAGACAGGGAAAATATTTCTGGCATGTGAGACTAAAATAAATGTACAGTTCATAGTCACAACTGCAAACACCTAATCTTACTAAATCAAACCCCAAACTCAAAGAAACACTACAAATAACGAATCCAAAACTCAAAAGATATCGAATTTCACTTACAGAAGCACAGAGCTGGACTCAACTTAACTTTTATCTGCCTTCCTCATCTCCTATCATCCTTCTACCCGTATCTCAATAAATTTTACTCTTAACTAAACTTACAACACTTATTACTCTCCCGCATTCAGAAATGTCAACGCTAATATAACTCTACAGGTCTTGCATCCCTGTGCAAGGTTTTTACCAGTTATATGGTGTAAACTTAATCATTATCCTATCCAGACAACCAAGAATTCAAACTGCAAAAGCTTACAATAACATTTCCAGATATCAGAATGACCAATATTGCCACCCCTCCCCAAATATTCTTAAGTACCAAAATTTATAAGAAAATATAAAATCAGACTCCAAAATCATGGAACCTCGGTACAAGTGAATGCCAAACCCCTGCCTGCAGCCTCAGAATCCGTATCGCCCGCACCAGGCAAACACCCACGCTCGCCCACCCCCAGCCTGGCGGCACGGCCGCTCCGCCGCCGCTCCCCGTGACACCCGGGCGGCGCCCGGCTTGCCGCCCCCCCTTCCCTCCCTCACGGGGCTGAGACCTGCCCCGCAGCCCGGGGGAACGGGATGCGACGGCACGGGCTGGGCTGGGCTGGGCTGGGCTGAGGGAGCCCGGCAGCCGCCCGGCCGCCAGCTTTAGAGCCGGCTGTGTGTGTGTGTCACCCACCGACCCACCCGGCGGCTGCGGGGTGATCCAGCACTTTCCGGGCGCAGGCCTCGGGCAGGCACAGCCCCGCACGACTCCCGGCTCCGCTCGGCCCTGCTGCCCCTTCACACACCCCCTGCTGTCCCTGGCCTCCCTCAGCCCGCGGTACCTGCCAGCGGCAGCGCTCCCGCGCCGCTCTACGGACTCGGCCCCGTCCGCCCGCCCTCCTCCGGCGCGGGGGGGCGGCGGGTCCTGCACCCGAGCTGCCGCCGCTGCCGCCACTGCCGCCGCCCGCCGGCGGGGAGGGGCAGGAAAAGGAGGAGGGCGACTCCGGTGCTCAGGACTGTGCAATCGGGCCCGGAGCCATCGAGCGCCCGCGGCGGCCGGGAGGAGGGCGGGAGCGGCCCGGGGAGCGCGGAGCCCGGGGCGAGGTGTCCCGGTGCCGGAGGGGACAGAGCCACCGCCCCGGGGCGCTCCGAGGCTCCGTGGCCGCCGGGGCGATGAGCGGCTCTGCGCTAGGGGGGCACAGCCGGGGGCTCGCGCTCAGCGCTCTCTCACCAAAACCAGCAACAAAAGATCCCCCTCGGTGATGCTTTGTGAAGGTAGCTCTGGCACTGCTGGGATTTGTACCTGGCTGTGATCAGAGTCTGCCATGGCTTCTGGTTTCCACTCCACCCCTCAGGCATCCACGTCCGTACTTCCCTGGGAGGGCCCCTGGGCACTGCACAGGACAGTAACAAGAACACGCCCTTTATATTAAGCGTTCGTCAAACCCAACGTTCGCAAAAGTTGTTACTCTTGGGTTTCATCAGTGTAAGCTGTGATCCCAAATCGATATGGGATCCCAAGTCAAGGAGTATTCTGTGTCTTACAGACAAGGTCAACTGAAGCTCCAGGAATTTCACCTCGTTCCTCCTACTGCATAGGTGGTCCAGCTGGAAGTGGTTGCTTTGTCACTGGGAATTACTTCCACCCTTCCAAATTTGCACTAGCGAACTCACTGGTCATCAGAAAATACCCATTGGAGGGATTTTCTTTAATGTATTCTGTGATCAGTTTAAGTTCTATCTTAACAAGAGGAAAGTTTATGTCTCTCAATCATTTTTTAGTTTTAAAATAAACAAATAATAATCTTAGTGTAGTTTTCCAACTGATGCCCAGCCATGCTTGGAATCCAGGACCCAGATTTCTCTCCACAAGCTGTGTTTTCTGGGACTATCTTCTTTTAACTGGTGCAAACAGAATCTCAGAATCGTTAAGATTGGAAAAGACCTCTAAGATTGAGTCCAACCTTTGACTGATCACCACAATGTCAACTGGACCACAGCACTAAGTACCATGTCCAGTCATTTCTTGAACACCTCCAGTGATGGTGACTCCACCTCCTCCCTGAGCAGTCCATTCCAATGTTTAATGACCCTTTCCATAAAGAGATTCTTCCTGGTGTCCAGCCTGAACCCCCCATGGCACAGCTTGAGGCTATGTCCTCTTGAGCTATCACTGGTTGCCTGGGAGAAGAAGCCAACCCCCACCTGGCTCCAACCTTCCTGCAGGTAGTTGTACAAAGGGAACCATTGTGGTGAGGAAATAATGTCTGGGACACATAATCACAGGAGCCAAAATTGTTTCTAAACCTTGCATAAGCTTGTACATTCAACTTCACGTAGATTCAGTATGTAAAGTTTACATGCAGGGGATCCTCTGTGAACATCTGTACTCAGTCATGCAGATGATGCTGCTGAGAAGTATTTCAAAGAGTACATGCAGGGCTGCCTGATTAGATTGTGCTGTAGATGCCATGAGCACCATGCTGCGTTACCATATATGGACACTGCTTTCATTTTTACTAAACTGACTGTGATAAAAAACATGAGCACTGATGCAATGACCTTTTAAAAGAAATGCTGGCAATGGATGTGGTAGTGAAGAATATGCCTCACACCTGAAGCAGGAAATTATTTACATATTATATTTCACAGAAATCAACTTTATAAACTTGTACTGATGTAAAAGTGTCAACCTGTTTTCAAAAATCACATACATTCCCAGGAAAGAGTTATTTGCTAAGTTAACCTCATCTTGATCAGGGGCTGAGTTGCTGCTACTAAGACGGTGATTTGCAATTCACTTGTGAGAAAGGTCAGCTGAACAATTTCTGTTCAAAGACTGTTGGTGTTATGACTTTTTTCCATAAGGAACTCCAGAAAAACAAGGGCTCTCTGACAGTCCTGAGGTACCAGAAACACCTGGAAATATTTGTGAAGGATTGATCATGTTTAACTCAGAAACAAATAAACAACCCCAAATTTAGAATAATTTTTGGAAGACTATTGCTGCTATTATCATTATTATACCTATTATTCACTCTGTTATGGTAGCAGGCAGAGACCCACTCAAAATTAGTATCTCATAATGCTGAGTGTTACATGAACACAGGGCAAGACAAAACATCATCCATTAAGAAGTAAAGACTTGCTCAGTTTTTCCCAAGAATTATCTTGTCCAGCCCCCCAGGACACATGATATCAGATCTAAGTAATGCTTTGTTAAGGTTATACTGATATGAATCAACTGGAATAACAAGGCATATTGATGCAGGATGCTCCTTCCATCTCTGGGTACATCAGCTTTAGGGTTGCTTTGTGCCAGCAGTGCTTACATAAGGGCAAGAGTCTGTCTTCACTGGATTTATAGCTAACCTTGATTTTTATTATTATTTTTCCCTAAATCGGTCAACAGACTGTTAACCGTGCACTGATTCAAATTAGTGTCTACTTTAGCAGTTATGCATGCCATTTTTTTATTTTTCCCCTTTCAATCTGAAATAAAAAAAGAAATTGTTGTGCAAATTTACAGTGATTTGTTCTAAACCAGAAAACAATAGGACAGTTAGATGCGTTCACCATGTATTAATTCAATTTTCCCTTTCCCCATTAGTCCTGACTGTACTTCAATAACAAATTACTTAATAAAATAAACAACTAGCAAATAATTGAAATGCACAAACCTACTGATCAGTCTTCTCATTAGTCTATTTTGGTAAAGTGGGTTGACTGATTTAGAGCATGAGTCGGTTCCGCCATAAAAATTCCAGACATAGTAGAGTATCTATGCAGCCACATATGCCTCTGAGCTAAACATTTTCATTCTTTCAGCTTTATAATCCTCAGTGACTCTAGAGGAAGAAAAAAGAATGTATGCCTTTGAATCAGTGGGACTGTCCATGCATGAGTAAGAATCACAGGACTAGGGGCCTAATTTGAATCAAATGTTACATCACCAAATAATTACATAGCAAACAAAACCAAATTCTTTAGATTAAATATAAGATTAACCATTTTGTTTTACTCTTTGGAGGCATGTAGAACCCAATACATTTTGGCCTGTCCTAGCTTTTGCAATGCTATAGGTACCAATCTTTCTTTTTTTACACATTGAATATCAAAAATAATGTATAGTTTTATGCTACAATACTGCTAGGCTTCTTCTTATTCCCAACACAGTTCCTTTTTGTGCTATCACAAAATGCAAGGCCTGAATTCCTGCCAAGCAATTACACAGTCCTGCTGTTATTTTAAATCCTAAAACACAAATAAAAGTATTATGCAGGCCTAGATAATGTTAGATACAACTACCAACATGGAAGCAGGAAATAAGAAAGTTACATCTAGGGATGGATTGCCAGCTAAATACTAAGGCCTCCCAAAAACCTTTTACATTCACTGTTAATCCAAAACTTTCATTGCCAGTCTCTTTTCTAATGGAGCACATAAAAATAGCATTAAGCTCCTTTCTTGCACATTATTAACACATACTGATGTAATAGGGCATCTATTGTGGCACTTACACCAGTAAATACAATTAAAGTGAATGGAAAACAATTTTAAATTCAGAGTAATGAGATACATATGAACAAGAACAGTAAGACAGGAATGCCATTTATTTGCTTTCCCATGCTGTCTGGATCACTCCTACTTTAGAAATACGATGAGGTGTTATTTGTACTGATACCACACTGTGCATTGAGGTACTCAAAGTGCTCTGTGAACATTATTAGTTCAAGTCACATTTGTGAGGCAGAGGCTAAAGCAGGAGGTAGTGAAAGGCAACTTCCTGTAGCTCCAACAAAGGTGAAGATAGGTGAAAGTTTTCTGATGGAAAAAGAGATTCAGAGGTGATTTTTTGCTTTTAGTGAAAGGGGAAAACCCAGTGGTTTTAAACCTCTTTTCCCCCCGTTTTCACTCTTTCTTTGTATCACAGATGGAAAAAGTAGAGCAGAAAATTGCTTTGCCCAAAGCCACACATTGGCAGTAATTGAACTAGAAGACAGCATTGGTTTAAATAGAAAATATGCAATACATTGGTGGTATTTGGGCTATTCTAACTGTTGGTTCTTTCTCTTGTTCACATACACCATTTACTTTTCAACTGTATTTGCACGGCACTTCTGGTAACAGAATCTTGGGGGGATTCCCAAACTGTGAGTTGCTTTCAAGGAGCTTCAAGACAGTAAGAAGGAATAAATAGGAAGTACCAAATTCACCAAATTCTTGAGAGAGTGTCTCAAATTTTGGGTGCTGTTTTCCCAAGAAAAAGATTAAGAAGGAAGCTCTGCTTTCTGTTCTTGTTCAGCAATTGTGACTCTGATGTCTAGAATAAAGCAGCTGGTGGATCTCCCAGACAATCCAGTCGTGTCCCACTGTGCTGTGCAAAACATTAAACAGAGTGACGGTCATTGTTTTGTTCAATGTATGGTCTTAAGGACCAAGACACTGAAAACAAAAATAGATGGCCATTTATTAGATGAGAATTAAGATGCAAAGAAGTTAAGAAATGAAGTCAGTCACAACAGAGGTTGGTGGCAGACCTCAGGTAATGCCTGTGCATTTGTGGAAACCATTCTAGCCGTCTGTGGCATTCTGCTACTCCAGCTTCAAAAAAAACCCCCAATGTGTTTGAAGGAATCCATATAGAAGACAGTAATAGAAACTAAAAGCAAAAAATAATGGAAGCTTAAAAGATTCATCCCTCCTTCTCCAAAGAAGCTGTTTTTATACCAGAGGTGAGATTGAGGTTGAGCAGATCATACTTTTAAATCCAAGCAGATGTGGAATTTTGCTCTCCCAAGAGGAGCTAAAGAGCAGTCGTTGCATTGAGTCACAATGAAGAACTTTTGTGGAGCTTTTGTGGTAAATGAGATCAGACACCACAGATGCATTAAAAGACCTGGTGAAAAGCACCACAAAGGCTGGCTAATATCCAGCAGCCCATCAAATGGCTGCCATTTCAACATGGGGAAGCAACTGTCTGCAGAAACTGTTATGTGCAAAATCTTGTTATGGGCAAAAAGAAATCCAGTCTATGTTTAGAGTCACGCCAAATTTATTTTAATTGCAACCTTAGCAATTTAATCAAAGAATTATTATCAGTCCAAATCTAATTATTGCAGAAAAAACAAATGAAATAGAAATAAAGAAATTGTATAGAAAGTCTCAATAATACTACAGTAAAAATTGTTATGCAAGCACTATTTAGCACCTACCCTTACCCCATTTCCTGGTGTTGTGCTTGCCCTTTCACTTCCTTGTGGCTTCCACCTGGTAGAGGGAGCACAGTGGATCATCAGCAGTCCTGTGCCTGCAGGACTATGATGTTGGTGTTTATGATTTCTTCTTCTTTCTCTCCTTTTTTTTTTGAAAATAGCTGTCGCTTGGGGCTCTTTTGTACACTTTCTAATAAAGTTTTACTCTTTGCTTTTTCTTCACTGGCTTGTAACTATGTATTTTTCTTTTCGTTCATCTTAAGTGTTTTGCTTTTTGTTTATATTATACACTCATTCTTTCTTCTCTTTTTTATCCCTAAGAATAGTTTTGTCCAGCTCCAGGTTTCTATTTCTTTAACTGACCATTGGCAAGTTGTTTACAGCCTTGGGAGTCTCCAGTGCCCCATCTCTTACTATCCCATGCCTCTGCTTTACACTAGTCAGTGTCTTCACTTCTCAATGTTGCTACTGTTTCAATAGGCCTGTATTTCTGTACTCTGTAACACTGGGTTCGTCCTAAATATATCATTCTACACAGAATAACTACTAATTATTAATATCTACGTAACAACTGTGGTTACACATAAAAGTAAAACAAATTTGCCATAGTCTCCTGTCCTTGGAAAAAAATTTGTTACAGCCAAATCAAATAAAACTGAAGCTCTGGGGAAAGTTCCTGTGCTAAGCCTCCATGCTGCACTCTTGTAACACTTGGGACAGTGCCTGGGGACTGTCACTAGCAGTAGCAATACAGTTGCAAGTATTACTGGGCTAAATTCTGTTTATTAACTTCCAGTTCTGGATTAATATTTGTATGTTGTAAATTCATATGTTGCATACTCCATGTAGCAGCAGAGGTAAAAATTTACAGAAAGGGCATGGGAAGGAAGCAGTAATATTGCTGACTAGAAAAGAGGCTGTTGCACCTGAACTCATTAGAGAGCATTTATGAGCCCAGTTCATAGTCCACACATGCTCAGCTTCAACACACTGGGTGTGTACGCTGCAAACAAGGTCGCAAAACCCTGATTTTGCAATTCCTGTGTGGCAGTTGAATTGGAGATATAATAGCATAAGGATGACTCCTGACTTTATAGGTTATTTCAAGGAAGTGGGGAATATTAAGCATCTTCTAATAGATATTCTCTAAGTATAGAACAGGACAATTATATGAGTTTTTGTCTAGTCATAGAACAGAAACTATTTAAAGCAGAGCCAGGTCATCTGTTTAAAGCACATATTCATGGTTGAAGGGAATAAGCATTTGGCTTTGAAAAAGTAATTTTAATCAATTTTTTTATCAGTATGGTCCAGCATATTATTCAGAAATGGCTTCCTTCAGTAAATGGATTGTGAATCAATAGTAGATATAAATAAAGCAGTACAAAGGGCACAGCATTCAACAAGCTGCCAATCCCTGGAGGAGAAGATGGCAGTATCAAGATGGATATACAAATAAATCAGAAATGGGCAGATAATACACAAATATCCACCTTTTTGCAGAAATTTCAGAGTTCCGTCTGGTCCTAAGAACCACTGAAATGTATATTAGATTTTATGTGATTTATATGACAGACCACTGTGAGATGGTGTTTGGTTTGAAGTCTGTTTTTCACTAAACATTTTCAAGCTTATACCTCTTAGAAATCACCGAGTTCTTTAAATATAGAGAATGAATTGCCAGGCTGCCAAAGATCTTTCTGGAGACAGGAAATAAATTAAAAACCGCAGACTTTGTATTATACCTCAAAGGATCAATTCTTGAGATATACCAAATACCCACAATTCCTGTAAGGTCTGTGAAAAGTGGGATTATTCAGCACTTTTTAGGATGTGACCTCCAACAGAAAGAGGAATTAAAATGTTTTTTCAAGCACACAGATCATAATGAATTTGTATTAGTCATTTGCATCAGGACAATATTATTTAAATGTCTCTAGTAGGAACTTTGAACATGACTCATATTGTGTCTATCATAACTGTTAATTATTAATGAATAAATATGTCATTTGGGTCCTAATAGCTAGTATTTCCAGGCCATTTGTTTAAATGGTTGTTTTCAACTGTGAGAATATCAGTTGCCAGGAATTCAATATCCTTATTTATTTCATAATTATTAACCATATATTATGCTAACCTGAAAAAAATCTCATTACTCTCTTATCAAAACTATAAGCTTCGTATCTGTTAAAAATAAAAGGGATTCTCATGGCATAGTCTGAGCCTGAAGATTACACATTCAATGTTTTTTACAAAATAAAGATAAGGACAGAGTATTTGTAACTACTGGCCTACAATTTAGGATTGTGCAAGCTGCCATCCTCACTAACTGTAGGGCTTTACATATCCTCCAGAATAACTTCTTATTCAAATGGCAAATCTGGATAACTGCTACAAACCATATAAATGTCTGATTTCACTTTGAACCCTTCTAAACCATAATGCTGCATTAAAAAGAGAAACTTGATTCACAGGATGAACACATTTGAATCAGTTTTGAATTTGCCACATTTTAATATAGCTGTTCTCTTCTTACTGCCTTTTAAGACAGAATTTCCCATTATATCTTCTTAACACCATCTGTTAATAATGTTTATAACAGAACTGCATAGGGGGTCAGCTGGGAAGGGGGCCCCAAATGTACCAATACTGTCTATAAAAGGAAAGCTAGTCTCTGCCTAGAAGCTTCAATGGACAAAAAGCTGGAAAGAAGCAATAGGGACAGAGGGAACAATGAGATGGCAGCATACATTGTACCATCTTTATTTTTGTTTTCATTTGAATGTTTCTGTTCTTTTCCTGAGGCTCTGTTATGAAAGAATTGAGTAGACAGCAAGACCACAGTAACAAGGACATAGACCAAGCTATAGCAGGCAGCCTATCAAAACACATCAGAGATTTCAGAATGCAAATTTCAAGCAAGCAATTCAGTGATACTGCTGGTTTCTAGATATGCCTCACTTATTCTTCCCTGCACAGCCCATGATCAACCCTGTACTACCTTACATCTCCCACCCTTACACACTCTGATTGAGGGGGATAGACTTTCTTATTTATTACCTACTCTCTAAGAGGCTAAAAATTCAGTGAATTTATTTCCAATATATTAGTTAGTTATAAAGCATTCTCATTTTATAGATAGAAAACATAAGGCAAAAATTGACATAAGTACATCTAAAGTATTCTTTATCTATAAACCACTTCTTCAAGCTATACATGCAATACTTCTTTCATTATTTTTTAGTAAAAAATGATTGCATTATCCCATATTTGTTGATAAACATTTTGAATTTTTGGATCAATATTAACAATTATTTTGAGCACACTTCAGATGCATATGAACAAAAAACATACTCATTATAGCAAGGCAGTCTCAGGAATCCTTCTATTCACTGGGACTGGCAAAACCACCACAGATGAGTGAAAGCCTTTTTCAAACTATCTCCCAAGGCAATCAAGCACTTTAATGCTTAGGAGAAAAAAAAAGCCAAACAAAAGACACCAGTACTGTATTCAGGATACAATTTACTTTTTTCAAAAGTCAATCAGATGAGTGTAAGGTCCATTTGTATCCAGTTTTAACACCTGCCTGTTTCCATATGTGCCATGCTTGACAAGAACACCGGCTTCCACACATTTGGCATTGGTAGCCAGTTCTTTTTCACACAAAGTCACAAACTGAGAGTAAAGTTCCAACCCTTTTTCTTTTTCAATGTTTGCATGGTACTGCATCCTTCTTCCCTTTGGTTTACCACCTAGGGTAGCTTGTGGTATGATGAGTACGTCGCCTGGTAAATCAAGAACAGAAACAAACTCGCCGTTTTCATTTTCACTTAATTTAACATTCAACAGTGTATTGACTGCAAATAAAAATAAAATAAGAGTTAGTATGACTGTAGTGAATTAAACAGGACATCATAAACAAGATCCAACAAATATTTTGATGTGTGACAAACTACTGAGTAAAAGAAACTGTTTACTATTGAACTGAAACATGGACAATCAATAAATACTTAACCAACTAATATGTCTGAGTATTGTGAAGAATGTGAAGGATATTAATACCATATGTCTAAAGTTCTATTTTTGGGGGAAGTGATTGGTTATCTAAAATCGATTCTAGTTGGACACCCCCAGAAGAAACCAGGATGCAATTAGTGAGCCTTCCTTGATTGTTTGGTACTCAAATAGGCAGCATTTACCCAACACTCCACATTGTGGGATGCACCATTCTCAGTGGTTTTGCCCTCTCTTTTTGTTCTGCTTGCAGTAGTTTGCAGCAGGACCCAGCACTGATGTGAGCTGAAGGCACAGCTCCATAGTTTGGTCTCAAGTAAAGTAAGTGTCCTTCAGTGCTCTACTTCGAGACATGCAGCTACCAGTTTGTCACTTGAGACAGGAGGTGGGCAGGAAGGTCAGATGCAATGTGGCTTATAAGCCAGAACATATAAACTTGCAAATGAAATCAATGCATTTACTAACATTAGATTTTCTAATGTTTCTATAAGAAATCAAATCATTACCCCCAACTCCATAAAAGCTGGGAGGATACTAGTCATGCCTCCAAACCCATACATGTTTAATGTTGTTAGAAGCAAAAAGAGCTGAGTTGTGATTCAGGAACCAAAACCACACACTTAAGCAGATTCAAAATATATTTAGGAAACAATATTCTCTAAGGCACTCAAGGAGGATGGTCCTAGGTGAATCTCCTTATAGGAAACAGATCTTTCTTCTTCTGGCCTGTTTTAGCTGCCACACGACTGAAAATGTAATTATTCTCAAGTAACATTCTCATGAAACTCTCACAAGCACAAAATAAATTTTCATATCATAGATTTAAATATTTAGCATCACAGAAGGACTGTGCCCTCCAAGACCAAGAGAGAACCCCCCAGGAGCTGCTCTCAGCTTTTTAAATAGCACCTGTACTTGTGCACTGCTGGTCCCAGCCAGTAGCCTGAAATAGACTATTGTTACACAACATTTAGCCAAATCACTACTATCAGCCAGCCACAGAAAAGGGACACTTTTATCTGGAAGATGTGGCATCACAGAATTTCCCAGGGGATCCAGTGCTACTGATGGAGGAAAGGAGGGAGAAGAAATGACATAAAAGTAAAAAAAAAAAAAACAAAAAAACCAGAACAAAACAACAACAACAAAAAAACCCCACCAAAAAAAAAAAAAAATCAAGCCAAAACAGCACTGGATGAAGACAGAAATCGCTACTATTTGACCTTATCCACAGCATCTTTTCTGCTTCAATATAAATGTTAAAGTGCACGTGGAGAAGAAGACAAGAATTGCAGACGTTGCTGTTACTGCTTCTGAACCAGAAAACTGCACGTGCTAACAGTGTATGTATAAAGTACCAATGGAGTGAGATGGGAAGGACACTGTTTCATTATCCACACAACTCCCTCTACTGGCTATAATTTTAAATATCCTGCACATACAGTGAGATCAGTGATAAAATACTTACCAAATCAAGCCATGAACTATTTGAAATTCAGTTCTGTCCTGGACTGAACCTGTTGCCCAACACATGTAATATGTTAAACAGCAGGTGCAGCATTTTCTCCTTTGCTAGACATGTTGTCAGGGGATTTGGTTTTCTACGTTGGTCATGAACAGACAGAGAAAGAGGCATGGACAACTGTCAAAAGAAACAAGACAGACCAAACTGTTCTTTCAGCCAGGTGATTGATTTAGAATGATGCCATCTCATGGCTTTCCAAATGGTTACTACCTTCTCTGCCTCAACTGCTTTTCTTCCTTTTCAAACAATACAATAATTTATATGGATTATATCATACCAATTTTTGGGACAAGATCCTCATCCGCATCTTTGAAGAAGCATATGTAGATAACAAGCCCTCTCTGGATCTACAAAAGATTACAGAAAACGATGTCAATGTTTCTCATTATCTACTATGCATGCTTATCATTAAAACTGGTATTAAAAATGACAAACCCCATAACAGACAAAGGTTCAAAGAGTAGTTTTAATTACTTAGTATAGCTTCAGACATTAAGTTTACACACCACACTGTGTGGAAGCTTATAAGATATATACTGATTATCTGCACAATGCTTCTACGTACAATTAGACAATTTATTAGCTCCATGTGAAGCCAAATTTAGTCGGAATGTAGAGTGTACAGTATTAACATAGACGAGGTGACGAGATGAAATTAGTATACTTAAATCCAGCATAAGAAACAATTTAGCTTTTTTCCTATCAAATGTACAGCTAAAATATTTTTCAATGTGAATTATATTTCCAGTTATGAAACATGACAAACACCATAGGACTTGTCAAAGAACTGAATTTTGACATTGAAGGTAATCTAGTACAATTTAATTCTGAAAAAACCAGAGAATCTGTTAATTAAACATTTAAATATGATGACCAGCAGCTGTGAAATTGTTCAGAATATTATAAAGTTGTTCAAAATACTATTTATCAGCTTGGGTAAAATCTAACTGGCAAAATGGAACTTTTCACCTGATTGGTATAGACTAAAGGATATGCCACTTCTTTAGCATTCAAAGAGACTACCTGTAAGAAATATGCATTTGAGGGAAGAATTAGGCCTATACTGAGGAGAAAGCACAAGAAAACTTTTGTGTAGCTTTTCTGCTCAATTGGTTAGTCCATGAGGAGTGCAACAACCCATGCTTTACTAAGCCAAACTGATAGGCTCTGCAGCCAGCAGCAACTATGTCTCATGCACAAGTATACCTGAGTGGCTTAACTTCTTCGGGAAAAACTCCAGAGTATCTACAGGCAGACCGTATATAAAGAAACCTCCCTGCTGCTTTGCCAAGAAAAAGTATCTTTTTAATTTTGTTGGAGGAAAAAAATGTCAACTTGTGAAATACCACTGAAGAGATGTTAAATAGATTGGGACAGGCAGGAGTTATTAATATCAATGTTATCAAAGCAAAAGGACGGAAAATGTGAATAGTTTCTAAAAACTATTCTATAATTTTTTTCCTCTATTTTTTTCCCCGTTTCTTTAAATGATAAAGGTTTTTGGTGAAGAAATCTTAGCTATACACATGAGATTTTGTCCCTTTGTTATTGCAGAGATTATACAAAATGCTCAAGGCTGAGAAAAGCTATGCCTTCTCAACTGTTTTTCTAGTGACTAACTTCTGAAAAAAGAGAATGCTCTTTGTAGCCAAAATGTCACATGCTGAGAACTTTCAAAAGCTTTAAATGGCTCTTTTCAAAACTCATTTTGGCCAGTGCAGAATATTATACAGATTCCCAAATGACTACCATATTTCATAAACACTGTAAGAAATTTGATGGCCAGAACCTCAAATGACATTTCAAATCATCTGTTCAAAAAGGGAGAGAAATGCAGACTGCCAAACATTAGATATCCTTACATGTTTAGGTAAATATTCATTCCGGAAACAGACTGGTGTCAGGATATTAATAGGTAACAACAATGCACAAAGAGCTACTAATAAAAATATTTTATCAAAATAGGCCAGATGCATTTGGTCTTGCTATTGGTCTAACCCCAGCATTAGAAATAAGTGACTCTGTGATACAGCACACATAACAGAAAATAATTTTAATTCTGAGACTTGTGACAGTCTTTGTTTTGCACAGTCTCACAGCAGTAACGATATTCTGCTAGCAGCTCATTTAAAGACACAAAAAAATAAGTAAAGTGACCCTTGCAAGTCCTAAGGTCAGACAGATAACGATTAAGTAAAATAATTCATGATTTTTCCAGCCTCTGTCCTTATTTGATGTCTGTTTTTGAATAAACTATTTATCACAAGATGAGACATGCATATTGAAAAAAATTAGACCAACAGAAGGCTAAATGAGAAAACAATTAATTCAGAGACAAGTTAAAGCTGATAGAGGATGCTTCTATTTATCCTGCATGTTTATGGTCTTCTAGGACACTAAAACCATGATGTAGTTGAAAACTATGCAACTATTTTTAAGCTGAAACTTATGGTTTCAACTATGACTGAAAAGTATGGTCCAATACATGCAGCCATGTTTCAACTCCTTGTTAAGTCTTACTTTGTTCTTTAGCTTTCTTAATTGAATAGAAGATGTAAAATTGAATGCAATTATAAGACCACATTTAATAATAACATATGTCAATCTGACCTTACATCAGTGTTCCAGGTGTCCTAAGGCTTGTGCTCACTGTCAATGTAGTGTGTAAACCTTTTGAATCAAAGCAAAACCATCGCCATTGCTGCAGGTCCTCTGTAACCTATCAAAGTCTAGTTGACTACCCCTCAGATCTGTATTTAATGCACAAAAATTAGAGCAAAATAACACAAATAAGAAGATCATAAATTCAACATGCTGATGTGCAAACAGCCACTGTAAGGAACCTACACAGTGAGAGGCAGGCAGTTGGACAGGAAAGCTGTGCTCTATGTGGATCTACTGTTAGCAGTAAAATGCCTACATAAATAAACCAGCAAAGCAAGATACTGTGCAACACTGGCATTTATTATACAACTGTCCTAAGTAATCATCAGATCAGGCAACCTGCATCATGAAGCCAGCCCTAAAGCCATATAGACAGCCTTAGCAACGCTGCCTCCAAATGCTGCTTTTTAGCTCTTTTGCAGGGAAAAATGAGTAACTGACTCCTTCCTCACCCTCCTTACTAAATACATTCATCTGTATTTTTTAGGATTTCATTAGCAAAACTGAAATATATTCTGCAATGTATTATCTCAAGTCTACCTTTTCCTATTTTTTCCCCAGGAAATTGGAATGGATAACAAAACCAGAGATACTTTGTAATTCTTAGGAAGTCAGTGAAACTAACTTACATAAATTATTCTGTGACATTTCCATTTCAAGTTCAGATTTACTACCCTCTGGGAAGATTTCTTCATATTTTTATATTCAGTGCAGCAAAGAGAGATTACATCATCTGCCACAGGTCACAGAGCAAGTCTGTGCCTGGTACTTTGCACCTCTTTTTGCCATAGTAACCAGAAAACAAGTCAAGGGAAATAAGATAAGGAAAGGACAGTTCTCCTTGCATAAAGTGTAGGCACTTATATTTTTTAGCTGAATATTCATTTCATGTTTCTTTTCTCCACAGTTATGAAATACACCAAACCTCACCTTATTTCACCCCTACCTTTAGAAGAATAATTCCTTTTATTTCTTTGTATTTTGCTGTATACATAAACCTTTTATGGAGGGTATATAACCAAAATTCTCAATAAACAAGACATCCTATGCCCAATAACCCTCAACAGGCCAAGCAACTCATTCATGAAAACACAATGAAGGCAGAGATTAATGTATAAAGCACACTCCTAACCTTTTTGCAGATAAAGAACATCTGCTCTGAAGTTCCTGAAGTACCTACAGGAGTCTCTTACAGCTCAGAAGCTATTCAAAGCCACCTACATAATATGCCATTTACAGTATTCTAGAAATGTCTCAAGGTGAGGACCTACTTTTAAGTGGTCATAAAACATCAGGAACACACTGGTTGACATAAATAATAGTTGATGAGGTCTGTATTTTTTATTTTTGTGTTTCTGCGTTGACATGCATATATAGGGAGTAAAATTACCCTACTACAAAATGTCAGCAGCAAAATTTCCTTCCAGTGACCTCTAAAGTAGTCATACTAGAGAAAATACATACTTCCCGTAGGCTTTTTTTCCTGCATGGTGACTAGTTCTTGTTAAAACAGACTCCTCTTTAAAAGCCCCGGGTACCTGTGAAAGATTCCTAAGTACCCATGACAAATATTAGTAAGGTTCATGTCTGAAAAAATATCTGCTGGAGACCACCCAAATCTCTTTCAGATTCCTTTAGTGCTATCTATTACTTTCCTACTGATTTTGCTTAGTATATTAAAAACAAATTAGAGAGAGAAACCGCATAACCTCCTTGTAGCAAAGTTATTCATCAACCACAACATGTACCTTTGAAGATAGTTTAAAAGAAAGACAGCAAAATTACATTTTTTCTTTTCTTTACTAGATCTACAATTACTTCTGTGATTAGCAGGCTAGAAATAGGTTATTTCTCCTATAGTTAATGTATGCTGGGCTAAGCATATTTTATTATAATTAACCTTATACTGAGAGGCTAATAATGCAATACACACCAACACACTACATCTGTGAAACACAGTATCTGTGAGATGGTATCTATTTCCTTCCAGTAAAACATTCTGGCTTCCCAGACCATGCTGCTGAAACTAGATCTGCTGGATCCACCTGCCCCTTTTGAACAAGAAGAGAGATGTTTTAAGGATAATGTGAAAGGCAAAAAGTGAACTCTCTTCAGATGTGTTGAATGAATGCATAAACCCTTTAAACATGCTAGAATTTTTACTTTTTAAAATTTATGCATGTGCATTAAGCTTCTTCTGTTGTAATAGTCTTTAAAAATGACAAAAGATAAAACCAAGAAAACCCATGGGGTAAATAGTTGATAACGGCAGAAATGACTTAGTCTAGTGTAGATAACTCACACGCAGTGACAGCTACGGCAGGGCAGTGCATTCCAAAGCGCAGCCTTCATGCTTTGGTAAAGAGCCCTGGGCTGGATGCACAGCACATGGACCAAAGAGTCTGCAGACCTACCTACCTCTCCCAGCAGAAGACTGTGGGAGGAAAAGGGGGAAAATACAATGTTTTCCTCAACCTATGTGGTGGTCTGCACGCTAAATTTCATTTTTAGTTAGTGTTCTGGAAAAAAACCAACCAAACAACATCAGAACTACTGCTGCCATAGTCCCATTGCCCTACCTGGCCTTTCCTCTCCGAGTTAACACTATCACACAACAAACAAAGCCGACAGCTGAGCCCACCAGCCAACGTTGTAGTGTCTCTGTGAAAGCGTGTTTAAGAAAAGAAGGAACAACACAGTTAGAAGGGAAGTGTTTGGTCGTGGAGCAGTCATGCTCCTGAAGGAACTGCTGCCTGTGGAGGACTCTGTGGAGCACAGGGAGAGAGAGCAGCCGAGCGAAAACGCTATGCGCCGACCTCGGCCTCCTGCTGCTTGTCCCTTTGCCGAAGTGACTGACCGTAACCTTTGGTGATAACCAGGGGGCGAGGAGAGGGCTCTGGACTGGAAACGAGACACGACGTTCAAAAGCGCCGGAAGTCCAGCTCAGCCGGGAAAAGGAGGAGAGGGTGTTCCCCTCAAACGCCGAAATGCCCACCCTCTCCCCGCCGGCGCACGCGCGCAGGGGACAGAGCGCTTTCCCGCCGCCCGCCCCGAGCGGCCCCGCTCCGCGGGGGGAGAACGGGCGATGCCGAGGGTGGGGGGCGGCCCGCGGCCCACGTTACCTCCACCCACTGGGCCTCGGAGCCGCGCTCGGGGGGCCGCACCTGCAGCCGGGCGGAGAAACTCTGCTGCAGCACGGCCCGGGCCCGCGTCGCCGCCATGGCGGGCCCGCAGCGCTGAGGGCGGGGCCGGGTCACGCCTTTCCGGCACCGGCACCGGCACCGGCACCGGCTGGAGCCCGCGGGTCACGGGCGGCGGGGAGCGTGACGGGGGGAACCTTGTGCACATGTTAAAACAGCGCTTCTGATCTGACCTCTTTATGGAGGGGGCTGAATACAAAGTTTGGAACAGAATTAAACAAAGTGTTTCTACAGCTCTACTTACCGATGCCCTGATAGCTAGCAGGAAGCGGGCTTCGGTTTCTTAGTTTGATGGGAAATGAAAGCTCTTTTTGTCTTCTGGTGGGGAAATGTTACATGCGTGTGATAAGAGCAGTATGCTGGATAGTTTATGCACGAAAAAAAGAAAATCTGAATATAGCTTGTTATTTCTTTTGTTCATTACTTAGTTTGTGTTTCAGGTTGCTGAGGTCAGTCTTACCAAGTTGGAGCATTTCTCTTCAGTGATACTGCATTGGAGCAGAGGGAACACAAAACGCAGTTAAAAGGGATCTGCATAGCTAGTGATCCAAATCATTCGGGAAAAAGAAGTGCATAGTTTCGAAATGAGATCCCACTGCTAATGGCAAAAGTTAAAAGTATTGCAAGTGGTTCTTCTATTATCTTGCAGGTTTTTGGCTACATACCCTGATACTCCTTGAACAGCTCCAAAACTGGAAGAGTTGTGTCTTTCTCCCATTTGTGAATTCTAACAGAGAAAAGTTTTGAACAATACTGCCTTCACTGAAGTCAGGATAGAATGATGCAGAATTCAGTATCTCTCTCCAAATTCATTTTATGTCCGAAGATTTTATTTTTACAACTGTGTTTAAAAATAAAAAAACTAATATATAGTAGTGTGAGTAAGAAGCTGAATTTTAGTACCTGGACTCAATAATAGAGTAAGATTACCAATGATCCCCATTGAACAGCAAGGGCCAATATGTACTTCTGAATAGTCAGTGTTACACATAGGAATATATTTGGGTTCTGTTTGTCATTTTAAAAGAAGATTCTCGATGCGTGTTCAATAAGGTTACTCTTCTCAAAGCAGACCTTCATGGAAGAACAGGAAATTGCACTAGGTGGTTAGTGTATGAAGTAGCTAATTTTTGCTAGCTGTAGGGTATTGTAAAATACAAGATGTTTTTATTTAAACTCTGCTAATTTTATTTAAAATACCTTCTGTTCGTTTACTTGAAATCTATATCCCCAGACTCATTGAGAAGAGTTTAATGAAGTAGAAATACATTTAAAACGAGAGGGTTTTCCATATATATTTGTGATATAAATTGATTGTTAAGGAAAATGAATTTTGCTACAGTCTGAGCAAATTATAATAAGCACATTATAGAGGGATATTAATATATAAAGATATTGATTGTTACTTGGTACTGTGCCATTATTTATACCAGGATATGATGGAGAACATTTATTCATGCGCAAGTTTCAATACAAATGCCTGTGAAACATTGCATAGAAAAATTAGTATGACATCATTGTTTATGGATTCTTGGTGGAATTATATTGTATTTTCCTTAGGAAGCCAAATAATTCTGTTGTACCTTGAATTTCTTCAATCTTACTGGCCTATTGTTAGATTAAGGGCCTCTCTTGTTATGCCAAAGAATGATAGTAAATTTGTTGGATAAATTTTAGGTATGGATTTGGATTTGACTGTGGGTTTTATATAGAAAAAAACACCTCCTGACATCTAAAGAATATAACCATGCATAAAATATATTGGTATTTCTATCAAGTACTATATAAAGCCATTCTTGTGTATGTTTTGGAATTGACAGGTGTCCCAGAGTATTTCCTGTATCTTCTCTGCTTGTTGTCACTGGATCTGAAAGTAGGTAGACATTTCTGGTTATTTTCAGATAATTTCTCTTTCAGAGGGGCAGATGGCAGTGTCACAAATTGCAGCGGTGGGAATGGTCGTGTGTCTGAGTTCAGGAAGTGTTTGGGCAACGCTCTCAGGTGCATGGTGTGATTCTTGAGGTGTCCTGTGCAGGGCCAGGAGTTAGACTTGAAGATCCTGGTGGGTCCCTTCCAACTTAGCGTATACTGCGGTTCTGTGAATCTATGCATATTTGGAACAAATCCTTTTGTCAAGAGGTGGGTGGATGCTGGAAGCTCTGCCTGTGCAGGGACTTGGCTTTCTCCTTGTCTTTCAGTACCAAAATGATCTCAAGTGGTTGAATTCTTCTAGGCCTACGGATGGTTTGGGGGGGTTTTTGTTGTTATTGCTATTAAGTTTGGTGTTGCATACCATTTGGTAGGGGCAGGAGTTGACTGGACCTTTGAAGGGACAAGATGTATCTGGGATGTTTTTCCTTTGTCTATGGCGTCTGAAACATGATCGGTGGTCTTTCATGCAGCTATCACATCGACAGAGTTGCCCTTACCTGTTTTGAAGAGAAACTATACAAAGCTTCAGTGGCGCTTAGATAGCAAAGACACAAAATAGGTTGCTGGCAAGGGGTATATCTTGGTAGAACTACCTCTTTTGAGATATACGTACCTGAAAGGCGCCAGAGTGCCAAGTAAAGAATTAGATTTCAACACTTGCTTTCTCCATTGCCAAATTTGGACCTCTTCCCATGCATACAGATTTAAAAAAAACCAAAACAACCAAACCAAAAAAGTTCAATCACTTAGAATCATTTAGTAAAGAATAATGGGTGGGGGCCACAACTGGTGTGAAGGGTGAGACAGAACCAATGGATGTCTTTGTGCCAGCTGTTAAAGATTGCTGTAAAAAGACTCATCATCAGAGAATGGCCTGGAAAGTGGAATTTGCAACAATGAATTGCAAATTTCCATCACAAGGTAAAGATATTTCCCCAAAATAATTTGTAAACTGGGATTGATGTTCAAGTAAAACACAATTTTAATTTGGCCATGTTGAAACAACAGGTCAATCCCTCAAAGAAATCAAAAAAGATATTGCATATCTTCAGTCCAAGATGTTTAACCTGTCACTGGACAACTCAGAATGTTAGTGGGATTTGTTTTTGAAGTGATGATCGTACATCTTGAGCTGAGTCAAGCCCTTCGCTTTCTGTTGGAGGATTACCTCTTTTTCTTCTCTTTTTCTCCCAGTTTACTTATTTTGTTTCTCTTTTTGAGCTACTTGCCTTATCACAAATAGCACAAATTGGTTCTCTGGTTCTTGTATTTGGTGATTATTTTTTGTAGCCTATTTCTCAGTCTAGTTCAAGACCCAGTTTAGTTTACTGCAGCCTCAGAAATGTTAGCTGAAATGCTGATTAACTGGAAGAGACAAGGTACTGCTCAACAGTGGTGTGGGTGCAGAGAGGATTAGCTGGTGGTGTTAGAACAATTTTACAGTCTAAGACACGTTATGATGACTGTGTTTAGTACCCACTTATTCAAAGTACTGTCCAGAGGTCAGGGGTATGTCTGCCTCCCAACCATCATCCTCCTTCCTCCAGAGGTATTTAAATAAGAAAAGCAAAGAGGGCATGAAGAATTTCCCTAGTAGAAGTCAGACAGCAAAAATGAGCAGTCCTGTCAGTCAAAGACCACAATTATTGCACAATGCTTGTGCAGAGCTACCAGAAACACCTCTTCCAGAGAAGACGTAGACTGAAGACTATCATCCACTTTGCCTTCCAAACTGCCCCTCAGGTCTGTTTAGCATTTGAAAGAACTATTGTAGACTTCTGGGGTAAGATGATTGAGAGGAAGATGGTACTGTGGTTTTTATCTTTGTGCTTTGCACCATACCTCTGAGGTAGGTCATGGCTTCTTCAGCTCCACTTCTGTAGCATCAGAGTTGGTCCACCTCTTCAGCTCTTCCAGCAGAGCCAATTTATAGAGTCCCCACAAATGTCAGAATTTTTAGCAGTGAAGGCTGGTATTCCTGTTGTGGAAGTACAGGTCTGTGATTTGAGCAGTTGATTTTATCTGTGTTTAAAGAAAGCAACAAAAATTTAATACACTGTTAAAAATAGATTAGGGTTTTGTTTAGTCCTTCATACAAGTACAAAACAGACACTGAAATGTGTTATAGCAATCAAAAGTTAATTACATTTCTGAAAAACCCCAGATTTAGTGTGAAAGCTGTGTCAGATACAATTACTGTTTTTTATTGTGAGAAGCAGAAATTTGGCTCTATTAGAGGAAAAAAAAGTAGCCAGATAAAAGACACACAATCTGCTTGCTTACTGCAATTGCCTAAAGGAAGTAAGAACACTATTAGTCAGTTTCTTGTTGGGTGCTGGGCATGTTCATTTGCCTGTGACGTTTAGCTACTCTATTTTTTCCTGCTTGGGTGTCTCCTGAACCAGATCTTTGTCTGTATGATTGACAGGCATTAATGTTAAAAGGACTGCTGTGTCATGCTCCTGTGGAATCAACAGGGCAGTGGGAGTGGCCTACCTGCCGCATGTACCAGGGGGACTCACCGTAACACGGTGGACTGGTTAGAAGCAATATGTTTATTTTTTTTTCACGGGATTGAGCTAATCCCATATGCCCACATGCTCTTTCTTGTGCAGAGCCAACTCTGAGTTTCAATACCACAGTCTTAATTCTGGAATTCAGAGGCAGGCTGTACAGAGTCATGAAGCTGACTCCATGAGGAGTCCCTCAAAGGTCAGCAGTTTTCTGCTTTACCATTAGGAATGGTATTGCCAGATCCAGGTTGATCCCTGCAGGTGTATCCAAATATACTTGCTTCCCTGGTCTCCTGAGTTTGGGATCTGGGTTCCACAGAGCAGGAGCACATGAAAACAACTTGGGTGTAGGACAGTACTGACTCAGTGTTGAGAGAAGAAGCACCGAGCACCAAGCTAAAAAAGGATAACCTTATGGTCAGAGGGCCTGGAGCAAACGGGGCAGGAGTAACAGAGCTCAATGACAGTCAGCAGCTGTACAGGCTGTTTGCCATCCCTGAGCAAGCTCGGTAGGGCCACCCTTGACCAAAGTCAGCTTCAGCTTGTGCTCTATGTGGAGCTGCTGACCATCCATGAGTTCAGAGCCTGGTGCTGCTCTGGCAGGTGGGGGTCTGGTTTGCTTCAAGCCCCTGAGCTAACCCATGCCTGGCTGATGTAGATGGGTATTGCAAACTGGGTTCCTCCTGATGGAGCAGGTATTTAGAACAGGAACAATGGAGCACAGCTCCTACATTCTTTATTTTCCTACCATCAGGGTTGGTCTGCTGCATCCAAGGTGGATACTCCTCTACCCCGCCATGTAAAAGAATTAAAGTCTGTTTTCCTCCCCAAGTACTGCTGCATCACTGCTCTCTTCACCTTATAAACACTTTTGCAATAGCAATTAGTACTACAGAATGTGGATGTATTACTTAATCCCATTTTTTTTCATCTTCAGTGAGAAATTTTGATGATAATATGACGAGGATGTTGCTATAGACAAAAATACATCAATATATTCTAGGAGCTGAAACTTGAGCTTCCATGTTTTCAATAGATGCCATGTGTAACATCAGAGTATTGGCATAAAGCCTCATGTTATTAAAAATGGACGTGAAATGAGATGTGGCTTTTTCTGTTCCTTTCACAAACAGTGAGATAAATGAGAGTCATTTATTATTCTCTCTGTACCTGGAGGACTCCTTGCCTCCAGTTACTGTTGAGTATGCAGGCATAATAAGGCTGCATGTCATTTTTTTGCATTTATATGGATGACTTTCAAAGTAAAACTCACCACATCTTCAGGCCAAAAGCTTTCTCCTTGAGTCACAGCTCCTATCACTTTTTCCCCTCAGGCATACTGATCCTTAGCTAGTCAGGGAAGCATGCACACAAATGATAGGTCATTAGGAAATTCTCTGAATGGCAAATCTCTGAAGTCATCCCAAGTGCTATTTGCCATGCATCATGATAAAACTTGTGAGTTTGCGGAGGCCCTAATTATATGCTTGGTCTGCCATTTATCGGTTGTTGGAGCTGTTGTTTCCAGAACACAGCAACCTCTTCCGCAGCATAGTTCAACAAGATTGCCAGAGCACAGTGAGCCAAGCAGGGCTGACAGATTTTGGCATTTTATTCCCTTTGATGAAAGAATATTGCATTACAACACAAATTGGTACCTTACTTTGCCATAGTACAGCATCATATACTGGTACAGCGATGTTGATCTATGGGCTTTTCTTAAAATTATATTTTGGGAACTCATTTCCCTTAGAACAAATGGCAACTATAAGACTTTCATTTACCATCAGCCTTTGGTTTTTGATGGTTTGTTTCAGTAATACAGTAGTTTTTATATATATATATAATCCTTTCATTATTTTAACCCACATAGAAGGTCATCTTGGGGGGGGCGAAAAGCAAATATTTAATACAGTGAGCTAAATAATAAAAGATTGTAAATTCTAATGAATATTCATGGAGTCAAATAAGATAATAAACATGTCAAGAAATGATGTGGCTTCCTGCTATGACTTCCAGTGTAGATTAACATGTTTCAAAGAGCAGTGTCAAAAATTGTTTTTTAGTTTTTAATTTTCACACTTTCTCAAAGCACCAATTTTTTAAATGCATGTTTCTGAACTCATTTAGGATGATACTACTAATGTATTATTAGATACATCAGAAACATTGCAATGATAGGATTTTTCACATATTTTTTGATTGGTTTATGGTTTTTTTAAGCTGCCAAAAGTCACAGTTTTTCTTTTACAAAAGATGCTAAATTGCTGCTACAGAGTGGAAGCAAAACATTTTATCTCCAATATTTTATGTTATAAAAGAATAGAAAAATAGTATTTGGTATAACTTTTTCTCAAAGAGCTTTTTATTTCATAGATAATTCTTGGAACTGCTGGAGGCTTATATTTTTATGATTAACAGAATAAAACAATTACTCCGTAACTTGGGATGTTTTAATATCAATTACAGATGTTTAATCTTTCCTTGGATACTCTGTTGCCCATAGGACAAAAAATAATCATGTCTTCATGGTAACAGTCCCAGTGAGGACCACATCCAGATTAAAAGATCCTTCATTTTGGTGCCCATAAATAAATTCCAGCACAAATATGACAAATTTTAGCTCCTGTTGCAGAAAACACAGATCTAACTAAGGTACTCTGAAGCTTGGAGAATGACTCAGCTTAGTTGCAGGTGAACCTCTAAGCTACATTTGTACTAAGAATCAATACCAAGAAATATTCTTGGCCATTGCAGCTCATCTTTACTCTCTGGCATAGTTTTGGCCAGGGCTTGCTCACTAAGAAAAAAATTCTGTTGCTGGTTCAGCAGCTAAGAACCAGTTAAGAACCTCTGGCTCAGTGTAAAACCTTGAAGAGTTACTTATATTCACAGCTGAGGATTAACCAGAGGATTGTGTTCCAAGGATCAGTGCTCCAGCTTCACAGTGATAGAGCGCCCCACAGTTCTACATGACAGTGCTTCATACAGGGTGCACTGACACAAGAAGTGTTCTTTGATCACAGTTATTTTCAGCTGAGATTGGTCCTTGCACACCAACCTCTGGAGCAGGTTGCTATAATTGTGTAATGTTGTCACAATTGTGTAAGTGGTCCATACACACCCAAAGTTTATTGGTGCCTTCTGAAAAACCTTGCACTGCTACTGCAGGGATTTATGAGACAAGTATTGAATCGCTACGGAGCAAAACTGAACTGGTTTAGAACATTAACCAGATTTTAAAAATAATTACGAAACACAAAACCCAGTAAAAATTGGTGTAATGTTTCAATCAGCATCGTTGATCAAGTAAGATTAATTTGCTACATAAAACTTGTTTAGGCTCAGTGTTCTGATGTTAACAAAAATGCTTCCTGTAAAACAAGTTTGTTACTGAGAAAAATGAATGAAGAGCAGAATTAAAATAATTTCAGAAACTGAAACTATGAATGTCATTGTGACTCAGATCCATAGTGTCAAATTGTTTACTGAAGCTTTTAGGACAGTCAGCATCTTTTTTATTCCATATTTGTACAATGTCTAAAGCAACAGGACTCTTTTTGCCCCTAAGACTCTTAAAATTGCAATTTATTTCCATTACTGAAAAAAAAAAAGATAGGAAAGAAGAAAAGAAAGAAAATACCAGTCTTCCTTCAACGTTTGTAAAATATATGGCAGAGATTAGGAATAGTTTCAAAACCTTTGTTTTTATCTTCAGGTATGGAAATACTGTTAATTTGTGTTAATTCCATTCATGCAAGGAATACCTATATATGTAAAGTACCTAAGAAAAATTATGTGGCTTTGTTACAGAAGATCATATTCAACAAAATAAATCCTTTAATTTTCTGCACCACTTCCTTAAGGTTGGAAAAATTGCTGTAATATAAGCTGCATTTTCACTGTGATGTTGCTGTTACTATAGAAAGCAGTATTAACCTGAAGAACTTGATGACTGACTTCAGAAGAGTCTAGTGACAATCTAAATAAGGTTTTCATCTCTTCTTGACTGTGAAGGACTGCACTGTTTAAAATTCCACAGGAAAGCAATATACAAACTAAATCGGTCTCAATTCTTCGAGACCTTCTTCCTCATTTAGTGAAACTGAATGAAAGCAAACAATTTATTTTTCAGTTTAAGATTTGGCAAAGCTTTCACACTGGATGAAGCTACTTATGTGGGCTTATATTTATTGGAAATACTAATACACATGATAAAGAAAAATTAATAAATTGTTACTGTTTCTTGTGTGTTTTCTTTGTGCTTGTTAAACGTGTTGCATTTTCAAGTACTGCCATATATAATAAACAAATTTCTCCTTAAACAAGGTAATATTCTATATGAAAACTCATGTAAACCAGCCTTGTTTTGAATGGATATTTGAAATCAGAATCTGTTAAAATCCCTTGAGCCAAATTTACTTTGCAACAAGTGGGCATAACTGCCTCCATATCAGTGATGTTGACCTTGATGTCTAAGCCTAGCAGGAAAAAGACTTTGGAAGAGACATTCCAGTGAATGACAGAGAGGTAATATCGAACACAGAAGGATTTCCCTCATATATGCCTGCAGTTACCCCCAGGTATGCCACTGTGCCCCTGAGTACAAGCTCTGCCAAGCTGATGCTGGTCTGTGTAAGAGCAGATCTGTGACTCAGCATTAAATAAAGCAACCTGAAAGTTGCTTTAACTTCCACGAAGAGCATAGCAAAGATAAAACAAAGAACTCACACTGGTAGGCATTTTGTCTTGGATTATTTTGCAGCCTGATATAGTTTGTCAGCCCCACAGAAGAATGCTGTTTTGGCAAGAGCACGAGAGC
The DNA here is from genome assembly GCF_000738735.6 of Corvus cornix cornix. NCBI lineage: Eukaryota > Metazoa > Chordata > Aves > Passeriformes > Corvidae > Corvus > Corvus cornix. The sequence goes on along the minus strand of NC_046335.1, from coordinate 27,128,602 downwards.
AGCTCTAGCATGATCTCAGAGCTGCCAAAGGGAAGAAGTGGCAGCTGTCCTGAGACACAGTGCAAGGGCTGAGCCAAGAGGTAATGCTAAGAGCTCGAGGCTCATTAGCCAGGGCAGAGCCCAAGACCAAGTAATTATCACCACGTGACAAAAAAAGATAAAAAGCATCATTTTTAACCTTATTTATCTTACAGGTGTGGGCTGGCCAACCAGCCGGGGGAAAAACCCCAGAATCTGAGAGTCCTATGCCACACATGCTCATCCTAGTATGCAGTGGTATATACCTCTGTGGCCAAAGATTGCAGGCCTGGTCATGAAGCTAAAATGACTCCTTGGTTGTGAAGAATCTTTCTTTTGCCATTCTTTAATATAATTTCTAGTTCAAATTGTGACTGAAATAAATGGCTTATATGAGAAAGAGTTTGCAGTTACTGTATTATTAATGTGGTACTGTGCAGACACCCAGAAATGAGAATGGATACTCTTTTTCTTTTTTTCTTTTTTTTTTTCTTTTTTTAGCTACTTACATCCTACTGCACACAAACCAACCTAATTATCTACCAAATCATTTTTCAAATGTTATTTTATTTTTAAATTGTGGAGTTATTTTGGCAAGAAATCTTTCCTAGCTATACCTGGATACCCTTAATTGATTTTGGGTAGAGAAAGAATGTATTTAAACATAAGACAATCTAATTTCAGACAAAAATCAGTTCTATTTTTATCCTGTTATTGTTCAGGCTGAATAGTAATTTAGAGTCTATGAAACATTTTCCTACATTTACTTAGAGAATACGTTATCAATTTGCATTAAAATTAAATATTGTGCCTTTCATTTTGTTAAACTTTTGAAAAGTCCAAAGTGGAATTTTCTGAAAGATGCTGAGATTTCCTGTAGTTTCCATCAAGACTCACTTCTGGCAGTAAAAATTTTGTTAATTTTTGGTTGCATTTTCCTAGACTCATATTTTACCACTGTATGTGGACTGCAATAATACATCAGGCAAACAACATAGAACAATATTCTCAAGTGTTAAAATTTAAATAGGAAGCCAAGAGCTATTGTGAGAAGTGTACAATCCATAAAACTGTCTTCACAATTAGTAGAGATAGAAACACTACTTAGTCAAACTGCAGTGTATTCCACTAAAGTCAAGGCATTTTGGAAAAGTCTGCTATATTGGCGAGCAAATTGATTCCCTTTCTAATGGCCAAATACTACTTTTCATACTCATGTTCAATACAACCTACTGCCATGTTAGCTACCCTACTAACAGGGTAGTTAACAAACCAGTGCTAAAAGAAATTATTAAAATTAAAACTATTGAGGATTCTTAGCTCCATTTTAGTTTGTGCTAGATCAGCTTTACAAAACCTCACAAAAATATTTGAGTATTATTCTCATCAGTGTTGGAGCTATTCTCAAAATGAAGAAGTGTATCATACATTTTCGCCATGCTCCTTTCTTTGGAAAGACTTTGAAGGGAAGCATATCTCAAGTGTGAGCCTACCCGTGATCCCGCAGTACCGATTCCGTTGACGTGACATGCACAGTACTTTGCACTTTAACACTGCCTCCAACTGCTCAAGCTAGAAAAACAATTATGCAAATTTCCTGCAATGCAAAAAGTAACATAGTTTCCAGAGGCAGTGAAAAAAAGCCCTGGAGGCACATCTATGTAACAGTTTCAAAACAAAGTGGCTTGTTAGTTTTCCGTATTCTTTTCCGGTTTGGTTTGACAGTATGGCAAATTATTGGGAAATGATTTGACCTCTTCAGGTGTCTGTGTTAGTTATGCAAAATACGCTCATGTGGGTACATCAAAAATGTAGGTTGAATGAGAATCACTTCAAGGATAGGGAAAAAAAAATTAGCATTGTAATTTATGTGTTGTAGCTGAGCACTGGAATATGCCTTTGGAAATGGTGGGGTTTAGTAAAATGCTTGATTAGAGACTTTAATACAATTTAAAAAGCAACATTTGAAATGATGAAAATTCTGCTGTGGAAGAGAGGAAATGTTTATCATAATAACACTTTAAACTGATGTAAAATCCTCTGGTCCATTACATATTACAACAGATACCAACAAAAGACACTGTCTACACAGTATTTTATATTTGCAAACTAATGACCTGAAAGTGCTAAGTTCTGAATTATTTCTATAATACCACTTAGCTGAATAGGGACTATTCATGGAATTGTAAGAGCAAATCATATCAAACCAAACTAATTTCCTTCTACAACGTGGTTACAAGGCTTGTAGGTGGGAGAGAAGCAGTAGATGATGTGTGTCTTAAAGCTTTAAGCGAATCCCACATGATATAAGGAACAGAAAAGGGTTTTTGTGAACTTTTACTGAGTGAGGGTAAACTGGATGGATAATCAAAACTATCACCAGACCAATGATCAGTGCCAAACAATAGGACAAGAGGCAATGGGTAGAAACTGATGCACAGGAAGTTCCACCGGAATATGAGGAAAAACAACTTTATTGTGCACGTGACCGAGCACTGGAACAGATTGCCAAGAGATCGCCCTCACTGGAAATATTTAAGAACCATCTGGGTGCAATCTTGTGCCATGTGCTCTAGGATGACCCTGCTTGAGCAGGGAGACCGGACCAGATAATCCACAGTGGGGGCCTTCCAACTTGACTAATTCTGTGATTCTGTGCTTTAGTATTATAAAAAAACCCCAGCCAACCAAAAAATCCAAATCAAAATAAGCAAAAAAACCACAAATAGGTGCCATGTGTCTCGGCTACAGGTCCCTTTGTTCTTTTACCTAATGATCTAAAGGAGGAAACGGGATATATTTATTGTATTTGTAGAGCACACCAACCAAGACCAAGCTCTTGCCCAACCATTTTGCGGGCCAAGGTGAGAATTCAGAAGGCACCGACGAGCCGAAGGAGCACTGCAGAGAGCGCCAGAACGAGCCTCTGCGGGGACAATTACAGCACTACGAGGAATGAGCCCGAAGCGGTTTGCAATGCGTGTGGTGACCCGGTGGCGATCCCTTGGCCCCGGTATCCTTACAAATGGCAAGGATCTGCTTTCCGTGCTGCTGTTGCCCGCTGCCACCGCTCGACGCTCTCGGCGGGAGGGCGCAGGTCGTTTCCCGCAGCTCCGGAGCCGCGGCACCGCTCAGCGCCACACCCTCAGCTCCGGCAAGCAGCGCGCTGTCCCCCGGGCTGCCGGCCCGACCCAGCGCCAGCCCCGCCGGCAGGGCAGCGGGCGGAGTGCGGCGCGGCGCGGCGCGGGGGGCGGGCCGAGGCGCGGCCGCACGGCGCCATCTCAGCGCGCCCGGGGCGGCCGCGGGCATGGGAGGTCCCGCCTGGCGCTGGGCGCTGCGCGCCGCCCGCCTCGTGCCCGGCGCCGGCGGCAGGAGGCCTCTGGCGGCGCGGCGGCATGGCCCGGGCTGCGCGCCCGCCGCTTGCGCCGCTCCGTCCGCCGGCTCCGCGGTGAGTGAGCCGGGAGCTCCGCCGTGCGCCGCGGCCGCCGGGGCGGGCTGGGCTGTGCCTGTGCTTGCGGGGGCGGCAGGCGGGACGGTCTGTCCCTGCACGGGTGCCCCGAGGGGCTCTGTCCTGCGGCAGCCGCTTCAGCAGCAGCGTCCCTGCGGGAGGGGATGCGGTCGCTGCAGGCGTCGGCGGCGGGGGCCGGTCTGGGGCAGCGCCGGGCCGGCGAGGAAGATGGATGGGCTCTGCCGTCTTTTTATCCGGACCCGCGTGAAGTGCGTGGAAACAGCGCGCGGCGCTCAGTGCCCGTGGCGGTACAGTTGTGCCAAGCGGGAGCAGGTGGGAGCTGCCTGCGGGGATGCTTGGCTCGGCTGCTCCGTCCGTCCAGCCGTGGGGGCCCCGCGTGTGGCTCTTCTGCCGCAGGAGCAGCGGAGCGCGGCGCGCTCCAGCGCACCCGCATGTGTGCGGTGCCTGTGGCACGGCTCAGGGCAGCGAGAGCCCTCGGACAGCTGCCTGCCGGCACTGCCTGCCCTCAGAACCTCGGGTTCTGCCCCTTCGCTGTTGCTCTATTTGTTGTGCCTGAAACAGCTGTACCGAAAGGACCGCCAAGTCTAGCCTGTTTCTTAAAGCTTCGGACTTTTAGAGCAGTGTTTTGGTTTATTTCAACACAATTTTTTTTTCTTTTTTTCTTTAACTGTTAAGATCAATCATATTTAAGTGTTTGTCAAAAAATCCATGTGAATCGCGTTATTTTTAAGTAGGCCTAGTCCCTGTCTGCCTGTGAAGCAGACTCCCTTTGGGAGAGCCCCTGTGCAGAATGGTTTTTTTAAACAAGTAGGGGAAATTTCTCAGTGTGCAGGTAGGTTCCTTCTTGTCAGCTTTTTCTGTGAAAACTGCAGGTTGGTGCATGTGCATTGACTTGCTTTTTGGTTTTGTTAGTCCTCAAGCTCTGGGGATGAGGCTCTGAGGGACAAACGTGCTCGGATCCTGTCACGAGGGCTGCCAAAGCAGAAGCCCATAGAAGGAGTTAAGCAGGTGGTGGTTGTGGCTTCTGGCAAAGGGGGAGTTGGAAAATCAACAACAGCAGGTAAGGTTTCTTTTTTTAAAAAAATAATTTCCTTTGCACATTTTCTAGTACTTTGTATGGAATATTTAGGTGCTTGTGTCACCTTGTAATTGGGTTCCATAACACTGCCCTTCACCTCTGTCAAGTCCCATTGCAGCCATTGAGAATCTACTTGGGTACAGAAGTCATGACTTTAACTTAGGTGGGAATTAAGCAGACAGCTTTGAAATAATATCTTTGTAATAGTGCAGTGCTGTCCTGAGACATCAGGACATCTTAAGAAGTGATGTAGGCTTGAGGTCAAGGGGATCATATGCTAGTGCACTAACACTGTTCCTTGTTCCCTGGCTGTTTAGGTGTGCCTATACAGTTCCTTTCTTTGCTATGTCAGCATAGTTGTGTGCTCTGTAGAGGATACTAATATTTAGAAAGTTTCACGATCAGGACTCTGTTCAATTTTCTCAACTACTTGTATAGGTGTTTCATAAAGAAAAAGTGAAACTACTTACAAACCACACAAATTGATCAGAGCCTTGTGAAGCACCTTGAATTCTTCTCTCAAATTCACCATTAGGTTTTGAATTAATTTTTCTCTAACCGTGCTGTTCCTAGGTGGGAGAATGGGATAGTACATGGTTTCCAGTGCCCAGTGCAGAAATTTACTTGAACTTAGACAAGTGACAGAATGGAAGAATACTTGTCATGCCAACAAAGGTGATGGCCTTCGTACAGTGGTGGTGGATGAGGGAAGAGTGACTCATGTCATCAACCTAGACTTCTGCAATGCATTTGGCACTGTCCTGCATGACATTCTTGTCTCTGAACTGGAGAGACAGGGAGTTGATGGATGGACCACTTGGTGGATTAGGAATTGGCTGGATGGCTGCATTGTGTCCAGGTCTGGATCTCCTATCATAAGAAGGACCTGTCAGAGCAGGTCCAACAAGTACCACAAAGATGATCAGAGGCTGGAGCACCTCTCCTGTGAAGACAGGCTGAGAGAGTTGGGGTTGTTTACCCTGGAGAAGAGAAGGCTTCAGGGAGACTCTTAGAGCACCTTTGAGTACTTAAAGGGGGCTTATAAAAAGGAAGGAGCGTGACTTTTTATGTGGGCAGATAGGTCAAATGTGAATAGTTCTAAATTAGAAGTGGAGAGATGTGGATTAGATACTAGGAAGAAATTCTATACTGTGAGGGTGGTGAGCCACTGGAACAGGTTGCCCAGAGAACGGGTGGTTGTCCCGTCCCCAGAAGTGTTCAAGGCCTGGTTGGATGGGGTTTGTGTGCAGCCTTGTCTAGTGGAAGGTGTCCCTGTCCATGGCAGGGGTTTGGAGCTGGGTCATCCTTAGGGTCCCTTCCTACCCAAAACATTCTATGATTCTATGACACTGAAAGTAAACTTCTTTGAAAAGATCTCTGTAAAGTGTTAGAACTTTGTTTAGAGATCTCTTCCTTAGTGTCTAGACTGGAGAAGAGTTGAAGGATGTTCATTCTTTAGTTGAAGGATATCTGCTGTTCATCTCCATGTGTGGTGAATAACACATGAATATAGCTCTTAATGTATCATTTTGTGGTTTGTATTTCAGCCGTGCTTGAAACAGACTGATTGTCTAATAATTTCTAGTACAGACTAACATATCTGTACTGAAAGTAACCGTGCTTAAAAAAAGGGAATTTTTTTTCTATTTATTTGCTGTCTGTCCTATACCTATACATACTTGTACAAAGACATGCAAAACAATTAAAACATGCATTTCTTAACCATCAAAAGGTATATCATTATAATACATAGACTGGTTGTTGCAGGTTACCAAAAATACCAGATTCATCAATCAACAGTTTACAAAATGAACATAATTTGAAAAGTAAATTCAGATTATTCTCCTCATGTCTGCAAACAAATATCTGAATTTAAGTTCTTGTAACTGGCATCTGTGTGCAATTTCTACATAAAATATAACACATGTATAAATAATACTTAGAGCTATGAGTTCATTCCTATGCATTTAAAAATAAAAAATCAGTGTTCAACAAGCATTAAATAAGATATTGGAAATGTAAATGAACCATTTAAATGTATCTATGTTGGACAGCCTTTTAAAATGAATGTTTTCATTCATAATGTTGAGAAGGAAATCTATATTCTTGTATATTATAATGAGGATAAATTTCATGGTTCAGATGAGCAATTGAATTTCAGATAACTTGTATAAACAAAAGTATTGCTTGGCTTCCTTACTGAATTATGTACTTAAAATCATATTCTTCTTACTTGAGGTTTGTGGGGAACATGTTTGGTGACATTTCTGCTGATGCATTTTGAGAGCAGGAATTGAAAAGAAAGGAGACTAGTAAGCACTTGTAATTCCTAAAGCACCACAGAAAATATCGTCAGTCTTGGGTGTATGTCAGAAGGCCTGTCAGGGCTTTTTTTTTTGTTTTCTCCAGTACAGCTGTGTTTTAATTGCTCTGGATCTCCATTTCAGGAAAAGAGCTTCTGCATTCTGGTCAAGTTTGTCAGGGTCATTCCTTACCCTGTTGAATAACTCATTCTGTTTATTGCATATGGCTTTCATGTTGTATTCTCTGTTGTTTCCAGTGCTTTTTGGTCTTCTGAAATCAATGTAGTTAATGATTAGAAGAAATTATGTTACAGGAAAAATATTTTTCAATGCATATTTAAATACTTTGATAGTTTTTTGTTGTTGTTTCTATTTGTCTAATATGTTGGTTTGTTTGCCATGTTTCCTGTCCCTGTCCTGTCAAGTTTCTGTCTTTTTGTAGCATTCTTCTATATTTACCCCATCTGTTCAAAGTTTATTTGTTTTTTTTTGTCTGTTTGTTTGTTTGTTTTTTTAAATTCTTGCTCATCTGTTCCCCTTTTGCACTACCCTAAAGATGAGAGTACTGAAGAAAATTGATCCTGGTGTGAAAAGAAGTCCAAGTGTGGTCTTGAAAGAGAGGAAATTTCCAATTTATTGGAAGTCTTACTGTTTTTAGCTGTGGAAGTGGAATAAAATTAAAGGCTGGTGTTCTTGCTCACATTTTGCTAATCCTGATGTCTGAGGAAAATACAGCAACTGACTACATGGACCTTCAGACATTTTTAGCAAAGGCTAACAGGCTGAGATTTTTCATTATTGTTCAGGGAAGCTGATACATTTCACCATGTGCTGACTATATCTCAGTCATATTAACTTCATTTAACTTTTTTTCCCTCTTGCCTACTTTTATTCCACACGTAGGATGTACTATTATTGAAACATTTTTGATTTTGGGCCTTCTTTATATATTAAAATATTCTCATAAACTCTATTTCTAAATGCCACTTACATTGAGATGCAGGTATTGAAAGTTATCTTGCAAAGTTCATCTGAATTATCTATAGGTATTTTATTGATTATGTATATTAACCATGTCAGATACAGACACACTCAGCTGGCTCTGTACTTGTCTGATTTTGGACCAAGCAGTTTTATTTGTATTGTTAGCTCAGTGTTCTGAGAGTTCAACTGTGCTATTCCTAGGGTCAGTTTGGATTTGGAAGTTAGAAGGTTGGAAGTGACAAACTATAACAAACCTTCTTAGACTTGTACTGATTTCAAGAGGACTAGAGGCACAGAATCACAGAATAAGCTGAGTTCGAAGGGACCCACAGGGATCATCAAGTCCACAAGGATCATCAAGTCCAACTCCTGGCCCTGCATGGGACATCCCAAGAGTCGTGCCCTGTGTCTGAGAGTGTTGTCCAAACGCTTCTTGAACTCTGTCAGGCTGGTGCTGTGACACCACTTCCCTGGGGAGCCTGTTCCAGTGCCCAACCACCGCTTGAGTGAACAACCTTTCCCTAATGTCCTACCTAAGTCTCTCCTGACTCAGCTTCATGCCACTGAAGCTGTATCAGGGGAGGTTTAGTTTAGATGAGACCAACTCGAAGTTTAGGTTGGATCAGACAAACTCCGATCTCCCTGTGCATCATTCCTTATACTGGTTGGCAGGTTTAGCATGGGTGGAGAGACCTTAGTGACTTTCTTGGAGCCTGCTGTGAAGTTGTGTAGAATTGCTGGCATATATTGCCGTGATGTCCTGCACTCCTGGTTATGGGAATGTACTTAGGGCCAGTATGAATGTTCAGGAAGGGTCAGGTTAGGTCCTATTCTGCATGTTTATGCCCTCTTGGAACTGATAGTAATACAAAAACAAGGGAATGCAAGATTCAGCTGGGATTCAAAATGAAGTGTTCAGCTAGATATCCAGGTAAAAACCTTAGGTATACATGCTATGTTATTCCCACTGTCTCCTTTCTTTCCCTTCAGTAGTTAAATATCCCTTATTGAAGAAGCATTGTGGGTCATACTTTAAGTTTCACACATGAAAGCTGTTTAAGAAGAAGATAGATGTGTAAAGTGATTTTAAGAAAGTCTTTGTCTCCCTTCTTCAGACGTGAGCTGCAGTTGATTTTATTTTGTTTTCTTTTTTGTTTGTAATTGGTTTGCTTGTTTTTTTCTCCATATCTGTCATTTGTAGATTGGTCTCCAGGTTTCAGAGGATGAATTTTCCTCTGATTGATTGGGGAATAGTTAATTGAGCATCTGTATAAACAAAAAAACGGAAGGGTAAAATCTATGTTCTTTGTTAGCTTAGGAGGAAAGAGACTGTATGCCTCTTTGAGAAAGCTGTACAGTTGTCCTTGCTAACCTGCTGTTTTGTTTGAAGGAACTTAGCTTTCTTGGTGTTAAGTTCTTCAAGACAGGAATCTGGCTCACCAGCTTCTCAGAACTTTTGTACTCTTCCAGCAGAACAAGGCTGACTGCAGCTTACCTTTCTTGAAAGAGTGTGTGGACTGACATACAGCAACATGTAAAGGAAACAAAAGATTTTTTTTTGTTTCCAAGAAAGGGTTGTGAATATTGGATTTTTTTCCCTTGTTTTTTTCTTTTTTTTCTAAAACATGTAACTTCTTGGATTATAAACATTACTATTTGTTTATACTGAAGTTTCTAGGAGATCTCCCAACGTAATTGAAGCTGGTGAGCCAATGAAGATACCATTTGCACATGCTATTTGTTTATGAGAGTTAAGTATTGATGGAAATGTAAAAGACCATTTAAACAAATGGTCTTTTTAGTTGCTTTATCTCTTTTTGTCTGGTTTTTTTTTAGTTACAGATGCTTTCAGGCAGATGTGACTTTGTTTTCTGACATAAAAATAAGTGGAAAGCATGCATTGCACCTTCTTCCGGAAAACATCTCTGTTCAATATATCACAAGAAATCAAAAAAAGGGATGTGATCATCTTTTTGGTCACTTGTTTTAGCAGTTTATGTCAATACTTAACTAATTTCTAGTTTTAGGAACACTAGAGAGTGTGGTGAAGGTTACTGATGGTAGGGTTAGTTTTATAGTGTGGTATCCGCTTTCAAAAGTGGGTACTTCCAGAAGTTTTTCTTAATGTTATTCTTTGGCTAAATACTGAGACTGTATTTTTATTTTGCAGTGTCCTCTAGAAACTGAGAGTCTGCAAGTGTTTGCAGATTAGCTTGAGTTTGTTTGCTGGTTGAGAAACGTAGACTGAAATCTGGGTGCTGCTGCCACTTAGCTGCAAATGTAGAGATGCAAGAAGCTGAGAACTGAGATGATGATGCAGTTATTAAATAAGATGTATTTATATTTTGTCTTGTTAGCAGTGGTAGCATTCTCAATATTTAGGAATTAAATTTTCCTGCACTTAATATTTTTGTTTTTCCTCTTCTTCTTTTTTGCAGTAAATATAGCCCTCGCCCTTGCAGCAAATGATTCGGTAGGTGAACATTTAATTCTCAGCCTTAATGTGAAATGCGTGTCATAAATAAAATGGTTACTGCTGAGGACAGTTGCATACATTTAATGTATTTAATTTTTTTTACTTAATTTTTAATTTGTTTTTGATGGGCTTTTGAGTTTCTGTCAGCTTGTTTATATTTTATCAGTACCATGAATAACTTAGTAGATCTCATCCTACTTCTGGGTTTGGCTCTGTCCTTTTCCTGGTGCGTCACTGAGTTGAACTGCAATTCTGCAAGTATGTGTAAATGTCATAGAGGTTGCTTCTGCAGGTTGGAGACACTTAATAAATAACTAAATTCTATCACCTCAGAACACTGACTTGAAAAAAATAGGAGTTAGTGATGAACAGGATCCAAAACATTTTTTTTTTTATTGCTCCACAGATTTACTGTTTCTAGAGAAATTATGTGCAAAAATACTTCATAAACAGCTAAGGAAAAAACCCCAAAAACTATGTATTTTCCCTAAAGCTTGGAAATACAGTTTTTTTGAGTGATTTCCCATCTTGGTATTATTCAAACTGTTACCTGGACTGTAAGTAGAGAGTAGGAACCATTCAAGAGTAAAAACCACAGGTGTTTGCTGTGTCCACCTGCTGCTGTAGACTGGGAGTCGTTCCATTGTGCACGTTTATTGCCACAAAGGTAAACTCAGAAGCAAGCCTCCTTTGCAGTGGCAGGGTGTATAATGTAGGCTTTGTACTCATAAAACATTAAATACAAAGTATCCTCAAGTACTTTAATCAGGCAAATGTAGAATCTTTTTCTTGTTGTAAAAGACAAGTAGAACAAAACATGACAGGTAGAAGGAGCGAGGACTGCATACAATCTGTGAGCTTCCTGTAGGAATTTTGTAAAAAATTTAAAACAATTTTCCATATACTCAGTCACACTTAATAGGAAGAGTGTTTAAAACTGTTATATGAAATATGTATTGTTGGTGATGGCATCTGATCTTGTTATTTCACAGTTTTTAATTCTGTGTTTTAAATAGGCTGTTGGAATAATTGAATCTCAGAGAAGAATCTGTCATTTTGAAAAGCAAAACTGCTTGAATGGTTCCTTCTAATTAACTTTAAAACATGGCATTTGCTCTAATACTTTTGCAAAACAAGTATCAGTCTGCAATGTGATCTGTGTTGTGGGATGGTCATTGAGTAGCTCCATGGAAACCATGTCAACCAATTGCACATAACTTTTCTGTACCAGCTTATGTGTTTTTAAGATGGTGTCTGATACTTCTCAAGCATGCAGTTTTAAAATATATTTAAATAATGCATTTCTTAGTAATTCTGACATACACAAGTTTTGAGATTATGTCCTTTGTTAGGAATTTTGATGTTACAATTATGTGTTGGTGTGTGAAGTTGGAGGCCAGCATCTGGTGGATGTTAATCAATGAAGAGCAGAGAAACTGACGAAATATGTGTGAATTGTGTGAACTGGTCGTCACAAGTTAGCAAGCTGTTACTATGGTGAAATGTATGGTGAAATGGTTACAAGTTAGAAAGTATGAAATTAGGTGGATTAAATAAACAACTTTCTTGTTTGTTCATGCATTAATATATTTTTTCTTTTGTGGTTTATTTTCCTTAAGATAATGATGGCATGCATCATGTTTCTGTTTAACCTTTGGGCTTGAAGTTGCTGGTTTCTTCATTTGTGTACTCACATTTATTTCAGCTCACTAATTTTGTGAGTCAAGGTTTTGAAATGAGAATTTCTGTGACCTTATTCCAGGCAGGTACTGTCCAGTGCTGTGAATTCTAGAGATCATTGCAATGTTCAGTTTTGTAATGGTGAATGAAGTAAATAAGAAGGTTGTTTTTCAGAGTCCATTGGTGCCTCCTGCTGTATTGTATAGTCAATTTCTTTGTCCTCAGGTATGCAGCAAGGGATGCCTTTATTTTACATTTAGTAACTATTGATTGTGCCTCACCTTGCCATGATTTTTTGCCCTTCATTGCTCTTTTAAGTTCATCTCTTTCAGAAGAAGCAGTAATGGTTGTTAGTAGACCAGAGCTTCAGGATGCCCCTGCAACTTCATTAACAGTCCTTATGCCTCTTATAAATGAAATACAGATTCATAGACGCTGATCTTGAACTTGATGTACTGCTTAAAGAAGGAAATAAAGGACTTGTGGAGGAATATAGGTCAGCATGACTATAAAAGTCTGTCCTTTTTTCATCAGTCTGTATTACAAGTTCTATGCTTGTAACTCAAGTGTTCTTTTTCTAAGATAAAACAAGTTACAGACTATTGACAACACCTGTTTTCTGGTGAGTGAGATCTGTGAAAGATGCTCTTCTCTCAGATGAGGTTGGATTAGAGTAGATTCTTGCTGCTTTCAGTAACAGCTGTGACATCTTATTGGTGTTTGGTGTAGCATAAGTCAGAAGATTAACAGTCAAAGAATAAAGGATTTTTTGTCCTCCTGATGAAAGAAAAGATCCTTCTATCTTTTAAAAATCTACTTTCTCTAGTTAAAAAACAAAACAAAAACCCCACTGTTTCTACTGATACATATTTTAAAAAATTTTTTTAATAATACGGAAGCTTTTTCAGTTATCGTAGTGATGGTCTGAAATACTAGGGCATTGACAGAGTCTTGGTATCACAGTGTTGTTGGCAGAGCCGGACTAGAATTTGGGAGTTCAAAGTCTTGCATGCTGGTGCTCAGTCTGATTGGCATATTTTTACCTCATGGTTACAGAGTAAATAATTCAAGACAGGATTTCATTTAGATGCTTAGATACCGTGTCCAAGACAGAGTACATTTTTTTGGGAGTTCCCCCCCCCCACCCCCCCGTTTGCTTTTTTTTTGATTCAGAGCCAGGGAAAGCAAGCAGGGCAGCCTCTTATGCCTTCCTAGAATATTAGTTTTTTTGGTACCCTGGGTTATCTGTTGTAGATGGACTAGTTAAGAAATATATAAGCTCTTGGGCCTGTACCAAGGCCTATAAATCTATACAGTGTTCTTTTTGTGTTAAGAAATAACTTAAAGTTTTACCCTTGTGTCCTACTGTTAATTGCTTGCTTAGTTTGACAGCTGATTCTTTTCATTCTTTTGATGTACCAGCAGTCAGTTGTGCTCCCCTAGGAGCACTTGGGAAGAATTTTTGGGTTTTGTGCCAGGACGATTCATATTCAGACTAGAATGACTATTTATGAAAGCTGCCTGGCCAGAGACAATTTATTATAGTAGAAACAAGTTGAATTAATAGATGGCAGCAATAATAGGGTAGGGATTGCTTGTTTATGAACAGAGTATTTTAGTGAGCAAACACCAGCTGTGCATGACTAAGGATGGCACAAATCCAGTTGGGAGGCTGTATGCTTGTGCTGTCACTATGAGGCAAGCTCCCCAGTCAGATTTCCTTTGGCTCGCCTTTTCGTTCTGGAAGATTTACATTTTCACTATAGGATGAAATGTTTTTTTGTGTTGTGAAGGACAGAGGAGCAAGAAGTAAAACCATATGGACCAAGTTAGCATGTAAGCATAAGCAAGTGGCTTCTGCCTGCAGTAGTGGGGACACGTGGTGAAAGGCAGCAGTTTTCAGTATTCGAACCTAGCCCTGCACGAGGGGGTTACTGGGTCATGGAGACCAGGACCAAAACGTGAAATGCATGGAGGGTGATTTTTATGCGGTCCCTGTTTTCCCAAGCAAGCGCCCCGGTTGCTGCGCAACGCGGGGAGTGCGGCTGCGGCCCGGCCGTGCCCGCGCGGGGGGCGGCGGCCGGCAGGGGGCGCGCGGGGCGCGGGTGCTGTGGCGCTGGGAGGGGCGCTCGGCGGGGGGAAGCAGGTTGGGGTCACACGGTGTCCGGCTGCCGAATTGTCTCAACATCCCGCAGCTGTTCTTCTTGAACCAGAAAACTCGCGTGGATATCTGACCGATGCAAACACAGGCGGGGAAGAGACTTCTCGTGCATATATAGTAAGTTACAGCATAGTAATGATGTAGTTAGGAGCCAAGTCTTCGTGTGAACTGACTGCTGTGATAATAAAATTAATTTTTATTTCTTCAAACCGTGTATTTAATCAAAACCCACACATTTTGAAACTACTCAGAAGACACCCAGCTTACTTTTTTTACACTCCACCTTTTTTTAAAAAAAATTTGGCTTGTGTAATTAAACTATTTGTGTAGTTAAACTGTTTGTCCACAGGATAATACCTGACAGCTACATTTATAGATGGCTCTACAATGTATGTACATTTGTTGCTGGTAAGGAAAGAATTCCATGTGGGAAAACAAATCTAGAAGAATTTAGACAATAATGGGATCCTTCAGTGAGTAATTGTAGTATGAAGGCAAGTTTTGACTTGTTTTGTCCTCTTCCCATGCAGCTTTTCTAATTGTGAGGATTTGATTTCTAGGCATCCTTAACCCTGTTGCTTAGAGAATCAGAAGACTTTAATCACTGTAGCTAATGTCTTCATGTTTGTTTCTTAATGCTGAAAAGTTTCAATAAAGCTGGAGATGCCAGTTGGAATTGATTTGGCTTATTTGCAATGATAGCTTAGCTTCTAGATCAATTGAAAAAAAAAAGAGAGAATAAAGCTTAAAAATTTTTGTTGTTTTTCAAATAAAAAATAACCAAAATTAAAAATACATTTTAACATAGACCTCCTAAGATATTTTACTTAAATCAGATAACTGTATGCTTAATTTGAAGAAAATTTCCTTTTTTGTTTGTTTTGTTTAGAAGTTAAAGTTTGTATCCTTAGTCTTCAAGTCATTGAAAGCCCAGTGCAGGTACCAGAGAGACTGATGTGAAAGGTGGACCCTTTTTTTATAATAACTTGACATGCTGTGAAAGTGGAGAGGCATTTTGTAGAGATGTGGTAATGTTGGGGATTCTGTTTTGGTAATTTATTTTTCAAATGGTTCTGTATGGAATTTTTTTTTTCAGTGAGATACATAGTGTGCAAAAAGGCCAAACAAGGATGAATTACTGGTATGCGATTGTTAAGAACATTGAGTAGGAGCTACTGCAGGCTGTTGTGGAAAAGAAGTGCCAGAGAAGTCCTGTGGCTGGCAGAAAATTGGAAACACTTCATATAAGGAAAAGGGCTTTTAAATCAGTAGCAGACGGAGTTTTTAAAGGAAGTTTGCATTTCTAGGATAGAGTGAGGAAACTGCAGTGGTACATTTTTGGCTTTAATCCAATTTACAGCTAGGCACTTAAATAGTGTGCAGCTGAAAGAGTTAGAAAATTAAGGATTAAAAGATGGCTATTCATTGTGTCAGTATATCAAATGAGGAATCCATAGCCTATCCTGATTTTAAAGTTCTCTTTTGTCTATGTGTTGCTGCTTGCAGTTTGGGATTAGCTCTAAGTCTATAATGACATTAAAAGGGTAAATTGAGAGTCCTGGTGGTGGATTAAGAGCACCAGCTTTAAAATAACTGGCACCTTCACTTAGCAAAGCTGGAATTTCTGTCTTTGGAATGGACTACAGCTGCTGAATATTGGGAGCACTTCTAGTGTAGGAAGTTCTTCACTGTATAGAACAATAACAGCTCATTAACCTGTGCCTTCATCCCTCCCAGGCTAAACACCAGGGAATTCTGGTGGTCTGCAGAGTTTACTTCAAAGTAAAATACTATCTACTAGCATCCAGTGGGGATACATAAGCCCTACCAAACATGGAAAAAAGTCTCAGAAAATATGAGCAAAAATGAAATTAATGCTGTCAAAGAGTCTCTGGATGTTTAGCAGTAACGTAGGCTATGTTGATTAACAGCTATTTATAGAAGCTTTATGTGAGCTCTTTATTATTTTTTTTTCTCCCTTTTTTCTCTCTGTTGGTATGAGGTCTTTAATCAGGTCTGTTCCTCACTAAAGGATTTGGCAACATGGAAGAAATGAATATCACCAGATTTTCCATTGCACACAGAATTGTGTGGAGGGGTCATTTGTGACATGTGAATGGAACTGGTTGCATTTGGTTAAAAATTTGTTTTTGGAAAATGTAGTTGATTTTGTAGTTAATATTCCCTGAAAGACAGAAAAGGGAACCTACATAAAGAAAGTATAGGGAGGGACAAAACATTTCTTAAGGATCTGCTCAAAGAGCTAAGAGGAGGAAAGATAAGGATCATTTTGTCATTAGCATGAACTTATGCCACCTGAACAAGGATTATGTACAGTAACATTTGCCTGCCTAAGAGAGCAAACATAATATCAGTTGAATACTTTCTAAGCTGCGTAAGGAAAAGGAGGCAAAATTTATTGGTTTTTTTACATGACCTCTCTCTGCAAGGACTTTGGCCTTCAGCAACTTAATTTTAATTTTTTCCCCCAAAGGAAGTACAACTAAGTTCAGAGCTTGAAAATCGTTAATTTAGAATACCGCTGTCTTCCAAATCCCCACTACTTACAAGGCAGTGGCCAAGTTCAAGGACTAAACTGAAATTTAATTATGCAGAGAATCTTGCCAGAGAAGATAAAGAGAAGTATCTTTTTAAAAAGTGAGGTTATCTATGCCTGTAATTTGTACACTGCACAAAATGAAGCTGTAGAATTCTCATCTCTCAGGGATATGTGCAAGAATATCTTCTTTATCTATTGATGTAGCGTTTGGTTTTCTTGTAAATATGGAATCTGTACCTGGTGACAGTGAAAAATAGTTTTTGATTCTTATTGTAGGTGAGAGAAGTTTCTAAATGGGAATGAAAACTTCACTGTATTTTTAATGGGTTAAGAGCTGCAGTGATAGTGTAACTTATAGTACCTCATGAAAAATGTTTGTCAGAAATCTTTAGAGAGGTCTAATGGGCAAATTAATATTTTGCTGAGAAGATTATTGATAGTGTAAAAAAGAAGTAGAAAGAATTACTTAGTCAATGATGTAAAAGTAGAAGATGAAGAGGAGTTATAGTTCTTTATTCTGTAATATAGTTCTTTATTCTGTAAATTTTTTGTGTTCTTGAGGTCACCAGATGAGACCATGAGAGTACCAGTACTGCAGAAATAGCAAATCCTAGAGTAGTGAGCCTGTAGAGACTGTTTACCTATGGTAGGGGAACCTTAAAAGCATTGATAAGAAGGTAAACGTGAACGTTTGTGAGTTTTTAAGTATAGTTTTTGCTGACATGAGAGTACTTTTGTATTTTCATGTGCTGAAAATTTCTGATTATTTCTGATTTCATGGTCTCTGCCTCATGGAATTTTGATAAGGATTGTATGCTGCATGAAGAGGTCAATGATACTGCATGTGTTTGTATATTTTTTCAAAGTATCTTCTAGTGACATGACTAAATCATATGGGAATGCTTACCTTGTCAGTTGTATCCTTGGGGCTTAAGCTGCAGAACTTGCAGTAAGGCAACCAAAAAATAAGGTCTCTAGGAAGTATTTTCCAAGCATCATAAACTTGAAAGTCGATTCGAACTTTCTTTCACAGTAGGGCAGGTGAAAGTAAAAGGATAAATGTTAACTTGAGAACAGCTATTTTGAACTTGGTTATTGCTATGCCATCTGGAGAGATGGAATGCTGTTTGTTTAATAGCACAGGAGAGAAATATGCTTATAAGGAGAAAAAACAGCCATAAGAAGATGGTGGAATTGTATTTTTTGAATCATTTTCCTGCCAGAGTGCTGAGGGAGGCTGTAGCAGTGGTGTGTGCTGTGCTCTGCAAAACACTTAGTAGCAGGGGGACTTCTGCGTGCTTGGTATGCTTTTAGTATTGCATTTCTCTCTGTGTAACTAGTATTACTTAAGAAAAAAAGATTCAGCATTGGTATGAGAAGTATATGCATATGAAAATGTTGTCAAAGGACATAAGAGGAATCTTAGCGCTTCCCCCCCCCCTTTTTTTCCTAAGTTGCCTTTTTGGTCCTGCTTTTGATCCCCTGTAATCTATTCCTTCTGCCTAGATATTGTTTTTTTATGTGTGTGTGTTTTCAGGATTTGTTTTAATACAGCAATGCTTTGAAAGATGTGCGGTTTTATATGAGGTGTGGGTTATATGGGGAGAAAAACCAATTTATTAAAATTTAATTTACTTTTTAAATTATTGTAACTTGTGTATCTGGATTATATTTCACTCAGCATGAGAAGCATCTGGTAATTCTGATTAACAGTTTCATGTGTTAGCATCCAGGTGTGTGCATATTATTTCTTCTCTTGGGGATTTAAAACATTGTAAATGCTGGAAGAGATGATCTGGACTGTACTGTGCATGTCTTAAAAAATCCCTTCGTAGCTGCCATAATATTTTTCTGAGGTAATTAAACCTTGAATAAAGGGTTATTTGCATTCTAGGGATGTTTACATACTGCAAAAGCAGGGATAGTTGGGAGAAACAAAACTCAAAACCATAGCTTATTGAGCAAATGCTTTCTGTATCAGCTTCTACTTCTAGGCAGTGTGAACTCTTCTCACCTAACATGTTGAATTGCTTAGTGAAGAAAGAAACCTTTTCTTTAAGCTATTAAGTGAGGTTCTGTCAGTGATTTAAAGATTTTCTGAAAGACCTTTCTCCTATAATCCTGTAGAAAGCACCATGCTTACAGGAACACTTGTGCTTTCATTTACATGAGTTGTAGAAACTTGAGAATCTGTTAATTATTCTTCTGTTTGATGACAAAAATTTTCTTGAACCATGAGAAGAACAGTGCATCTCAGAAACAGGCACTTTACTTACTTTCGAACAAGTGTGTAAAATTTTTAGAGAAATGGGCAGGTTTATTGTATTAGCTTGGTAATTTAAAGTAGTAGCTGAATTTGCGAAGTCCTCTAGGATGTTTTTCTCCAATGTGGATCTATTTATTCTTTATTTCAGGAAATTTTGTACACTTAGGTTAGATAATATAGGTATAGTAGATACAGTGCTGCTGACTCCTAGGAATAAGTGGCTTGTAGTGGTGAATCCCTGATTATGCCCAGGAGGTCATAAAGTCATTCTAATTAATTTAGGTCGTCCTAAATCTTTAGTCCCTTTGTGCTGAAAGTGAAACTCTAGTGAGTTGTGAGATCATTGTAGTCAGTCAATAGTCACAATCTTTGCATGAGGGGGAAAATCCTCAAAAAATTCAGGGGAAGTATGTAATCAAGTTTAAAACACTGTGTAGGGTTTTCAGCAATTACTTACTTTCATTTGAGAAGGAATTAGGTGGAACAGCCTGTAGATGATGTGTTGATGGGTTTGATTAGCTGCTGACACAGATGGAGGGACTGAGTCATGAATCTTTCTAATCTGTTAAAATATGCATTTTGTACAAGAACAAAGAAGCTCTAATAGTCTGTTTTCGATGTCTTTAAAGTTTAACATAAAGATGAGTCTTTTCAATGTTTTTGAAATTGCAGCTTTCAACAGTAGGCAAGAAGTAGAATAATTTGTTACAGTAACTCCTGAACTTTTGTCTAATAGTTTTCACAAGACATTATAAAGAAAAAAATCTAAATAACCCATATAGTTATATATGCTTTGCTCTGTTTTGCTAATAAAAAGTATATCAAATAACTAAACCCAAATTTGGTTGATTTTTGCGGTAAAAACTTACTTTTAAAAGTACATAGTAGACCAAATAAGGTCGTGCATTTTTTTACTTATCTTTCTATCTTTCCCATTAAAACTGTGATAGCAAAATGGCTCAATATAAGATAACAAATTAGGAAAGCATCATCTGAAAAATGAAGTACACATTTTGAAACACTGACAGTGGAAGTCTGATTTGGCATTGTTGGAAAAGCTCTTCTTGCGGCTTTAACCTTTCAAACAAGCTCTTAAACATACTCGTTTGCAATTTTGCAAAATGTTGAATACAGTTAGCTTTCTATATTAGAGAAACTTGACATTCAGCACTTTAAAGGGCTTGCTCTTTACTACTTAATTTGCAGAACTTGGTAATTGGTACTGTGTCTTGCCATCTGTAGGAAAAATAGTTTAATTTCCACAAAATATGTATGTATACCTATAAAAAAAGAATATAGAAAGGAATCCTGTAAGTCTAGACTACATAGTTGAAATAATTTTTATTTAAAGTTTATTGCCTAATGTACCATATGTAGTTGAATAAACCCATTTCTAGCATACTTTTGTGTAAAGGTGTTTCATTAAAATGTTATGCCTGCTTAATTAGCTTCAGAGACTTGCATTTCAGTAACTTCAAGATGTCTGCAAAAGTGTACTCTGGCCACTTAAATAGAAGATAAAAATATGTTTTTTTGTTTTTCACATTCTTTGTAATCACTAGAATGATTTAAATTGCATTCATTTGCATATACTTACAAACCTCACTTTTTTTTTTTAAACAATAAAATTTGATACCTTGTTAAAGAAGTTAAGGTGTTAGTTCTGTATAAAAGTACAAGGAGTAGAGAGAACGTTGCTTATAATGCTTATTAATATAAAGTCTATGGTCTACATTGTAAGTAAGAAACTGTGCAAGTGAGGATTCTCTTCATGGAGAATCTAGCTCTTGCAAAGACAACTGGCACAACTTGTAGACGTTGTCAGTTGTCACAATGTCTCAAATCAAGATCATATTTTTATTTCTTTAAATGGTATTGAATTTTGTTCAGCTAATAATACAGAAAGGAAGACATTTTGGCAATTACTTTTTTGTTCCTTACACAGACAAAAGAAGTTGGTTTACTTGATGCAGACATATATGGACCTTCAATTCCAAAGATGATGAATTTAAAAGGAAACCCAGAATTAACATCAAGTAAGTAGAAGTGATTTTTCTTGCTGTCTTTTTTGTACAGGGATGAGCACGGTCCACTCATGGATGCTTCCTTGGTGTGGCACAGAAGGGATGCAAACAGAAGATGAAGACTGTGTACGTATGTATGTATTTATTTATAATATTGAGGTTACTTTCAACGCTACCTTGTACAACTAGGAGCATATTCAGAGCCCTATTTTTTGTTAATCTTGGTCCATGCAGTCTCATGGAGTTTTACTAGAGATTCTGGAAGGGAAGGTTATTTATCAGTAGTTTTAAAATTGTTATGTAGTATCCTACAATAGGTGACTTTCAATTAAAGAACAAAACCCACTAATCTAGGGAAAGAGACACGAAAAAAAAAAGAGCAGTAAGAGAAGGATCATTACAGCAGCTTGTATGAAATGTCACTAAAATGGTTCTGTATGATCTCTCTTCAGCCCAATGTGCCAAGCCACTTGACTCATTTGTGTTTGGAGTTGTGTGTTTAGGAACACGATGGTCACTTCCCTACCAGTAAACCAGTAAAGACAGTAAACAAAACTCCTAATTTTCCTTCTGCTAGGAAGAATTCTGGGGAAACATAAATCAGTTATTTGGTAATCAGTTACTAACATCTTAAAACCCATTTCAGGTCCAGCTCTCTTAACTATTTTAATTAACTCTAGCTGGGCCTGAATTCCTTCCTATTCTAACTAATTTCAACACAGCTAGCCTATAACTAAAATCTTTATATTTCTTCTAAATCTATGTTTCAATAAATTCAGGTAGAAGAGTCTTCAGAGAAATAAGGTGACCCAAATTAAAAAGGTCATATCAAGTCTCTTTAGCTTTCAGAAATTTAACTTTCACCTAGGCCAAACAAGGACAAAAGTGAAGAATGACTTTATCTTGATATCCTGTTCATATGATGTTTGCGTGTAAGGCAGTGTGGTATTTTGGGGTGGTAGGGACACTGGGGTGATATGGTTTGTTTAATACTTTGTTTTGATTGTCCTGTGAGAGAGTGCATGTAAGTAAAAAAATTGAAAACTTGTAACCACATACAAAACTAGGCCCACACTGTAACACCTGGTTGACACATTAAAACATATTAGGATCCTACTGAAGAAAGTGCAGATTGGCCATATGTGGTGTCAGGATGGGATCATTTCAAACAGGACTTGAAAGGGCTTCAGTGAAGTAATCAACTGCAATGTTTGAGGGCAGCAATTGCTGGGTAAAAGGAAAGCTGAATATTCCCTCTCCTTCCTTTCATGCCGTGATCTCTCTCTTTTTATCATAGAAAGGTCTGGGTTGAAAGGAAGCTTTGAAAGTCATCTGGTCCAACCCCCCTGCAATGAGCAGGGAGATCTTCAATGGGATCAGGTTGCTCAGAACTCCGTCCAACCTGATTTTTAGTGTTTCTTGTTTACCACCACTCTTGGCAACCTGTTTGAGTGTTTCACCAGCCTCATTGTTAGTCTGAACCTACCCTCTTCTAATTTAAAACCATTACCTCTTGTCCTGTCGCAACAGGCCTTGCTAAAAAATTTTTCCCCATCTTTCTCACAAGTCCCCTCTAAGTACTAAAAGGCCTCAGTAAGGTCTCCCTGGAGCCTTCCTTTCTCTAGGCTGAACAGCCCTGATGCTTTCAGTGTTTCATCACAGGAGAGGTGTTCCATCCCTCTGTATGTGTTCTACTGTTGCTGTAGTGTTCATTTGTAACGTCTTGATTTGTGCATGTATATGGGTGTAATGGTTGTTGGTCTATGTGTTGTCACCTGGTATAAAGCATGCAGAATTGAACAGTGCCAGTATTTTTAAAGGGTTGCTATTAAGCTTGCAGTGTCAGCCTCTGAAAACTTAATGTGGCAAACTTAGGATTTTTTATGTAATTAAAATTCTGTCTCCTTATGATTATGTCCTGTACTCTGGATAAAAAAAAGTAATGTATTTCCATGTACTGATGTGCTGCACATACTTGTACAGACAGCTGTCAAGTTGAGTACTTCCTACATTTAAATGCCTGGCTTACAAATACAGGTTTCATTTAGATAAATTCCTGAAAGAGAGGGAGATTACTTAGATTTATTTGTTGGATTTTTGCTAT
Source organism: Corvus cornix cornix (assembly GCF_000738735.6). Lineage (NCBI taxonomy): Eukaryota > Metazoa > Chordata > Aves > Passeriformes > Corvidae > Corvus > Corvus cornix. The sequence goes on along the minus strand of NC_046335.1, from coordinate 27,105,479 downwards.
ATCTTTTGAAGTCAAAAGGCTGCTGAGTGATAAATAAATAGATAAATAACTGAGCCTTTTCATGTATCATCAGTGGGATTTGACTTTCTGATACAAATGGAAGTCTTCTTGCATTCACTTGTACTTTGAACTCCGTTGAGGATGTATGTCATACAGGTTGTGTTTTCCTGTAACAGATTTTTTTGCTATGAATTTTGTATTTGAATCACATTGTGCAATATGAACACAAAAGGGACTATGTTGTGGTGTTCCTATCTCTCCTCTTTTCATTTTTGTGTGATGTTGAGTTTTGTTTTTCCATTTTTTTCCTCACTGTTTAAGAAATTGATCAGATAACTTAGAACTTCTTGGTCATTTTGCTATGTATTTTGTCAATCCATACCAAACTTAAATCCATGTCTTGAGCCACAAATTAAAAAGCAAGTTGCCCAGTCTATTTCTTACAGTTGTACAAATCAACTTTCTAGGAATGCAAGACCTTAAGACTATATTCACTCAGATATTGAGCAGCTCAGTTTTGTTTCAGTGACTAGATATTTCTGGTAAACAGCTGAACAGAATTCACTATAAGCTTTGTCTTAATATGTTTCAAGCATTGTTAAAAATGTGGAATTCAATGTAATAGAAAAAAATTGGAAGATTTCCCTGAACTGAAACTGCTGCTGTTGTCTTGTAAGCACTAACATTTTGATCACTGAAATACATTCTTTCTAGTTCTGTGCGGAAAGTCCAAGTAAATATCAGGATTTAAAGAACATACCTTTTGTTTTTTCTAACAGACTGAAAACTGAATCTGTATATTTCAAAAGCTTGACAGACGACACAAGTCTGCTGAGAAAGACATAGTAATTTGGCATGAATGATAACAGGATAGAATTTGTATTTCAGGGATTGTGTTCACTTCTTTGTGTATTTTTAACTATTGAGTTGGTGAAACTGTAGAGTAACATCAATAGAAGTACTGTCAAAGATGGTTTAATTGCGAAATAGGAATGGCATAGGAAACTTTAATTAAAGTTTAATCAAGGGCTCCTTTAATGAGTGACAGATGGGATAAACTTGCAAAGAAGTGATCAATCATAATATGTATATATATGGAGTATATATAGGTGTATGTAAATGCATTGATATAAAAACATGTATGACTCTTGTTTTTTGGTATAATGAGGATTAGTGTTCTGATTTCTTACTATGCTCTCAAGAGTAAAACAAGCTCTGAAGAAATATTGCACAGCAATTGAGAAAGCCCAGGCAGTTCTGTGTTATGGAAGTGCATAAACTATGTCTACATAACAATGAGTCAATTAAAAACATTTTTCATAACATAGCAATCAAAAAAAAAAAGTTTAAGGTCTAATGCTGTCTTCAGTGTGAGGTGTGGATTTGAAAATGAATCTGTAGAGTAATCCTGGGAGGTTCTGAGCACTTTTGCAATCTTTGATTTGTGGTTCTTTTCTCACATGAAAAGGGATTAGGGATTCCCAGTACCATACAAAATAAGTCCATGCAGCAATTATTACTTCTGAATAGAAATTATTATGGTTATGCTATAATTTAAGCATTCAAAATGAATTAGGAATTCTTAGTGAGGAGTCTGTATAAATGGGAGATACTACATTAATGTAATTTTGCAAACTGTAGTACATTGAAGAGTCTGCTAACATTTAATAGGCTGTCGTTCAAAATACTTTTAACTAAATGGTCAGGGAAATATTGGTTAATAAATTCACAACTGAATTTAATTAGCTAATGGAGGATTATCTAACTATGGAATTAATATTAACATAATCTACAATATATATATGCAGGGCAATGCTAATAGCATAAGTTACAAAAGCATTACTTCTATTCTTTCCCCAAGTAATTTACTTAAAAGCTGTTTTCTGGCTTAGTGAATCGCATGATTTCATTTTTTTCCTTTCAAATCTGCCATTTAAACTAGATGGCAGACAGTAAAAACTATTACGTTGCCAAAAAAAATTGCCATTTCCCTGGATAAATAAAGTCTCTTTATTTAGTTTCATTATGAAGGTTTTGGTGGGTAAATCTTTGACAGGTGACTGCACTCTTAGTATTTCAAAACTTTGTTGCCATTTTATGATAGTTTCAGTGTCTTCAGTTTCTTTATAAAATTGTATATTCAAAAGATCAGTAGTTGGCATCTGTTATCACAATTTAGAATAAAATGTAATTTCTTAGAGAAAGTTAACGGTGTTTGTGGCTGCCCCACTGAGTCTAATAAAATTGCAGGAACTATAGAAATGGATGCTTGAATTTTTTCGCTGGGATACATTTACATATCTAAAGACTGTGATAGCAGACTCCCAGAACGTGAAAATTTAAAATAAATTGTTTAAAGATGTCTGCTGGAATAGGATTGATTAAGGGATTGTGGTGCATTCATTTGAGGGTTATAAATATAAAATTTGGAGTGGACTAGTGAAATAGACAAAATGTTAGGTAGGTAGCATAGTTATTTTGGTAACTATGAAGAAATTTCTTGATCTTTGCTAAGGAGTTGAAGATAAGGCTTGTAGTCTCCAAGCTGTCTTTATCATGCTTTATCAGTGGAACTGTGTCATGATTAATTTAAAAAAACCTTAAATTTGATTCTTTAAAAAAAAAGTATTTGCTACTGGCACTAGCTCTTGATTGATGAGCAAGTGATTTTTAGATTGTGTATAATCTAATGATATGTTTTATTGATTCTGTTTTGAAAGTAGCCTAAACTGAAACTTGTGTTTTACTTTTGGTGATGTCTTACACCAGTTTATCTGGATGGTGGAAGTACACTAGTCCCATGTGCCTTACATGTGACAAAATAATAATTGAGAATGTTGTAATTAATTGTGGTTTATATTTTGGAGGCTTTTTCAAATGTGATGAAGTAGTTGAAAATGAGAAGACTACTAAAGTGTTTATTAATATTTTATTCTGGACCTTGACTATTGCCCTCAAACCTGTAACAATAAACCTCAAGCTGGATTAGTTCAGCTACTGTTGAGTTAACTTGTAAAAAAAACTGAAGACCTTGGAAGAGAAAGGAGATGGAGGATACCCAATTCTGCAAGGAATTATTTATAGGCATACAGTTGTTAGCTGCTGTTTAAAAAGAAAAAATCTCTAGGGAATTACTTTATTAAAATTTTATTCTTCATTATACATAAATTCATACAATTAAAAAAAGTATAAGATGAGAAATGTAGTGCGTAGTAATTAAGGCCTCTTACTGAGAGCAGTCGTTTTGAATAAATGGCAGATGAAATTTTACCAAATGCCTCCAATATAAATTACTGAAACACTGTAACCTGAAATAATACATTTGAAGTACTTGAAGGCAGATTTGTATTACTCTTCATGTTGTTAATCCTGCAGTTCAGTAATTCTGAATTATTTGATTTGGATTGTGGCTAGCAGATACTCACTATATTATAAAGTTTACTCTCACAGATACAAATGGTTTTTTGGTTCAACTGGTATAAAAACTGGAATTAAATTGCAAAATGGCTTGTTATAGGAACATGATACTCTTCATTATACATACATAAACAAAAGAAATTAGTCATGCTTTTGTACACTGAACACATTTACCTTTTTGCTTATTTCAGAGGAATAAGCGCTTTCATTGCTCTTCTCTGCTAGAGGAAAAATTGAAGGACTGTAACTAATTCTGAATTTTCTCAGTATTTTTACCTTGCTCTTTCACTTCCGTGGTTTTCTTTCTCTGTGGGCTTCTTGCTGTATTCTCCTTCCTTCTCTGTAGTACGATGGAGTGACTTTTCAGAATAGCGAGATGAAGCAGAATAGATTAAAAAACAGGAAAAAAAGTGGTTTAATCCTTTCCCTATAGAGACCAGAGGCCAGAAGTGACAGTAAGTGTAAAAGCTAGCATCTTTTTCCTTTGGTTTAGTTGATGGTCCTGATCATGTATATACTGAGTGTGATGCCATATGGTGTGGGATATCCCTTTTGTAATTTGGGATTAGCTGTCCTGATTGTGTCCCTTCCCAGTTCCTTGTGCACTCCCAGCCTGCTTTGCTGGTGGGGTGGGGTGACAAGCAGAAAAGACATGGATTCGGTGGAAGCACTGCTTAGCAGTAACTAAAACATCCCTCTGCTATTAACACTGTTTTCATCAGAAATCCAAGCCACAGCCCCATACCAGTTACTTGAAAAAGAGTAACTCTATTTTAGCCAAAATCAGCACAATTACACATAATCGTTTGGATTTTTTTTTCTCCCATGTCTTTTCACCTAAATTTCTTTTTTTCTTTGGTTTTCTGGGGTCTCGATTACACTATTGAACCTAAAAAGGCTGAATTGACACAAATGTATTGAGTTCTGTAGTTTTGCTTTGAAAGCAGTGAAAAGTCCCTAGTTAACTGGAATGTTTTTTGACTTTGGGTCTTGAATTAAAGCTGATGTGTAGTGAATGTCTGCCTGTTGGGTTCCTCCTGCTCCCTGTTCTGCTCTGCTGTTGTCTGGCACACTGTTATGTGACTGACCAGGGCAGTCCCCCTGTCACAGCAGCACGTCATTGCTTCAGATGATGTGAGCTTTCCCAGAGGTTTTTGTGTGTCAGGACAGATGCCTTAAACTGCATGTTGGGTAAGTCTATTTCATTCCTTGTGGGTATAATGAACTAAAAGAACCCGCCCAAATTAGTCTAATAAAGCTTTTGATCCACTATACATAAGCTTTTTGGCTCCTTGGAGATCTGAGGGCATTTCAAAATGTGGGTTATTTTAGCAGTCGTAAGGAAGACATTTGTGATGGAAGGTAATGGCATGATGCTTAAAACCAGTCCTGTGTTTTAAACCTATTTTAGACCTAGCAAGTCAGTGGTGCTTTAAAATGTAACAAAGGTGTTACTAAATCACTGTGCTCTTTACTTGTGCCAGACTTGCTTTTGAAGTACAGTTTTCCAGCAAGCAATTAGTTCTTTTGCTTTTAGATAGGACTGATGAAGTCATATCTGCAAAACTGTTCTGTTAATGAAAAAGCTTTTACAGAGCTTTGTTTCCTCTGCAGTCTACCGGGAGGAAGAAAAGTGTAAAGCCTTTTGAGGTAATGGGACTGGTAGACCCTCTAAATACGAGAACCAAATCTCTTGGGAAAAGTTGCATTTCATTATGCATATATTTCTTGAAATTGAATGGTGAGCATGGAATAATGCTCTTTAAGTCTCATTACTAGTTTGCTTTGGTTAAGTATTTGGGATGTCTTTGTTGTTAGATAACACTATTAGTGTGGGATGTAATGGGCAATCACAGCCTTCCTTGTGTGGAGCTCTTCAAGCTTAAAATACAAATTGTAGTATTTCTGGGGCAACCCTGCAAGTAAACTTAAAACACAGTGTTAAATCAAGCCTGAAGTCTCAGTCTGTCAATTGCCACAGAATATTGTAGGCTTCTGACACAAGCACTTAAAACATTGATTACAGTTAAAACAAGGATTTAAAATTTGTGACTTTGACTGACCTTTTGGTGACAGCATCCTTTACCCTCTGACATAGATTGGTGTCACTGTTTTATTTCAAGGTACTCTGGGGCCCTGTTGTTATTCATTCCCCTCCCCTCTGTGGCATTTCTTTCCTCTTTACCATTCCGTGGGTGGAATTCACTTGCCTTTGCTTAGGAAACCAGTACTACTTTAAACATGCTGGAGCATGATGTCTGGCATCTAGCTGCTCCTTCAGAAGGTATGTCTCTCCCTAAGCCCTCTGTCAAATCTGCTAGCCTTCTACAAATCTCAGCTCTTTAAGGCATCCAGAGTGGCAGGACACATCTATATTTACACAAGTAAAGCCCAACCATTTTTTTATTTTTTCTGTCCAACATCTCCTCCCTTTCCCTCTTCCCTCCTCCTTTCTCCTCCCCATTTTTCGTTCCCTCCCCTTCCTGTTATTGGAAAGCCTAAATAGTCTGAAGTCTTTGAGTCCTTGACTGAAACCTCACTCCTCCCATTACATAATGTTGACCTTGGGAGGTGACTTTCCAATTAAACAGCAAATAAGTGCCTTATACTTGTACATAGTGGTAGCCATCTGAGAATGACTATTTACTGTGATTAACAGAAGATGCTATGTAAGATGGAGATCTGACTTAGACTGTGATAGAGTATCCTTTAGTCACTGGCAGCATGAAATTGTACACAATTAAAATCCAGATCATGCAAAAGTTTTTGAGATCTTATAAGTGATCATGCTTAAAATCTGATGCAGGCTTGTCTGTATGTATGGCACATTAGTTAAGTTCATGTCAGATAATCTTGTTTAATGTACCAGAATCCACAGACTGTTCTGCAGTGTCTCTCTCTGACTAGTGTGGTGGCTGTGTGATTCGTTGTGCCAAACATCACCTGTGTTTCAGGCAGTGAATTGTCACTGAGATGTGAGGAGGTGGTCAATACCAATTTCTCATGTAAACCTCAGCTCATGATGAGCTGTGCAAACAGCAGCAGAACCCGTAGCTTTTGTATAAACTGTGAATAAGTATCAGCTTGCTCAAATTGTGATAAACATATGCAGAGGAGTTACAGTATGGGTTTTATTAGAATAAGATACTCTGATAGATTAGGAAATACTTAAACTTATGAACAATTCAGAAATATGCTTTTAAACCTGCTGTGTTGAATGCTAAAATAGTATTCAGAGACTTAGGTTTTATGGGCAATATGTAGTGTAACTTTATACGCCTTTTCTGTTGTATGCCATTTTGTGTCCCTCAGTTTGCTTTTTGAAGTTTAAATTCTTGTCAAATGTACTTGGGAGTTTCAAAGGAAAATATGTAACTTCAGCAACATGCCTAAACTGTTGAGATCTCCTAGATGTTTATTAGCTGTGCATTACGTGCTTTCCAATACTGGAAATGCTCTAAGTAGAGTCATGGCTCCAGAGTCAGAGTATCTGACCTTGGGGAACACGACTCAGGTCTCCAAATCCGCAGGGTTCTTGTATAACCTTGATTCTATCATCTGTAAGTGTCCAATAATTTCCCACCTTAGAAGCATGTTGTTAGGTGGAAATGTTCATTTTAGGTGCACAGGTGTTATGGGAACAGGGTTTGTATAAAAAGAATCAGGAAACAGTCACATTCAGAGTGTAGCCCAGAGCATGCAGTTGTGTCTGTGGTGACAAAACTTCTGTGTTGGTAGTGTCTTTGGAAACATTTGGAAATGTGCATGTAAAGGTCAGTAGAATGTATTTAACTGGAAAATAGTACAAGTGTACTACTTTTTCATAGCTTTGGCTATTGACACTAGAACAACTTAAAAGCCTCACTTTCCTGCTCAAGGACAAAAATCCAGTTAGGACAGGCAGGTGACTTTGAATAGTAAGATTTATTGAAGACAAAGATTAAATAAAGTAATTATTAGAAATCTCTGATCTTCCATTATAGCGGCAAGTTCCAGAAATATCTGAGTAAAATAGGAAATCTACAACAGGGAGAAAAATCTGCGCTTCTAATGTTCTCCTGTCATGTTTGGATATTTTTTTGGTCTTTGAAATGGCAAAAAATCTCCATTTTTCTCCTTAGTTCAGACACTTGAAAACTCAGAGCAACTCTTCTGCATTTGTGCTTGCTGGGCCAGTGAGTTCAAAATACATTTTCTAGGACGTTGCATGATCCACTACATTAATATTTAATAATTGCAAGCTACCTTTCCTTTTCTTAAACAGTATAATGCCTTCTAAGGAGGTGTAGTATAACATCACAATCTTCTGGAATAATGGTCTTGACTTATGTGGTGGGGTAAGACCGAATGTAAGCTTTTGCTTGCACTAACGTATTGCTCAACAGACCGCTTCCAAAAACTAAGCCAAGAGTTGGAATGGCTCCTTGTGGCTTAACCCTGGGCTCCATCACGTGTAACTGTTATTTGGGAAGAGAAACATCGCAATGCTGAATGTGCTCCTGTTTCTTTTTTCTCTCCCCAGCTTTGTATGTGGAGCATGGTGGCATATAGTATGGGGTATCCCTTTGGTCACTTGCGGTCTTATGTTCAGGCTGTGTCCCCTCCCAGTTTCTTGTGTACCTCCAGCCTGCTTGCTGGTAGGGTGGCATGAGAAGCAGAAAAGTTTTTGACACTGTTTTCATCACAAGTCCAAAACATATCACCATGCAACCTACTGTGAAGAAATGTAGCTGTATCCCAGCCAAAACTATATATATATATATATATATATACGTATATATGTAGTTCTGTACATACTTTCAGTGCTGTACTATCCCCAGCCATCATTGAACAGCTATGTCAGTCTTTTTCTCTAAAAAGTGGAGTAACTCAAGTTACCTTGTTAGGATAGTCTGTCTGCAAGGCTTGATTTGTTTGGGGAGAAAAAGCTTAGTAAAAAATAATTACAAAATGCATCTTCATTGATGTAATGAAGATCCATCCTCATTACATTGGTGTTATTCTTCCCCATGTGAGTAATGATTCAACCTTCAGACCAGTCCCAGAACTCTTTTAATCAGCAATCTGCTATAATGCTGTCATGAATTTGCATGTCTGCCTTTTCCAGTGTATTCTATCCTAAAAGATAGACAATTTCTACTTGTATTCTATCAGAAAAGGCATTTGCTGACATGTCATTGGTGATATGTTGATCTTACTGATCTGATTTTGTATGTTCAGAGAAAACACAGCAGTCTTGAACTCAGGGCCATTAAGCCTACTGGAAAATTGCAAACTACGCTATTTATCTCTTGGCATAGGTGGCATGGTATTGCTGTGTGTTGTGATTTTAAGAAATTGTTCTGTTGTGTGTTGAATTTTTGGAGCTGTATGGTAGGCTTCTGATAACAGAAAAGCATACTCTAAGAGCAATGGGAATTAGAGATGTTACTGAGATCTCATTAAGCGAAATCTTCTTTACATGTTATGTTTTAGAATATCTTCATGAGACCCAGGGCGAAAGAGAAGGAAGGCCTGTTGCTTTTGATGAGAAAAGGGTGATTACCAAAGCCCACTGAAGCACTAGATTTGAGATTAGTCTTAAGAATGATTTTTAGCAGTAGGCAAACAGTGGGGAGCTCTGCAGTATTTTGTATTACTTCGAAAATATGCAGAACATTATGGCCTGAATATACGGCAAGTTGTGAATTGTTCCTGTGCATTGTATAAATTTGATTAAATCTTGCTGCTCAGAGCAGTATATAGTCCTTGCTGTTAACCAAAGAAAATAAGATGCAGTTTTCATAAGGAAACTCTGCTGTTGAGAAATAAGCAGTGCATATATTCTAAAAACAGAGGCCCCTTTGGCTGCTCTGTAGGTCAGTGTTTATCTACTCACAGCAACTCTCCTATTTTACAAAGGAGAGGGATATATCAGAAGGTGTGTGAGCTTAGTCTGTGTGCCTGTTGTCTATGCAGAAGAAATTGTCCATGCAGGCAGTGGATGTTGAGATGTTAGCCTCTGGGTATTTGACTGGCATAGTGAAGAGCAGTTGAATTGAACTGAGAAGTGGCTTAGTATTTTGGTGAACTTCCCAGAATCATACATCTTTTCCATTCATGTTACTCTTCAGTTCCTGGGCCTCATGATTAGCAGTCAAAACTTGGCCTCCCTGTTTTGTTTTGTCTTAAAATTGTCCCTATTTTGTGATTAAAAAATGAAGGAAACCTTGATTCTGCAGTGATATACACTGTTGCAAATACTTTTTTCCTATTTCTTTTTTTTAACCTCTTAGGTAAATATGTGGTAATTTCAATACTTTTAACAGTATTATAACTTGTGGTGGTGCATGTGTTGTTTATCAAGACACCGAAGCAGTGCCTAGAGATGGCTCTAGGCTGAAGTTCCAATGTCATCAACCTTTTCATAACTGTCTTACTGCGGGGGGAGAAGTAAGACCGTGATTCCTAGAAATGTGGTTAAGACAGTACAATGCCACCAAAATAAGCCGTGACTAAACACTGAGGAGCTGCACGAGTGAAGGAGAGCTGTATGCACTGGTACAGTGTATCAGTCCAAGCCAATCTCTTTTTCAATGATAGTTCCTTACTCATTCCTGAGTGCAGTAGTCATACAAGTGATTTGTTTATCTTCCTGTTTTGTTCTTTTTGATGTGTAAACCAAAACATCCAATCTATTCTCCACCATGTTTCTATAAAATTACATGGCTTGAATGCTCACTTACTGGATTGCTTGAAAGCTTTCATCTGTAGAGTTTAGCTGTTTAATTTGTATGTTCTTGGTTGTTACTTTGAATTTGGAGTTCAGCTTTGAATGCACTGTTTTTATTTTACGTTGTTTTTATTTTACTCTCTATATGTATTTACTTTGGGTGCATCAAGGATTTTGGTCAAAATCAGTATTGTAGGATATTTTATACTGCTTAAAGTATTCTTCCTATTTTCTGCTGGTTCCTGCCTGTGCATGCTCTTCCAAGACATCAGCTAGACCAAATAAAATTCCATTCATTCTTTTTTGTGTGTGTGTCTGCCATTTTGAGATAAGGTGTGGATTTAGATGGTAGAAACCACAAAGAAGAGTTTTGGCTTTTGCAAGATTTTGTTTGAATGCACTCTTTTGTATTGTTTTGTTTGCTTTCTGCTTGCACACCCCTTTACCAGAACAATTACAATATTCTCTCCCTGCTTTTTATTCTTGGCACTGGAGAGCATAGGAATAAGAAGCATGGCAAGGACATTACCTCTGCAATTTTCAGATAAGCATCTTTTGTTCCTACAGAAATTGTATAAGTCCTGCGGACTTCTATCAACCTGAAGAAATCTGGGACTAATTGCCTGGAGCTGTTGACAGTGTGTAGTTTAGGGGTGGCTTTCTTTGGTATCTCTACTCTGGGGTTTCCATAGCAGATTTAACATGAGACAAATTCCCCAAAACTCTGGTATGTTAATGGGAATACTCTTCTGATTAATGAGATTAGTGAATAGGATAGATGTAAAAAAAAAAAGAATTAAAATCCCACCATGTTGTATGACTTTGGTTTTGTTCTGATATAAATGACTCAGCTTTTAGTGATCCTGATAGAGAATTTATGCCTTCCACCATGAGGATTTCATAAAAATGGATTGATTCTGGCAGCACAAAGTGACATTATATTATGGACAAATACATTGTTATTCTGGCAAAAGATGAATGGTATTATTAAAATGTAACAATCTAAGAAAAAGTGGGGTCAGATTCTTGGGCAGAATAGGTAAATGCATATAATACATATATACATACCTACATTTATACATATAATGAAGGGATGAGGGGGGAAAATAAACAACTGTTTAAAGAGAGAGGGAAAACTGCTGTTAAAAGATATAATGTGTATGCATATTTCTTAAAAAAACCCTGAAATACCCTAAAACCATCTCCCCTCTAAAAAAACCCCCCTTGTTTGCTTTTGTTTTTAGAAAAACTAATGAGGCCCCTTAAGAACTATGGAATCGCATGGTGAGCATGTGTTTTAATTTAAATCAAGCTTCTTTTCAGATGTACTTGGATTGTGCTGTAAAGCTCAAGTTTTTGCTTTGTTGTTTCAGCATGTCTATGGGTTTCTTGATAGAAGAGACTGCCCCGGTTGTGTGGAGAGGGCTCATGGTAATGTCAGCTGTTGAAAAATTGTTGAGACAGGTAAGGCTTAGTTATGTATTTCTGCTTCAAAGTAATCAGTTATTTTAAAATGCATTTAAGTGATACATGAGTGTCCGTGACATTATTTCCTATGTTAGTGCTGACAATTTTTGTGTCTTGGTCTTCTTAAATTCGGGTAAGGGGAAACACTGATATTTTTGTGTTTACCTAAACCCCTCAAACAGTGCTGTTGTTCCACGCCTTTGACAAGTGAATTACCCCAGTTTGCCTTCCTTCTCATTCCTTTTCAGGTTTCTTTATGCAGTTGTTTAAAAAAAAAGGCATTTTGAAGTTGCCTAAGGTTTTGAATGTATAGGTATCTATGCATATCTACAGCTGTATTCTCTTATGTGCTTGTTAATTCACCAGCACTAAGAATTCTTGAATGGCATTTGACGTGTGACAGGTACAGGAAAATCATTAGCTACAATCTCTGTGTCATGCAGATAGATTGTTAGTTAATAAGTTTTTTGGTATGTAGAAGCAGGGTGACTTCTTTATTCTCTGACAGATTTTTTGTTTCTTTTATTGTGAAGTGCTAATGAGACAAACTGCTGAAAAAAAGCATTAAGGTTGCATGTTTAGACTTTGAAGTGACCCAGATTGTTCACAGCTGACATCCACTCTTGGGATCTACTGCATACAGCCTGGAGATCACAAGGTTTCTGTGTGTCTTCTTTAAATGCCTCCAAATACTGTGCTCCTTTAATGACTGAAAAGAATAATTTTTTCCAGCCTTTTCAGCCTCTTTCCATTTTTACTGAGTTCTCCTCTAACATGGATTTTAGAATAGTGGCACTTACTGCTCTGGTCACAAAAGCCATGTGTCTGCCAAAGTTTTAGGAAGAACATCTTTGTCTAGAATTGACCTTTAAAAGTAAGGGGTATCCATGCCAGTAGCTGTAGAGACTGTTCTGACCTCTTTGTGTGCTGTGTCGCGCTTCCCTGGCTCACAAAACTAGAATGTAAAACCTTGAAGGTAGAACTAAAGTTAGCACCTGCTGTATTGACATACTCTTCCCTGGGAGCCTGAAAGCTGGCAGGCACTGCAGTGCTGTTCCTCAGTCAGTAGTATCCCCAGATGGGAAGCATGTGCCAGCATCCTTGTGGAGGGTGTGGGTGATGCTGTGTAATGAGCTCGTTGCTCCCTAGCAACCACTGCAGTTACATGCTGGCCAGCTGTGATGTGGGAATGAGACAAGTCCATTAATGCTCAGGGCATCACTGATTTCCCTGGCAGTGAAACCTAAGTTGTGAAAGAGGAAGGCCTTATGGCTAAATTTCTTCTGCCCAATGCATTTAGCTTCTGCATGATAACCAGGATAGACTTAAATCTGAGCTGGAAAAAGTTCTTTCTTTGAAGAGAAGCTCACAGATCACAGGGAAAACCAGCGGGTCTATCTGATGTACAGGTGGCTTTAAGAAAGGGAAGAATGCGTTTTCCAGACTGAGTCATGCTATTTTGTTTTTAAAAGCTGTAATCTCACTTCTGCAGTTACCAGCCAGTCAAGAACGGGTAGGACCAGTAGTTTAATGACCTTGGACACCTAAACAAGAGAGAACTGCAGCCTGTGATGATGCTTTTAAAGATACTATCATTCTATTTTATATTAGAAATAGTTGTGTGATCTCTTGGGGACTTGAAAAATTTTTCTTGTTTTCTCTTTATCAGCATGTTCTGGTTGGTCTTAGCTATTACCTTTTGTTTAACAGGATAAAGTTGCTTCCAAGAGTAAAATACTTCTGCTTGTATTTAACTTTTTAAAACCATATTGTTAAGAAATAGCTTATCTCATTAGCTGCATAGAAACCATTTAAATTAGCTCTCTAATCTAGATTTGTAGTATAATATAAGTGTAAGGAGTCCCTGTGCATTCAGATGAGCTGATAAAATACTGAGTTCTTAAAATAATTAACTCAGCCTGATAGAAAACATAGATGTTCCCAGAATTTTGCATTAAAAACACTGGTGGTATTTCAGATTTGTGTTTACTGTTAGATGGTGGACAGGTTTTTTATTTGTTTAATAGCATCAAGACTATGCAATTACTCTGTGAATAATTTTGGATGTCTGTTTCTTTTTTCTGTATGAACAAATCTGTTTGCCAGATTCCATCATGCTTCAGATACTGCAGTAAAGCATTTGAAGTGCTTAGTTTCCAAATTCTGTAATGGGAACTTGTTGACTCATAAATGTCTGTGACTGTAATGAGTGTTTAAATGCTTCTCTTACCCTTGGAACTTTTTAAAATTTATGAAATTCTTAATTTGGAAAATATATTTGTTAAATATATACATAATGCTTTTTGTATATACTTACTGCGTGTGATCTCACAATACAGGTTTCTTGAATAGTGTCAGACTGGTAGATAACAGGGAATAATAGTGAAGCCCAAAGTAGTGCTTGGTGTTTTTCTGGGAATGCATTATCTCATGAGCAAGCATGGTTTTCTGCAACACATCATATTATTCTCCTTTAGCAGATTTGGAAGGAAATGTGCCTTATAATACAAAACAGAGTAAACAGTTTAGTATACTATATTACTTACATTACCTGTATATTGATGTATGTGTATCAAATTAGTATATAAATGAAAATATATAGCATATTGATTCTATAACAAAAGAATTGTTCAATAGAAAAGAAGGAAAGCGATGATTTTAAGCTATTGAAAGAACAAGTAATATGGAAGGAAATTATTTTTCACCTGTAGTTAAAGTGAATTGCAAACAGTAATGGAACATTTGATCTTTATAAACATATTCATAACTCTTTCAGTTAAATATATCTCTAGTTTATATGTCTTGAAATTGCCCAACATTTTGTTGTGGCTGAGAAGTAACTTCTTTGTTAACATAATTAGATGTACTGTAGGCCCATTTATACTTCAGGGTGGTCTGTCACTTGTCTGGGTTTTAATTTTTATTTCCCTGTCACAGTTATCTTCATATAAAAAGTCTTTCACATCTGTTAACACTTCTTTTGAATCTTGCTTGCCTGTAGGTAAGATAGAAGAGATTTTTTTTTTTTTTAATTTAAGCTTTAAAAGATAGTTCTTTTCTCTAAAGGTATAATTAAAGTCCAGGTAAGGAAGCTTTAATAGCTCTCCAGTGTCATCCATAGCACTGGGCTTTTTCTATGCAGTTTTCACTTCACATACACTTCAGAAGCTGCCTACTTTTTTGCCTGGTCCCATTTACTTTGTTCCTTTACTCTGCGGATCTTGACTCAGTGTGGTGGTATTTGGTTTAGATTAAACAAGCTACCTCAAAGTGCATCATCGTGCTGTATTTGTTGTGGGAGTGACTTACATTAACCTTTAGGCTAAGCGCAGTAAAGGTACGATTTTTTTTTTGAGAGTCACCTAAAGCCTGTGCTTGAACAGTAATGTGTCTGAAAAGCTGTTGAAATAAGTGTCAAGTAAGCAGCTAAGAACCTTAGACATACAAAGATTATGAAAAAAAAAGACAAGGCAAGCAAAATTTGCTCTCTGATTTAAACTGCTTTTTGAACAGGGATTTCAAATAGTCATTACCACTGTCCTGTACAGTCTTTATGGTAAGTTTTCTAGCACTATTCTCTTTTCTGTCTTAGGACACCTTGACAGTTGAGTGGCAAAGGAACAATTAGAAGGGTGCAGATACAAACCTGCTGTATGTCTTGGAATATGTTGTGGCAATTATTCTGCCAAAAGGCTCTGAGAAAGGAAGTGGCACTGTACTGACTGCCAGTTTAGTATCTGCTATAGTCATAGAAGCAATACAAATGGAGGGGATTTCCTGTTTAGGGAATAATCAATAAAGCTTTTAGTATTAAAGATAGCAACTGTTTGTTGTACTGATCTTGAGCTCTGTCTTATTCTATGTGTGTTACCTAGTTGAACTATCAGCAGAGAAGGAAAAAATTCAATATTCTGCACACAAGTCTGCTTCTCTTTTAAAAAAATCAAATCAAAATGAGACTACAGATAAAATGCAAGTGCGTATTTTAGTATGTAATATTCTTGTATCTTTGTCATCTCAATAGATGAAGTTATATCACTACTGGAAGGAAGCAAGCGTTGCCTACACAACATGGGTTATAGATACCAGCAATTCTGTTTTGTGTGAACAGTCCCATTGAAACTAGCCCAGAAATCTGCTCTTTTTTCAAGGCATAAATTTCAGGTTGATTAACACCCTTAATAGGATTTCTTACCCTGACATGACATTTTAACCTATGTTTCTGCAGGCTAGTCTGGTCTTAAGAGGCAGGACTTCTGTATTTCGTCCTTATCATAGTTTTCAAGAGTATCCAGAATATTTTGTGCATTGACAGCGTCTTTGGTATATTATGGCTATAATGTAGAGCCTCAGTGCTGCTAAGTATTTGTGAATCCAAAAGGTTCCTTTAATGTACTTGATAAGGATGAGCCCATTTTCCCAGAATGGTGATGAAGTTTTTCCTGGAATGGCTTAATTCTAATGAGTCCCTAAAATGCTCTTATTATCATCGAATTGTAATTCCTCTATCTCTTTCTTCCTGCTTATTTTAGTACCACTTTAGCCTCTGTTTTAGTCAAGGTATGTATTGAAAGAAAATTAAAATAAAACAAAGTTTTACTGGGAAGGATATAATTAGAAAGGAAGAATACAGGAAGAATGCAGGCAAATTAGCAGAAAGCAAATTAAATAAAACTTCCAGTGCAGAGCCACTGCACATCAGCAAAAGGAAATGGAGCCTTGCACTTTGATACTTGGACAGGCTTTATCCCCTGTAAATTCATGTTGTAAACCATAAATTAAGGAGAAGACGGATCAAAGTTACTTATTAGCTAACCCGGAGTTGAATCGGGCTGTAGTCTAAAAATTCAGCTTTATCCTTTAAAAAATTTGAACTCAGTTTGTGATTACTTAATCAGTACATAATTTCGAAAATTTGGCTAGCAATGAGGACTGTGTGTGCTACTTTCTTTCAAAACCAGCACCTGCCAGAGGTAGTGATGGTAGTAATTCTATGGTGGAGTGTGTGAATGTATGTATATGTACTTTGACCTTTTTTGTAGCATAATTCTCTGATGCTCAGTTGTCATACATAGGTAGTTGTAGCGTATGTATTGTTGTCACTGTGAAGAAAATTAACTCTGCTGCAGCCAGAACCAGCACACATATGTTATAGGGAATAGGGAAGATATAGACAGATGGATAAATAGTCTTTAAAATATTGAGCAGACTATGGGTTGTGAGATCTGGATTATTTCAAGAGCCTATATGAGACAGCTGCCATAAAAGCAACAGTTGTGTGAATAGAACAGTAAAAATTCATGCTTAAAGATTTGGGATTAAGGTAACTTGGAAACAGAAGTAGTATTTAATTTTTGGAAAGCAAATATTATGGAGGCTATATTGTTTTGGGTTTCTGATCAGTCTGAAGTGACTTATCTCTATAGAAATTATAGATAGTACTATTTGTGTTTGAGTGACATTACTTAATAAATTGCTTGATGCAGTTGCTACTGTTTGAGAAGTGTGTATGTAGTTACTGCTATCCTTTCTACCATTTTCGTTGGAGAGGTTGCAGGTATAGATTGGGGCCAACATTTCTTTAAATGTGGTTTATTTAGCTATATGTTAATGCTGCACTTGAGAAGGCAAAAATGGATAAGGTATTGAGAGCAAATATATTTATACCTGGTAAAATAGCTACCATGCTGCCATTGGCTGTTTTACTGTGCACATTCTAGACAGAAGAATGTTCTCTATATGGTGTCCGTAGACAGCAGTCCAATCTTGTTTGGCATGTGTGTTCGTAACACTCTTGTGTTATATCTCATAAATTCTTCAGCCTGTAAATTTTCAGCTTTGCACTGCCTTATGTGTTTGTGTGTATAAATGCATTTCTTACAAACAGAACAATGGAAGAACTGGGGGAAAACTTTCCACATTAGGAGGAGCAATGTGTATTTGATTTGAAGCAATAAACAACAAAAACATTGTCACTGAAGTAGTTAAGTACTACATGCCGAGCCATGTACCTGATTCATTAGTATTGTTCACTAAGAGTTGTCCTTTGGCTTCTGTTTGTGTCCATGTATTGTCTTTTGCCTTATATTCTTGGGACCATGGGAATTTCGTTCTGTGTTTATGCAGTATTCAGCACTGTAGTGAATTATCACTTTTTGTGAGAGATGCACAGACATACAAAGACTAGTATTTACAGCTTCCAAATAAATATAAATATTTTTATTTGATACTTTTTTATATTTATAAAACAAATTTATAAAACCTTTTCTCTTTTGACCACAATACATTCTGTGTTTCTGCTTCTCAGTGTCTGTGCATATGAGTGACATATATCTATTAAGAATGCCTGAGATCATTGTAAATGTATCACAGGCATTCACCATGAGTAGTATTCTTAAGAACCTAAATCTCTTTTGCAGATACATTTGCAATTGCTTAGCTTTTGATGGTACATGCTACTTTGCCTATATGTTCTCCAGCAAAGAGCCATCAAGGTGATACTGGGGGGTGAAGCATGTAATACGCAAAGACACTGAGGAACTGGGTTTGTTTTGAGACAGTTAAAGGGAGATACGAACTGCTGTCTTGAACTACCTAATGGATACATACAGAGAAGATGAAAGTAGATTATTTGTGGACATGCACATTAATAGCACAAGAGGTAATGAGTGTACATTGCAATATATAGTAAGAAATGTGAGGGGGTGTTGGTGTTTTTTTTTTTATAGTTGAAACAATTGCATGTCAGAACAGGTTGCCAGGAGAGATTCTCAAAATTCTTTTTTGAAAGATATTAAGGACTCAGCTCGGCAGGAATCTGAGTAACCTGCTCTAAGTTGTTCCTGCATTGTGCAGACAGAGGTCCCCGAGGTCCTTCAAACCTAAGTTGTTCTGTGAATCTGGGATTAGTTCTAAAATTGGCATTCCACTGCCTATTTGACTATCGGTCTGTAACTCCATTAAAGGTCAGAGCAAAGAAAATGGTTCTGCCTATCACAGAAATCATTGGTTAGAGCATTCAGTCAAAACCTAAACTGAGTGTAGGTGTCTCTCTAATGTGACTGCCTTAATCACTAAGTGAGGGAGTCATACAATTAAGTGTTGCAGTCAAATGAGCAAGTTTCAACATAATGACTGAGACCACCCTTTCCTCAGTAGCATTTCTGGTCTCTTTAGACTGTAAAGGTACTGAGGTGGTGACATAAAAGTCAAACCCAAATAAGCCTTATCTCTTGAATGAGCATCCTTAATATGAACCATGAAAAAAATAGAAGAAATAAATTTTTTGTTTCCCTATCATACCTCTTGTTTTTATAGAAGTACCTTGATCTAGGAGAGGTTTGAAGCATGCATTGATGTGCTCTCAGGCACCTAAGAATTGCGTAGGGATGGCATAAAGAAGTTTTGCTGGAAACTTCTGGCAATTTTTTTGCATTAACTTTTTTTGCATAAACTTTAGTAGTTTACTGTCTAGGAGGCAAGCCTCTATGAAATTCAGACTAAGAGATCTGGCCATCTGGTCATTCTCTGTAGTGCATGGAGAAGCATACGTTGACTTTGATTGTTTGCTTGTTTAATCTTGCCATCAGGGTCAGCCCTGTGTAATTTAAAGTCTAATTGGACAAAGAAAAATTCAAAGATAGTAACAAAATTAATCTTAAAAAAACAAGTAGACTAAATCTTCTATGTCAAATTTTTTTAGATGAAAGGCAAGCAGGAATGAGTGCAGGAGTGGACCCTGGAGACGTGAATTGAAGGCTACCATGTTTTTAAGTGTTTTCTAAACAGGAATACTGGTGGTATTCATTTATAAGGAAAATTTCAAAATGTGGACTACAGAGAAACCTAATGCCACTCTTCTATTTTTTTTTCCACTAGTAAAGGGGTCTGTTCTTTCTTTCTGGTTGCTGCAGGTTAGGTGCAAAAAGGGATGTTGGTATTCCTGCTCAGAATATTGCAGTGCCTCAGCGGTTGGTGCCCTGCCTGCAGGAATGGAAATTTAAACCAAAGCTTAGCTTGGAGCTACTGCATACCTGGGGTGGTGGGAATACATAACTTGTCATTCCCAGTGGTACTATTTGAGGCATTATTTTCCCCTCCTGGATTTATCTCCATACTCTTTGGCAGTGTCTGAAGATAATAGGTACAAACCTTGGATTTTAAGGATAGCAAAAACTTGTCATCCTTTAGATCCATTTCTTAAACAAATTGGCAGAAAGTACCTCTTTTGCTGTGTTTTGTCACTTACATGGTAAATGTCGAAAATGAAATTATTATTAGGGTGGGCAAAAAAGTGTCTTACTACTACAAAATTAGTGAGACAGTATTGGTGGATGAGAGGGAGTAGTGAAATGGGATTTAGCTGAGAATGGCACATATTGGGTCAGGAGGAAGACAATAACAATTTGATGGCTCTGATTTTTTTTGTAGCTATGTTTTAAGAGAATTCAAAGGATGCCCAGAATAGTAGTAGTGAATCAATGCTGAAAATTATTCTTATTGTAAATGTAAAGAGCAAGTGAAGAAGGAGCACTGCTGTGAAGCCAGATGATTTTTTTTTGGGTGGATTTTATTTTTAACACTGTTTGGTTTAGGAAGGGGACTCTGTCAAGAAATGAAGGCATTTAACTTGCATTATGGCACTAAATTTTCAAGACAGGAAAAGAGTGAGATGGTGCAATGGGAAATTTTAGCAAAAGGGGTAAGAAACATAAATAGCTCTTTGTTTCTCAAACTTTTGTAATCTTTTCATGTTCTAGTACAAATGTAAGAGTCTATGCACACTTGTTTATGTATCAACAGAAGATATGTACCAGAAATGTATATGCTTAGTGCAGATTAATACTGTTTTCCTCTATGTTCTGTGTTTTGGCAAATATCCATCCGTTTTAGGATATTTGCTAATTTCAAAACTGACATGTGTTTCACAATATTCATGTGTTTATCCAATTTATCTCCAAGTAATTGAGGCAGATAGTCAGTAGCAGATATTTACAGTTTACATTTCATAGAACTAAACAAAGCTGCTCTATGTATATGCTTATATTATAAACTACAAAGACATGTTTATATTTGCAGTGCATAATTCTAAACTACAGTAGTCTTACTTACAGTGTCACTACAGTGAAAAATTTCCCAGCTTTTCCACAATTACAAAAATATTTCTTCTGTTTGTTTCTTCTGTTTTGAGATGCCTCCGCTTGAGGTGGACATAGAGATGGTTAGTTCAGGCTAAAGTCTGCCACCTTATAGTTTTGGAAAAAGAAAAAAACCAGGTGAGGCATCATTGTTAATCAAAGAAATAAGAGCAGTTGCGTCCTTAGGGAGTTGGAAAGCTTTTTTTATTTTAATTTTTTGATCTAGAGTATGAGAATGAAGAGATCCAGACATTTCGTCCCTCAACATAAGATCATTGGTATTATGTATGTGTTCTATTTAGAAATGTCCTCTGCTATTGGAGGTGTTTTGAAAAGAGAAACAACACTCAGTAATACTGACTGAACTGCCAGTGCTAAAACTGCAGTAGGATATGCCACTAAGACTGCATCTACAGCTGGCAGATGGTAAACTATAACTGAATGCTTGTGAGATTTTTCTTAAGTCTTTAATAAGCTTTCTTTTAAATCAAGGAAGGTCAAGTTTCATTCCCTTGTTTTGTCACTGAAACTAAGAAACCTGTTTCAAGGGCGAGATAAGATGACCCATTCATACCTTACAAAAGAATTAATAAAAATTCTTATACTCATTTTTTATTAAATGTATTTTGCAAAAACTAAAGGATAAATAAACTAGTTTCTTCTCCTTCAGAACTGACTTAAATCAATGGAAATCTCTACACTAATTTCTACACCATGCTTCAGCTGTGATGTTGGTGTTTAGAAAAGCCTGGTACAGGAATTTGTAGAATCATCATTAATTTGCTCATATGTTAATAATCACCTTGAAAGGTCCTGTCTGTCCTGAGAGAACTGCCTTAACCAGTCCCAATCAGTATGTACATATTTAAAGGAAATGATTGTACTTCCTGGAGATCAGAAGCTGAACGTTGATACAGAGATGTACTGTAGCCAGAAGTGTGGGAGATGGCAGAAAGCTTTCTTTCCACTCCTCTGTCCCCCAGTTAGAGTACTTCTATTGTCACCCTTTGTCTTGAGTGTTCCTGTATGTTTTGGGGTGGGTGTGACTGAACGAATATGGGCTTGATTCTTTTTGTTTCTAGCTGAAGCTACAGAACCTGTTCTCTGGACTTTCTTCCCTTAATTAAGCAGGATCCATACAGCTCCCTGTTGCTTTATTGGCTCACATTAGCAGCTGATTTGAAAAGGGATTATAGTTGCTGAAAGCAATTGACAATCATAGAAAGAAGTGTTAAGAAAACCAGAAAAACCCAAAAACATTAGCCAACACTTACGGCTGAACTGGAAGTATTTGTAGTAAATGTATTTTAAATGTCTTTAAGGATTAAAAAAAAAGCCTAACAGCGTAGTGAGAATGTATTTACAGCAAACATTTCTTGGCCTGGTTCCTCAGCTGTCATAGTTATGACTGTGCAGTTATTGCTGCTGTGGGAACAGGCTGTGAGAGTGTTTTCTTTGCTCTGCTTCCAGTAGTCTCATCTCTTGTGCACATTACACACGTATGCAAATGTCTCCTCTCCTTTGCATAAAACAAATGCAGAACATGCAACTGTTTTGCTGGATTTGTTGACTAGACAGGAAGAAATGGCAGAGAGTTCATGGTGTCTCAAAATGGCTGTGCTGGGGTTAGATTTTTTTTTTACTCAAGGTTTTAAAGGAAAGTGTTCTGAGGTTTAAGATTTCTCTGCAGCAAAGTTCAGAACTTTGTGCCTAAATGGCATCCAGCATCATTCTTGGAAAGAGGTAGTGATTTAAGCATGATTTGAAGTGTTTGCTAAACAGGAATACTGGTGGTAAAGGAGCGAGGGAAAGAAGGCACTGCTTGTTTTCTTTCCTAAATGAAACTTCCATTATTTACGTAAACTTTTTCAAAAAAATAGGAGACACCTAATGCTACTCTTCTACTTTCTTTGTTCTCCTCCGCTAGTAAGAGGGTTTGTTCTTTGTTTCTAGCTGTTGTAGGTTAGATGCAGAAAGGGACATGGGCTGTGCTGTGCTGTGCCGAAGAGGCTGGTGTCCAGCCTGCAGGAATGGAGAGTTAAACCAAAGCTTCGCCTGGAGCCACTGCATACCTGGAGAATACATCACTTGTCATTCTGTGTGGTAGTGAGGGGTTACTTTGCCCTCCTGAAGGTACCTTCAGACTCTTTGGCAGTGCCTTAGAAGAATAGGTGATGTATCTTGGAGTGCTGAAGTTTAGAGCTTGGTGTGGAATAAGTGGAAATTAATGGTGTAAGTCAGTGGGAGTAGGTTTGCCAAGTGGAATTAAGTGGTACTGAAGATGTTGAACGAGAGGGCCATAAGGAAAAGCCTGTGGGCTGTCTCACTTTCTGTATCTGTCCTGGATTTCAGCACCTAAATGTAACCTTATTGGACAGCTGTGTAGAGTGAAAATTTAAAGCCAAAACTGAGCATCTTCTGTTAAGCGCCAAGATCCTTCTTTCAGTTGAACTCCACAGGCTTATCCTCTGTTCATAATAAGAGCCTTGGAAGCCTGAACATGAGAGATGCAAGTTTGGTTACGTTACCAGTTTAGCATTTAGGGCTGTATTACCTGCTCACTCATCCAAGAGAGTGCCCTGCAATCACATACAGCAGTCATAACCCTCTGCTCTACAGCTAGAGATGCAAGATTCCTGAGGGCAGGACTAGACGCATGAAGGGGGAGCATGACCAGATCTGTGCAGGAAATTCAGTTAACCTGAAGCTTTAGCTTTCCAGGTGAATACCTCAGCTGGCCTTGTATAGGGTCATGGTAGTTTCTGTGGCCTTCGCATTCTTGCTTACATAGTTTTATCCAGGTAAATGCCACCTGCCTGGGAAATTAAAACTGACATCTTCCCATTCATAGATATGTTCTCTCATGTGTCTAACTGTGATATTAAGCAGTTGCTATTACAAGAGCAGAACCACAGGCTTTGAGATTTTGGTTTTGGTTTGATTCTTTTCTTTTTTAATGGTCACGTGTGCTCAGCTTTGTGTTGAGTTCAGTGTTTCCAGTGGCAGGTGCATTTAGAGAGTGCCTGCTAGATTGGGCTTGTAAGACTTGCTTTTTTTCCGCAAATGTGTGTGTAATTAATGGATCCCAAATGGGCTTCAGGTTGAAATTTTATGCTCAATGGAGATTTTTTATTTCCTTTCCTAAACAGTCGAGATCTTTGGTGGAATGTGTAGGTGGAGCTCAACAGAGCTGCTTTTTGAGCATGGTTTTTTTCCCCCATTTTTCAGCCTTTCTTTTTCATCTTTTTGATCGAAACAAAAGTGGAACCTTGCTACCTCTGAATATTGATTCTACTTTGACACACTGTTTAGCATTACACATTAATTTTACTTACTAAACAACTTTGAATGTAACTGTATAAACAGCTGTTAAAAATTAATATTGAATTAATATATGTTAAACTGATTGCACAGAGTTGTTTCTTTTCTTTTTAATAATCCAGCTTGCATTCTGTCTGTTGGAAGCTGACAGATTGATCCTTCACTCAAACCATCTTCCCATATCTCTTTTGCTCCCAGAAAATAACTGCAGGTATCCAAGAATAGCAGCAGGTTTTGTACTAGTATTCTTTGTAGAAAGTGATTATTTCTCACATCCCAAGTGATTGACACAAACATAAAGTAATTGTGCTTAAGGTACCAGAGATTAGTGTCATGTGGCTTTTTTTTCCCCTCCCCCTCCCTAACAATGAAGAAGCTGCTTTTTTGTACTGTTTATGAAGCTGTAGAAGATGTTTCACTTCTTAGCGTGTTTAGCTCTTTCAGTAGTATCTTTTAAAAGAAAAATTATGTTCTCCTAGAAGAATGCTGCCTTTGGAATACAGTTCCTACTATGCAACTAAAGTGGACATTTAAAATTCTTTTTCTGCTAGATTTTTTATTCTGTATAAAAACCATTAAATAAGAACTGAAGCTAAAGAAAAAGCTAGGAAGTGAATAAAAATATGAAGATTCTCCATTGCTTGATGGTAATCACTGGATGTCCCTGAAACTCACAGTATCAGCACCTTCAGCAAATTATTTTAATTAGGTTTAGAATACAAGGAACACTTTTATTGTTGTAGATTCCTAACTGAGGACACTGGTGAATGCAGAAGCATGGTTCTGTGGGCACAGCAATTATTTTGGCAATCTATAATTGGTTCTTTCACAGATTATCTGTTGTCTGATTGATAGTAAATGCTCTTAGTACTCTAGGGATATGACATTCAGCACATCTTTAAATTGTGGCTGTGGTATGTGTGTGACTGCAAAATGTGTATTGTTTTAAAATTTGCTTTCATTTTTACATCTCGTCTGTGTCTTTAATGTCCTTTCTGTGTTCTATTATTTGTAAGGACAATGTATATGCAATTTTTCTTGCTCCTTTCTGATGTAAAGGCAGTTTTTTTGACAGAGAACATATACCAACTTGCAATCGCAGTCCCATGGTCATGAATCTGCTCTGTTCACTCTCACATGTACCCTTCCTTACATTCTTTTCTCACACTCTCTCATATTCTTCAGTCTTCCTGAAGAGTTGAAAGGTTCTATATTTTGTGCAGCCTTATTGTAACTCTTGTTGGAAGTATTGATTGTTTTGCTTTGAGATAATTAAAGCAGACTCTCCAACACTGGTTTTATTTGCAAGGGCTGAATTTTTTGAATTCTGTGACTGAGGAAGATATATTTGTGAATTTAAGTACAGAAATTTTGGAGGACAAATTTTAATCCATATTTGTGAAAAACAGGTTGTTTAAAAAAAACAAAACCAGCATTTTATTATTTAAAATTCATGTTTCAACTCAAGGCTAGTTACTTTAAACTCTCACCAGACAGAAAATTATGTTCTTTATTGAGATTTACTGTCTTTTGGCCTCTGTTCAGCTGTCTACATCTAACTGATTCTATTTGAGTTTTTATGTTGCACTGTTTATGGTGATATTGGAGGGTTTTCTTCAGCAGAGTTTTAAGTGACTTGAATAACACCTATGATGTTACTTTCTTCTGTAATCCTTTTTTAGGTGGCTTTAGACTGGCTTCTGCAGAAGTTCCCTTTTCTGTACAAAAAAGCATTATACATTGTAGTTGAGAAAGAATTTTCTGACATTTTTAATCTAATGATTTTTAGTTTAAGTGCTGATTTAAGATCATTGTTTCAGAGGTGGTCATGAAGTGGTACCTATAATAGTCTGTCGGTACCTCAGTAAGGAATTTATAAATTTTTTTTCTTGTACCAGAAAATGAACTGAACATTAAGGAAGTTCAATAACTTACAAAGCAGTTTAGAAACATTCATTTCCATTGCACAACTTAAACATTCAGTCTTAAATTATATATCAGCTTTCAACATAATTACAGAATTGTAGGCTGAAATACATATGGGCAGTGGTCTTATTAAGCTTCTCCCTTTTGGTATTTGTTGCCAACACTTGTAATATTTCCTTCTATTGTTATTGTAGGGGAAATCTGGTTCAGACAGCTTATATAAATTTTATGAGCTTAAGTTGACTCCTGATAATACTGCCTTAAAAATGTGGTGTTGGCTTTGGATTTGATAGCTAGACAATGATTTTACCTTTGTGTATGAGTAAGGAGAACTCAGAATTTGTAGTTTAGGTGATGTGTTTAACGTAGCTGTATCAACGTGGTGATTAGTTTAATTAGAAGATGTGACACTAGCCCAGTTTCTTCTGATTTGTTTACCTTTATGTTACCTAACTTTTGTGCTTAGTTTTATTGCAGAAAGACATAGGAATAGACACTTGCTTATTCCATATTTATTTTCCTGATGTCATGATTCAGAAGCTGAACTACAGGCAGTTCTGTATTGTAGAACCTGGAAAAAAAAAAGATGGTGTATTTCTGAAGAAAAGTTTCTGCAAATTTTGTATTGCATAATTTGTGGTTCAAGGGTAGAGAGAGCAGCAGACCAATGATCAGTTTCAAGACTGCATAATAGAAGTTTGCTTTCCAGACTGTCATCCTTTAGGGAAAAAATCCCTGGGAAATGGGAATCCCAGCTCACAAAAGCTCTTTGTAGTAACAGCTTGAACCTGGAGGAAGAGCCTTTTATACATGGTAGTGCTGATAGTCTTCATCAGAATTACTCCTTTTCAGTCATCCGCAGAGATCATCTCCAGGCTCTTATGGACATTCCAGACTGCCCCACAGCTGGGTTCCATCTGCCATTCAAGCTGACACGATGTTGACTGGGCTTCCTGAAGAAGCTTGGTGTTGAGTGCCTTCCCTCCATCTCCTGGAACACCCCACAGAGAATAACCTCTTTATTGCTGCCTTCTGGAAAGTGTTTAGTTTTGTTGGTTGTACAAATGAAGGTCACAGAAACTTCAGGTTACTGTATTTGCCTTCAATTCTTAACATTATTAAAAGCCGTCAGGGAGGAAGAGGAGGAGGCCAGTTTCTGTTTTGGTTGTTGAATTGAACAGGACTCTGGCATTCTTCCTAGGCACTTATTTCTAAAAGTTACTCTTAACCTATATTGAGAAAGACTAGGAGAATTTCCTTTTCCTTGTGGATGTCTTTGTAGCAAACTGGTTTTATGCTTCACCTCAATTTCTCTCTGAATTTGGCAGAACAGACTGCTCAGAAATACCTTAGAGGGAATTTGAAGTGTTGCAGTGCATCTGTTTTTCATGGTGTTACATTGCAAGGCTTTGAGATTGGTTAAGCATCAGAGGACAAGTTAAAGGGGCAGTTGTGTTTATTCAGAAAGTGTCGAGTTGTGTTAAGCACTGTGGCATATCCTGTTATGATATTAAATAGGAGAAAGTTTCCATAGGGGCTAAAAATCTTTCAGTTTATGTCTGGGGAATGTCTTCTTTCTTTATCAAATACTTCTGAAAATGCATTAAAAATTTTGATTAAAATGCTGTGTTTCATTGTATTATTCCTAAGTTATCTGTTTTCGTACACTGTGAAACTACTTACTGGTTTTTAATGTCTGTGTGTGTCTAAACAGCATCTTGTAAGTAATTTTTCAATGAAGTATTATTTCGGTACATGTTTTATGTTAAAATACATGGTTTTTATTTTAAATACATGTTTTATCTTAACACATAACTACATGTGAACAGGTATATAAATCTTCATTTAAGAACGTAATTTCTCACCTTTACTTTGTTCAGCTGCTTGCCTGGATTAAATCATTAATATACACACAAAGTACTTAGGAGAGGAGGATGAATCTGGCAGGAATAGACTTCTGCCTGCAGTGTAGCTCTTGCTGTTTTTCTGATCCTGGTGTTCAGAGTTTGGCTGGCTGCTGCCAAGTCTGCACCTGCATAATGCTTGATTGTAACTCTGCATGTATTCCTCTTAATAAGAACAAGTAAATAATATCTTCTGTTATTTACCAAACAACCAAACATGAGGATTACTTCAAAGTCATAAGTAGCAATCCCTCATCTGTTCTAATGCTCTATCATTTCTGCCTCATGCACAGAGGATGCTGAGGCTTCATTCCTCAGCAGAAATGTCATCTGTATCTATGTGTTCTACCTTGGGTTTAACTTGCTATTTAGAACCCATACTCAAAATTCGTATCTGGTATTTTGATTATGGATTGTCACATAAGCAGAATGATTGATTAAAGTAATTTACATAGAAGCATTCCTGGTGTTTCTGAGCAAGGGAAAATACACAGAAACACATGGCACTTAATTACATTGCTTAACAATAAATGCCAAGTTAAGCCTTTTTTAAAAAGGATGAATACTGTGCTTAAGGAAAATGCAATTACCTTTCTATGCTTTGAAATGTTTTACACACTGTATACATTAGAGGGGCAAAGACATTAACACCTCTGTACATGCAAAGGTGCTGACAGATTTCAGATGCTACAAGGCAGGCTTTTGTAGCTGCTGTCTGCCTATTGCTTGCAAAGGGAACTCTCTGAGCTCATTTTCTTGTGTGAAACCGCATTTGCATACAGACACACTTCTTGGAACTCATTGAGAACATGAGGACAGTGGTCCTGATTTGGTAAATTGTTGCATATAAACAGGATTTGCATTCAAATTAGTGTGTTACATCACAGCCTGATTATATGTTCAATTTTATTAATGTTGAATGAATGGCAGTAGTAGATTTCAACAAGCCACTCCTGATTTTATGTTCCAGTTCTAAATTTAATTAAAAATGTCTTTCCCCTCTTTCTTTCTGCTGTGTTGAAATTTAGTAACAGACCTGGAATTTCTTCTCCCATTAAATAAAGTGTACACTTCTATAACAAATTATCCAAATTACATTCAATAATGTGTTTAATAAAGGATTTTCATACTGCTGTACTCCTGTGGGATGGTAATGGAGGAGGAACTGAACGTCATCCAATCCTTGCAGAATAGAATCAAATAAGAGGACAGTGAGAAATGGGGTTACGTGCAGCATTCCCCAGCCCAAGTCTGAGCAAACCTATATAGTAGTCTAGACACTACTGCTCACTACTAGGCAAATACTCTAGCTCAGTTCTTTCCAGAAATTATGGCTATATCATTTTGGTGCAGCTCTCCCTTCTTGCCCTGAATTACAAATGAAAAAGAGGAAAATGAAATCGTGACAATAACTACTTGACTACATTCAAAATTAAAAGCAAGGTTGGTTTTAATTAGGAGTGGTTTTCCAATATGGTTTGCCACCTGACTTTCTTTTCACCAGTTCAGCACCACAGCAGTGGCATGACTCAAGAGAGGTTTGTGGAGGGTAGTTCCTTTATATATTCAGTACTTACAGACCTTGGCATCTTTGCTGTGGCTTTTTCTGAACTTGTGGGACAAAAGCCTGTCTTCCTCCTATTCTACACAGTGGTAAGATGTCCTCTCCACTGCTGCTGGGATGGTGTAGCTTCTCCGTTTTTCTGTGTTCATATTTGTAAGTATTATAACAGAGCACACTTAATTTGATAGACAGCGCATTTCTTTTTCTTTTCAATCTGTGAATTTGAAGAAAATTTGTGAAATAAGATGTTTACAGTACCCTAAATTAAATAAAGCGTTATAATTTAATTACACTATGTGTTAACAGAGTATTTTTCCTGTTGCCTAGCAATGAGATTTACCATGAGCTTCACCATGTGCTTAAGATTCCTTTATTAGCTTCATTTTTTAAAGGTTTACAACTTTATTAAGAAATCATTAAAAATCATTATTTATAGGACCATCCAGAAAGTGCATGTTTGATGTTACGGGATCACTTACTCAGGAAGCTTGAGGCAGATTTCTGTACCCTTTTTTCCCTGCTACTATATGGGGTAAATTTCGACAGTAACTTCTTGAGCAAAAATTTGTGTATCCCCACAAATCTGAATGCCTAGGAAAGGCTTTGAGCCCCTGGCATTTGCAGTCGCCTCCAGCAGCGTTGCACAACTGTTATGCTTGGTATGTTGGACGATCACATGGAACTTGATGAAGGAGACTAGTGCTTGAAGAGGTTGGAGGAGCAAAACATCTGGTAAGGCTGAAAAGAAAAGCTCTAGGTCAAGCCCAGAAAGTCACTTTGGTACACAGGAGGAGCTAGCTTATAGTTAGCGCTGGCAACTATATGGAAAACCAGACAGTTTTTAGCTTGAGGAGAAAATATTTTTCATTCCAGTTACCGATAAGGGTGGGATTTGGGTTGTTTTGTACTACTCCATAAGGCAGTGGTGTACCTAGAAGGACTTGAATTTGAGCTCCTGGAGAAAACGGCTGAAAATCACTAAATATCCAAGGGTTTTTTCAAATAATATATCCAAGAACCAAGAGTTTTTGGCAGACAAAGTGATTAGAAACTGTATCAGAATGATGGTAGTGCTATGCCACTCATAGATGTGTTTCCAGACTGCATCTTGCTGCAAGGCAGAAAGCAAAAAAACAGTTTATTCATTCTATTCTGTAGAAGCATTTAAGGAAGGAGAATATTATTACTGGAATTGTATTATATATAATATAATATAAATATATAATTGTATTATGTATTATATATCATATATATATATATATATGAACTTAACAAAAGATGCCAGGATCAGCCTTCATGAAGACTTGGGAGGGGGGAGATGTTTTGAATTAATCCATTAATCCTTTCTGAAAACTAAAACTGCCTATGCCTATCTAGCATTTCAGAATGGTTGTGATTATTATGAAAGATGCGGGTTTTGCATATTGAGATTTATACGTGTTACTTACGGAAGATCTCTGTGTTCAGTTGCAAATCTTCAAGGAATGTGGCTTTATTAATATTGTAAACTACTACATCTATATCATTTCAATCTTTCACTTTTATTACGGTTGATTTTTAATTAAGAAACATAGAAATTTGAAGTTCATGCCTTCATGTGAGCAAAGTAGTTTTTACTGGGCAAGGAGGCATTCATCAGCACTGGCATTTATCTAGTGAATAACTAAGCAAGATTAGTTAAGAAAACCAAACTAAAAAACAGACTTTTTTCCAGATAAAATGGCTTTCCTACCCATAATTGTTTCAGTATGTATATTTTTGCACAGATACGTAGTTTTTCTTCGGGGTTATATAGTCTCAATATGATTATGAATGCTAACTGGTTTTAGAAATCTGCTAGATTTATGTCAATTTTGTTGACAAAATATAGATATTACAGATGATACAGATCAATATCAAATGTGAAAAAGTGCAGTGTTTTCTGTGGTTAATGTAAGTGGCATTTCTTGTTTAGCTAGACTGTCTTAGGCACCATTTAGTGGTCCTGCAGCTTTTGTATAGAAAATGAGAAAAGGGAGGCGTGCTTGGAAGTCCCTAATTTAGACATGTAAAGTTAGAATTTTCAGCTAACTTTTACCACCGCTGTTCTCTCATAAGTGCTCTGAAGTCTTCCTTCTTCATTAGTCTGCCTTGGAAAGAGAAAAATTCCATTTCTCGCTGGAGTGCATAGTGGATTAGTGATCTGGATTTCGCATGGCATGTGCTTCCCTTGAAGGTCATCATCCACAGAAGAACTGAATGAAAATGGATGAGTGTTCCCTTGACAGGGTCTAGTATGACAGTAACTAGGGGACTGGCAAAGTGTTGATTATTTTTTGCTGTTAAAATGACACTTGAGGAAATGTGTAAAATACAATGCTTTAGCTTGGCATTTTCCTGTTTTAAAGTGGCTCATACAACTGTATCTTGTATATGTTGTATCAATCAGAAACATACCATATAATTCCAGTATATTTGTTGCGAAATGTTTAGATAAGGTATAGGTAGGCTGTCCATTATATAGAGTAGGGCTAGGATCATTTCTGTTCTCATTAAGAGAACATTTCTCTCTGTGCACCGTGGTCTAGGGAGAGTTTTTGGCTTTCCTTGAAATCTGTCCTAGTAAAAAAGGGTAAGTAATCTCAGTGTTCTCATGTTGGAGTCTAAGATCTTTAATGGTTGCTCTCATCTGATGTCTAGCAAAAGTTTAATATTTCTTTATTTTGTGATGTTAAGAATGTTGTAAGTCTGTATAATTATACCTGGTGATTTTAATTTAACAAATCTAGGGTGTTTTGTTTCTTTATTTTTCTTTTCTCCCAACACCTCTTTTTCATAGAGAAAAATCCAGGACTGATAGCTCTAACTTCATAACAACAAAACAGGGGAAAAAAAGCCTAAATTTGTATGTAGCAAATAAGCTAGTAAATAAACTGTGTAGTTTCACAAGTGGTAAGAAGGAAGCAAAAGTAGTCTTAAATTAATAGAAGCAACTCCTGAGTGATATTTGCTGCACAAACCCCTGATTTTTAGCCTGAGTTTTACCTAATATTTGCTTCTAAGCCATGATTAAGCAGCTGCAAAGTAAAAGTCTTAAGTTATTTCTAATTTTTGGGGGGAAATAATTAAATAAGAATTATGCCAGTTAAGTTAATGATAAAGTTGCACTCTTAGTTTGCAATAATCAGCAAAGATTGTGTCTCAGGAAAATAATGTCTTGATCCCATGCTGAAAGTGTGACTGAGAGGACATCTCAGTATCATTCTTTTAGGTGTCCTTGGTTCACTTGTTTGCATTATAAGAAACAAGGATTGCACTAAAACATGAAGGGCCTTAAATAGAAACACATAAATCTCCACATACATTTATATTGTTGTCTTCTAGGTTGACTGGGGTCAACTGGACTATTTAGTAATTGACATGCCACCTGGGACTGGAGATGTACAGCTGTCAGTATCACAGAATATTCCAATTGCAGGTATGTGTATTTCTTGACTGTTTCAGAGATTCGAAGTTAATTAAGTTTGGTAGCTTTGGAAAAATCTTGTTTTAAAACACCAGTCCAAAATTATTTTAATTTTTTCCAGCATGCTAAGAAATTGCTTTATCAGTTATATGGGGCTGGAAACATTATCAGTGATTTTTAATATGTTAGCATTACAGTTGTGTTTTTCTTTTAATCTAAGTTTGGAAAAGATTGAGAAGTCAATTGTAACTCTTGAAGGAAATATAGTCTTGCCAAAAACTGCTAAGTTTTGTAGTAGAAAACAATTCTCTTGTCTGTACATAGTAAAGCTAATACAATAAAATAGTTTGATTTCATTGCTTTTTAGTTAGACAGTGAAAATGCTGTTAATTCACAACATTTATTTAGATAAAGTATTTGGCACGATCATATGCTAATGCATTCTTTTTCCTTTTGTGTTATCAATTTTACTTTTTGTAGTGGATTTAGGCTTTGATGAAACAATCTTGCCATATGCAGGCTGCCCTCTAATCTCATTGGTTTCAGCAAGACTTAGAAATTCCGCTTCTGAAAGAATGCGCAAGCATCTCACGAGGTCTAAAAGGCTGTAATGATTTATTACCTGTCTGACATGCTTCAACAGAAGCAATTGTCAATAACCAACATAAAAAATGTTAGGAACTCAATGGTGAAAGAGCAAAAGCAATCCTTACAGTCCCAGGACCAATTTAATAATTGCTATGGCTCTTCACCAGGAGGGGAGTCCATGGGATCTCCATTCTTGGTAGTTGTCCAGATCGTACTAGATAAATCCCTACCTGGCCTTACCTAATGTTGCCAGCAGAAGACCTCCAGAGACCTTTTTTGACTAACAGTTTTGTGAGTCCAAGTTATGAAAGAGTCAGTAGGACTGCTTGCTCCAGTTTTAATGGGATCAAACAGGTATGTTGATACAAACCTGAAATGGTAGCATTTTGTGTTGCACTTGCTCTTCTCTGAGTGCAGACTGATTCATGTGCACAGGCCCTGGTTCCCTCCAGCACTCCTTTGTCTCTGCACTTCAGTGGCAGTCACACACTGAAGTGAATCTACTAAATATTAAATTCGTAGAACTGTTTCACTTACATGTAGAACTCTTACCAGACTGTCTATAAGTTTAGTTAATAAAGAACTGTTTATCTCTAAGACTTCATAAGACAGGATTAAAGAGTTACCTTAAGATATAGGTAGGAGATGGGCCCCTCTATAAGAAGACAACAGCTAACGGATTTTGGGATACATCCTACTTTCATAGCAGAAACGTTAGCAGGACAGTGATGACTATAGATTTGAAAGTAGCCCTTTAACAAAATCAGGCATTTTCTTTAATACAGTCATGTCTCAACTTCAATCAGATGAACATGATAATCACAGTTATATATAAATATATATATTTAGATATATATATTTAGTACACAAATTTTTTGACAAATTAATGTCAAGTCTGTGTGAAGATCTCATAACCTTCAATGATGTCAAGTTCAGAAAAACTTAAAGGTTTTGACATATAAAACTTAAATGTTCAGAAACATGCTAACTCAGCCATAACATTATTGCCCCGAAATTATTAATAATCATGGGAGGTTCTTTCTGCTGCCTGTGATTGCGTTGAGTGATGGAAGAGAGCAAACCAACAGAGTTGTAATGAAAAATACAATGATTTTTTCCCAGAAGAAGTAAAAGAGGAGGCTTCTAGTGCCTCACCTTATCAATGACCTGGAGCACGTGATAAAAAGCAAACTGTTCATACTAATTTTCTTAGATACAGTGCTTAGTAGGTTACATGTGTCTGTAGCAAAGCAGGAGGGCCTTTTACTCCCAGGGTTTTAAGCAATGACGTGAAACATGACCGTGGCACAGAAGTTTTTTGTAAGGTCGGATAATTGAATCATGTACATCAGGGCAGTAAAATTATGCAATTAAAAAGCTGTGGCTTTATTAGGGGCTTTTTTAAGTACAATGGGTATTGATAATTTCTGTTTACTACAACGCACCTAAGTGTCCTGGTTTAACATAAGAAAGGTCCTTAGACTCTTGATTTTCAAGGGATTGTTGTGCCCTTTCCCCACAGAATGCTGCACTGCTTTCAGAAGTGTGAGTGGTTATGGTGGTGCACTGCGTCCTCTGGGACAGAGAGGTGATGGAAATTACTTTAATCCTGTATTTCTTCTAAATTTTGGTGATGTCTGATTTTTATTTGAATTCTGAAATGGCTTCACGTTGTTCCTACAGTTGTTGAGTTCAGCTTAGTTTTTCATCAATCCTAGCTTCATAAAATTAGGAGTGGTAGCATCACTTTACATTTGTCTTTCCCATTAGTTGGTTTTCTTGACCATGCTGAAGTTGACTCTTGCAGTTTAAAAAAATAATGTATTCTGCTTTTGATGAAGACAAACACAGCAGACAAGGAGTAATAAGATATGTAATTCCCTGTGTTCTTACTGACTTAATGAATTTGTGGTTTAGGAAGAATTTTCTCTCCTGTTTATTGTGGCTATTTTTCACCCTCATTGTAAGGATGTATTTTTCTGTATTACAGCTTGAACTGTGCATGCTTCTTTTACTTGCTTTCTGTCTCTTTTCTCTAAGAGTCCATAGCATTATTTAGCATGCTTTTATTTTCTTCAGCTTGGTTCCTTTCAAGGGTGTGGAAGACAGTGTTACAGGTCTTGATGATCTTTGGAGCATTCTACAGAATTCTGTTGCTTTGGGGACTCCATCTTCATTTGCAATTTGTATTTCTAAGCCCTTCGTTGTCTTTTACTTTGTTACAGAAAGTGTTGTGCCACTCTGTTCCCTCTCCAGTTTTCTTGTGCTTTCTTTCTTTATCCTTTGAAGATGCCTTGAACAGTCATGGTATTAGTGGAATAATTTCTCTGTTTTTCCTCAGAGACAGCATATATATCTTAGTAAATTTAGAAGTGCAATATCTAATTTGCATGAACGTTGTTCTTTGATTTGCGTGCATGCATATGTGAGATACAGTATTTGCATTATGGTTCCTTCATTATTAATCTGTGGCTTCCTCAGGATAAGCAGTGTAGAATATTTTTATTTTGCCTCTAAACAAATTTACAAAACCCGCACACATTATTGCTAGCCACTTACAGAATTTTCTGTGAGTGCGAGAAAGAGCACTGGTGTCAAGATGTTTTGTTTGTGGCGGGTTTGCCCAGATGGGGCATAAAAAACTGTAGCTTTGCAGCATCTGAGCATAAGAGAGACATTGATAGGATACGTGAAATGGTATTGGGTTTTAATTTTACAAGACTGGGTTTTTTTCCTGCATCACAGGTCCCATAGCTTTCTTGAGTCAAAAGAAGACTAGAAAAATACCTAATGGGTATAAAAGCAACACAACAAGATGTGTCTTACAGTTCCAGTAGTCATTAAAGAGATTATCAGCTTCACGCAATCTTGGCTGGAGCAGCAGTTTTGTGTGGGTACTTTTCCTTCTTTAAAAGAAGGTGGAAAAGGAAACTACTGTGACTTTTGGTTTTATTTTTATTAGTCTTAGTCACCTTACAGGGAGACACATCTTATTTAGCATATTATTCTTTAATCATCTGTAACTTTGCTTATGCTGCAGTCATTCTTCAACAAACTGGCAGATGAGGAATGTTCTAATAGCTTGAAAATGTGATACATATTTCTGCATAAACACTGCTGCTTTCCTCAGATGCAAGTTTGCTTTCCAAATAGAAATCCAGGGTCAGTCTGGAGAAAATGGCTTTGTTCATGTCCATTGTTAGTTAATTTGTGTTGAGTTCTACTTCTTTACTTCTGCTTTATTCTTCTGTTCCATCTTTTGCATGAGCAAAACTTCCGAAGTGGATTCTTTATCATGTATTGAACATGCGTGCTTGGAAAAGTTAGAAACATCCTTACCCATTTTGCGGCTTTTAAAACACTTTAAAAACAGGGGGTTTCAGATGTTATGTGTGAATTAATGATATTACGAAAAATAAGGCTTATGATTCCTTTGCATTACCTAGCTGCTAAATTGAGAAATCTGTGTATTTGTTTGATCATTTATCTAAAAGAGACATAAGTGTAATAAATATTATTGGAGATGGATAATTAGCCTCCCTAAAGACTGGGAAAGAACTTTATTATTCTCTCCCTTCAGAGTGCAAGGGCTGCGTGGGAAGCAGCAAGAGCCTCTCTGTTCAAGAGGCAGTCTCAGAGCCCTGCACAAATGTTTCTGCCTTGTGGACAAGCTGCATTGTGGGGGCTGACCATTAAATTAGGCTGTCTGCTGCCTCCTCATTAACATTAAAGTGAAGTCAGTGTTAGTGAAGTGTGACAGCTTGACAGCTCTAGAGACTGATGCTGTCTCAGCTGGCAGAACCAGCTCCAGGTTAATACTGGAATTGCTTCATTTGCTAAAGTGTGTCATATCACCCTTTTCTTTGGATATTAAGGTGCCATAGCAGTGAAAACCATTAGAAGTGTACATCTGCCCAGTGGGAAGCTGACTGGGACTAACAAATAGTTTCACATCTTACTGAGCAATCTTTTAGTAATTGCAGTAATGAGTATTGAACTGAACTGTGTTTGTAGAGGAGACCTAAATGTAGAAGGCTTCAGATTTTATTTCAGTGTTCTTAATTTTCCCACCTTCTGAAATAACTTTTTTCCCCATACAAAGCACATATTATTAAAATCTTTATAATAATAAGCTCTAAAAAGGTTGTTAATAGGAATCAGAAAGACAATTAGTCAAGATAAGCAAAGTGAAAGCAATGCGAATACTATTTTTTTTCTCTCAAGTTCTATAAAAGCAGAAGCATTGCTGTTGCTAGTCATACAGGAAATTACGTTCGTCACCTCTCAGATTTAAAATCAACATAACACAGAGTTCCTACAATATTTGTATTGCCTTATCCTATAAATGGTATAATTTTTCTGGATGTTTGCATCTTTCAGCAATATCTATGTCTTAATTATCTCCTGAATACCTTTTTCAGGTAAGGCTGAAATATTTATTAAAGGAATTTTTGTTAGTTCAAATATGAATTTTCAAAGAATTGTAATTAAAAGGATTTTTTTTTGATAGCAGTGTTTTGATAGATGGTTTTAAATAAAACCAAAAACCATATTTTTGTCTCTGCTGGTTAAACATTAAAAGTCTTATTTCTATTCAATGTACATTGAACAGGAAAAAATAAAGGGATGCCACCAACTTGAAGACATTTGGAAGTTTTAAATTCTTTGTCATGTGACTCACCAAGCTTCCAAACCAAATTATTTACTCATATTTATGTCAGTGTCACACAGATCAGGGTGTAGCCTAGTGCACAGCTACATTATAGCAGTGTGTGGTACTGAAGAAAACCAGATCTTGGCTCAATTTATAGTAATATACAGGAACAGGGAGTTCCAGGGGGTGAGTAGACTGTCTCTTCAGAAATGAACATTAAAAACAGTAAGAGGAGAATTTCAAATCAGCATTAAAAAAAATACTGTTGATGTTTTATAAAACTATGCATGATTTAGCATGAAAAAGAATTGTGACTTTATAAGGGTGACTTTTTAAGTTACCTGAAATTGAAAGCTGAATAGGTATGGTGCTGTTCTCTTTTCTTTCCTGAAGAGAAATGATGAAAAAAAGCCCAGTGCTACATTACAAATTGTGTATAGCATACAGTTTAAGAAGCATATCTGTGTTCTGTCATTGCTCTTTGTGTAAGTGTTTGTTTGCCCCTTGTTGCACATCTCTGGTGCAAACTGCAGTTGGCAAGGCATCTGACCTTTCCTGTTAGTTTAATGGCAATATACAATGTTTTTCTCAATTTCTAAGAAAATTTGCTTGCTTCTTCTGTGGTGAAGGTACATAATTATTTTCTGCAGTAAAGTTTTGAAGCTGTTTTATGGGTGCTATTTGGGTAATAGTAAATTTTACTTGATATAATTTTGAATGGTGAATATTTTTAATATCAGATTTTGATGTAGATTTACTCTTCATTTCATGCTGTATTTTGATGTTTTAAATAGGTGCAGGAAAGGAAAGGCATGTGGGTTTAGGATAGATTGAAAAACAGAAAAAAACCCTAGTCACACCAGTGGGGATTTTAAAACAGTTCTTTGTATTCATCCAAATATGATTTGCATGCTGAAATGGTCTGCTTCTGTTGTCAAAATAAATTTAACTGACAAATGCAAATTATTGTCAGGGTTATCTTAGCTTTGGACACTCCTGGTGCTTCATTATGAACTGTCAGACTCAGTAGACTCTGTAAACTTAATTTAGAGACCAAAATATAGTATGAGTTTACACGTTAATATTTCACACTCTTTCGATATAAATTTAAATTTAATTCTTGGCTCATGGAGATTGAATTAACACACATTGCCTGTTGAAGCTGGTGTGATAGTTTATTCAGTGCAAGTTCTTTAAATTTTATTGTTTCTGAAAAATAGTTTCCAGGTATTCAGGAAAAAAAATTGTGAAGAATAGAGGCTTTGCAAACTGGGCCCTCTGAGGTCTGGCAACAGTGGCTAAGTGTATGCTAAGTACTAGATTAACTGCAATTGCCTTGTTGGTTTTTAGACCAGTTATTCTGAATAGGAAGAACAAACTACCCTAGCGTTCAGCTGACAGTTGCTGAAGGTGAGAGAAATTCATATGAATAATGGTACTGCATTTTCTCCTCTAGCAATTTCTTCTGAAAAAAGTAAATGTTCAAATCTGCTCCTTATCATCCCCATGTCCAGGGGATGACGGTAAAGAATAGAGTGGTTTGGGGAGCTGATTGAAGTAATCTCATTGTTGTCTTCTTTTTCTGTAGTAAAGTCACTCTTTTACCCAGTTCTCCTCTCTGGATTAGGACCTCTCACTTAAAAAAAAGTTGTACTCATTTGTCAGAGAGACTGTTTGGGCTTTGCTCTTGCCTAGTACAATTCTCATAATAATCTGGACATGACTGGCAAATGTCCTTGAAAGCAGGAGGTGGAATGGGGTTGAGCAGAAAAATGCTAATTCAGATAGCTAAGAAAGAGTGCAAAGTGACAGTGTCTGTGACGGATTAGCTTTTTGTTCTAGGCCTGTACTTTGCAGATAGTGCAGATGTTATTTTTAATGTTTTCAGTGTTTTCACTTCACTAAATAAATACTCCATTGTAAATTGCATTAGTGTGACATACGTGTTCAGTTTGCCATGTCCAAAACCAAACATTTTACACAGTGAGAGTTGTCTTTCCACATCTTTCTCCATGTGATCTGGTGTGAAATGGATATTATAATACTTACTGATCAGTTTAGATGAGGGCAGTTTAGCTTTAGGATGACAGCTTTATCCAGCTTGTGATATTCCTCTGCCCAGTTATTTCACTGATAGTTCCACTGAGCAGGAGGAAGAATCTTGCTTTAAGATTTCTATTCTCTTTTTATGTGGGCTGGTCAATAGTGTCCTGATCTCTTATTACCTGCTAGTTCTTGGGCAGAAGAGGATGTGTGGCTGTTGGAAACATCCCCTGTCTGAGCAGTTGTTCAATGACTCCTCCAAAGAGAAGGCAGCAAGCAGGCTGGAGGTGTGACACAGCCAGGATCCAGCCTTTGGGACAGTTCTGAGCTATTTTATGAGTTTGAAGTGAGGATCCTATAATGGAAAGTCACACTAGTGGTTCTTTTAAGCTGCTGGTTGTAATGAGACACCACACACAAAAGCTAAAGGAACGTCTTTTTATGGTTTATCCAAGGAGATGAACCATCTTCTAGTGTTAGTTTATCTCCAATTACTGCCAGTTGAAATTGCAGCAAAGACAGAAGTCTTCGTTCTTGCAAGACCTTGTTCTGCATCTTCAAGTGCAAAGTGTATCTGTAATTGCAGGCACACTTTATCTATGAAGTGGCAAGAAATTTAACAGAAGATCAGAGGGGCTCTGAAGAAACCTGTGGCAGAGAGGAGTCAGGTTAACCAGGCTATTTATGAGTGGAAGATCTCACCTAGAAGTTTGAAATTAATGCAGTGGAAAAGGTAGCAAAAACTAGAAAAAGTGCATGAGTGCTGTAGTCAGGTCAGGCCATCTACAGCTGTACTGAGGCTTGAATATTGTTCCTTGCTAAGAGCGTTCAGTGCCTGTCAGCTAGCAGATATGATTATTCTGTCTCTTTATCCTCCAGAACTCAGTCAGTGTCCCTGGTCAGTTATACTTCACAGCTTTTGAGGTGGCACTGTTTGCGAAGAGGCTGATATAAGACATGGTCTAATACTGTTGTGTGGTGGGATCCTTAATCATCTGTCTTGGATGAGAGACACGTAGCCTGATTCTGAAATCTGTCTGTGAAGACACTGGAGGGAAAAAAAGAATATATTAGGGGGATCCTTTTCATCCTAAGGTAGACCTGCTATGCTGCTGCTGATCAGCTGTTTTTTAGACCTCTGTGTTCTTTGCTTGGGTACAAAGTGACTATAGCAGAGGTTTGGTGAGATTTCACCTTATGCTTTGTAACTCAAAATTGCAACACACAAATTATAGGCTGTTTCAGCGCTTGTAATTTCCTGAACACCAGTCCACCAGAAGGGTACCAATGTGCATTGTAGGCACATCTTTCTTTTACTGAGGATTAAGGACCTGGGGTTGAAATAGAAAGGCAAACATCAGTGCTACAGGGTACTGTTAGTCCTGTCTCTTTATATAATGTGTCCTAAGGATTAAAAATACAGTTAACATAGTTTTTACTAATGCAATCTCAGCTGGAGTGCTGAGTCCAGTTCTGGATCCCTCAGCACAAAGGAGTCATGGAGCTCCTGTAGGTAGACCAGCAAAGGGCAAAGAAGAATAGGGGATGGCAGGATGTCACTTGTGAGGGACCTGGGGCTGTTTAGCCTGGAGAAGACTGAGAGGGGATCTTATCAATGTATGTAAGTATTGGAAGGGAGGAGAAGAAGAAGCTGGGCTCTTCTTGGTGGTGCTGAGCAGTAGGAGGAGAGGCAGTGGGCAGAAACTGATGTACAGGAAATTCCACCTGAACAAAAGTAGGAACTTCTTTAATGTGCAGGTGATTAAACACTGGAACGGGCTGCCCAGAGAGGTTGTGGAGTCTCCATCACTGAAGATACTCAAAAGTTACCTGGACAGAATCCTTAGTAACATGCTCTGTTGGACCCTGCTTGAGCAGGGAGATTGGTCTAGGTGACTTCCAGTGGTCCCTTCCAACCCGACCCATTCACAGATTCTGTGTGACTCAGTGAATGTGTATCAGCTTTTTGTCAACAGGAATACATTGAAATTAATTAAAAAAATCGAATGCATGAATAAGTAGATAAGTCAGTTAAACATAAATGTGCTCTACTTAGATATCTGTACTATGCTCAAGGCACAGAAACTTTTTCTGCACACAGCTGCAGACACAGAATTTTTAGTACATTTCAGTGTGCAGTGTGATAGCATTATAAAGTTTCTGCAGCTTCTTCATTCAATTTGTCAGCCTCAGTTTGTCGTTCAGACACTTGTGTAAACATTGCACGTATTGCTTCAAGAGCATGAATTCCATCATATTTCATTACTTTATTGATCAAAATAACTT
The DNA here is from genome assembly GCF_000738735.6 of Corvus cornix cornix. Taxonomy (NCBI): domain Eukaryota; kingdom Metazoa; phylum Chordata; class Aves; order Passeriformes; family Corvidae; genus Corvus; species Corvus cornix. Next base: position 27,063,015 of record NC_046335.1, on the reverse strand, counting down.
TACTGTTTGATATTCCTGTTAATTGTGTAGAGTCAAGATAGCAAGGAAAGTGTAGGCTGCAATATTTCTTGCTTATCATTTGAATAATTTTCTGAATTAAACATATGTAAACTTATTCAGGGAGGGGAGCACTATGAAAAGTCTCATTTGCCATATTTGGTTGCTAGCAAAGGAAATAATGCTGGAAATAATTTGAATTCTTGAACTTCAGGTTGGGTTTGTTGGATTAGCAGATGTACCAAAGAAAGAGAGAAGATACTTTTTTTATAGGGTATTGGTGTAAGTCAGTACAAGCTGGCTGTGAATAAATTTTGCCTGTAACTAGCTCAGAGTAAAAAGGAAAATAGGAGAGAAACAACTATTACACCCCCAACAGCAGCTTCTCGAGGATATTGGCTTTCATTCTGTGGAAGAAGCCATGGAAATTGTCCACAAGTGTAATTTTAACTCATCTATTTCAGGAGCCAGAAGTTTTTTGTACACAGGGTTGGTGCTTGTGGCCAAACTCTGTAATGTGCCATTGGGTCTTTTTGGCATTTTTAGTTTTTTTCATTTGGATGAGAATTTGTTAGTAAAAAGTACCTCTCTGTTAAGCTGCTTGTGGTTTTAGTGGGTGTTTTTGTTGTGCATAGTCTGTCCTTCATGCCATGCCAATTATTAGATTCTTAAAACAATTAATAGTGAACCAGAAAATGTAGACTTCAGTCGTGTTGATTTCATATTAGCTTCTGTGTGAAGATCCAGGGAATTCTGAGCCAGCATCTTCAGAGAAGAGTGTGAATAAAAGTGTGTATACACACAAGGCACATATTTCCAGTTTTATTTGGAAAGAAAGCAGTAATAAGCATTTTTTTCAAGTATTGAAAGATCTTTGTTTTACAAGTATGCAAAAGTCTCAAGGACACTGCATCTAAATTATTTTCTTGTGGCCTGTGCTTTTAGGGAAGGGTGCATTCATTTTGTGGAATTGACCCTACGTTTCAGTGCTGCCTGTAAAGTGTAACCCTGCATTTGGTGAAATGAGGAGCTAAGGTGACTTCAGTGTAACTGAAAGGCTTACACATTATTCTTTGTGATGACATTGGAAACAGGTTGGTTTGGGAATACCAGCAAATTATTTGGATGCCAGAGTTTTAGCAAATAGGGAAATTGCATTTGCTTGGTACATTATATGTGCCTTTCAGTTTTTGGACTTGTGTATAATACTGTGTAAGGCAGAGATCGGCAGCTTTTCAGGAGCGAGGTGCCAGATTGTATTTTTCTTTCACAAATTAGAGGTTAAGAATGCTGGCTGAAAACATTCAAACATGCTGTCAGGCGGTGTTTGGAAAATGCTGGCTGTCAGCCCGCAGTAGGTGGATGATGTAAGGGGCAGGGCTCACTGTCCCAGTGCTGCCAGAGCCAGGAGTGATCTCAGAATGCCAGGGCTTCTGGTGCTCTGGTCGCTGCCAGTGATGCCAGGGCTGTGTGCCTCTGGAAATCTACCCACCTCTTCTTTTGCCGTGTCCACCGAGGATTGAGAACTGCAGGCCCAGTAGGAAACTGTCCCAAGCATCTAGAATTGTCGGTTGTAATTGCTATTAGTGTGAAATTTGACATAAATTTCTTGTGCATGGTTGGCATAATGTGACTCTACAGAAATCTTTTTGTAACAGAGACTTTTGATACTAGAGAGTCAGTGTGAAACCAAAGCTAATCAATTGACCAGTAATGCTCCCTTGTACATTACATTTTTCTAAAATAGGGACAAGCATGAATAGTTTTTTGTTGCAAGTTTTGAGGAAATAATATTTGAAACCCCTGAGCATTTGGAAGAAGATGCTCTTTTTGATGTGGAATATTCTGATGTCTGTATTGGTTTTGCATTCTGTATTAATCAAGAAGTAATAACAGTATAGGATAGTAACCTGTAGGCTTACTTTACTTTAGAGTCTAACTTTGACAAAGAGCTCTAGCTGTTTTATATGCTTAATAACTCTCAGGAGTACTAATTATCAGGTAACCTGGAGCCATGTCTGAACAGTGAGCAACACTTTATTCAAACCTAGTGCAAGCATGCATGAGTTGGCCTCTTCCTTTGTGGTATCATTCATACAAATACACTGGTGTCTAGTGTGACATGGTTCAAGAAAGCGCAGCAGGTCCAGAAAACAGCAGTCTGATTGCAAGCATTTGCCTCCTGATTTTAGAACAAGGCTTATTGTTAAATTAAAAGCTTTCAAATATAATTATGGCATGGGACTGTCACTGTGTAGATATTCCCAGAGTACCACCTCTGCAATCTGTCAGCATGTGGACCATTGTCTTCTCTCCATGGTTGTATGATACTAGATAATTTTTCGCATTTAGAAAGTATAAATGGTTTCTGCATAGAAAATTTATGATGAAAGTATCTAAATTATTTTTTCACTTCATATCATATCATATCTCAGTTATTTTGATCTTTATGTAATATAAAACCTGGCATCATTTTCTTCCTTAAAAGCATATAAATGTGTGACTGCTTTGAATTTAGTAGCATGTACTAAATAATCAAAATATTTAGCAGAATAATTCATAATACACATTTAAATGGGATTTCATGTTATCTTTTCCCAGGAGCTGTGATCGTCTCCACTCCACAAGACGTGGCTTTATTGGATGCACGCAAAGGAGCTGAAATGTTTAGAAAAGTCCATGTACCTGTAAGACTCTCCATGAAAAATACCAGTAGATTTTTTTTTCCCCAAAGTGTAAAAAAAATTTCCATATGCAGCAATAGGTGAACATTCAGAAATCACTTGAATTTAATAAATTCTTCTTAAAAGGCTTAGAATCCATCTTATATCTGTATCAGGAACTTGAGTTAACTGAAAGGAGAGAATCTTCTCAGACTGAGGCCATAAGAATAGGTGATTTGTTTTAAATCTGTTTGTTTAATCATGTGGAATGGATCAGCTTGCTAAACAGAGTATCTTACAAAGTAATGCGTGCCTTTCAGTTATACTGTGTGTCCTCATTATATGTCCTCTTCAGCACTGTCTGTGTTGGGGCTTAAAATCTAAAATTTCATGAAATGTAAAAAAATAATTTATTGATACTTTTTAAGAAGCAAGCTTGAATTTTTGTGGAAATATGCATATATCTAGTTATTTTGCCATTTGAAGGGCTCCGTACCTATCACGACAAGTAGAAGGCTGTCTAATCACTGTTTTTCATTAGGTTTATAGCTTATATCTTAGCTTACTTGTTTGAGGAATGCAAAATTTAAGAATGTCCACAATTAGGAGAAAACATTAAACAGGCTAACATCCTTGGCTTGATATATTCTCTATGTGCTAGAAGTTGCTAAGTAACCGAATATTATATCCTAGAGTATGTTTATGTAGAGATTAATTTTTACTTTGAAATGGGCAGTTGATGAAAAAATATAAATTGAAATGCTTCCTTATCATAAACTGTAAGGAAAAAAAGATGTTTTCTTGCTTACCTGTGTGAAGGTTACTTTTACTCTTTCTTAAGAAAGGAAATTTCTTTCATAGCTAGTGCTTTGCTAATTAAAAAACTCAACAGAAAGATGAAGTGAATGCTTTCCCTTTTTTTAATTTACAGGATAGCTTAACAAAAATAAAACCAAAATACTTTGATGAATTCCTTATTACTATTCTTTAAGCATATTTGCATCAAAATGAAAGTATTGTAGCTTTTATAATTTGCTGCCAGAGGAAAACAAGAAGAATAACATATGGAACATTTTGTTTTGATTTTATGTTTGGGTTTGTTCAAATGATGTAAAATTATTTTCTTCAATTTAAGTTGTGTTTGAGTTAGTACTTCACTGAATTTTCCTTCTGTTTTAATGAGAAATTACCAAGATTTCTTTCTAAAACTGTTTTGTTCAATGTCCTTTGAAGAGAATGGCCTCCAAGAAAATCATGCGTTCTAGAATGGGCTTGGCTAATACTAGTTTGACTAGTGGAAGATAAGACATTAAGTATGATCTGTTTGGGTTCATTGGAATTATCAGATCTTATCAAATAAGGTGAAAAGTCACAGTGAAGCTGTTACACCACATGTTGAGTTTGAATGCGCATGAACCATCAGGCCTTACCTTTTTCATGATGCTGCTTCATTTTATTCTACCCTGCTTCATTTTATTCTGCCCTCTATGTACCTGAGTACAAATGTGTCATTCACTTGAGTTTTAAAGCAGCACCTGCCCATGTACTGTATTTCTAAATGTCAACTAAATATGAGGATCTAAAGAAAGTGAAGTGACATAATTTTTTGTGGACAATTTCAGATCTGAGGTTTATGTCAAAGAGGTGGAATCTGCGGGTCTGTGCTAAAATTACATATCCTGATTACGTAATTAACTGATCTTTAAATTTCTAATCTCTGAAGTCTTTAATCTTTCAGAAAGTGCTTGGGAAGAGCTGACTTTTCAAAGGAGCGAAATCTATAGGTTGCTGAACTCTGAGTGCGCTTTTTTATATTTAATGAACTTCATTCTCTCCCATGTACATACAGGCCTACATATTCCACCTTCCCATTGCCCCCACTGTTATTAGTTATCAAAGACTCAGATGACACATGTAGTGTTACTACGGTAAAGTCACAATTGTAAATGTTGTTTGTCCTTTATTGAAATTGAAGTAGAATGACTGAAGGAACTAATGAAAATCTGGCAAGGAGAGTCAGCATTAAAACCAGGATTACAGGGCAAAATTCATATTTTCAGTCTTAGGGCATAGTAGTTAAAAAAGGAGTGACATTTGTTGTGCAGTGAAGCACAGCTACACTTAAAGAAGGAATTTGCAAAGTGAAGCTGACTTCCTATCACAACAAGTTTCAAGATTCATGTCTATTATGTGAGTTTGGTCAGTGTTTTCTTGCATTCCCAAGGGTGACTCGAAGTGAATAATTTTGAGTATTTAGGGAAAAAACCTGCCTATTTCCACCTGCTGAGGCTGAGTGCAGTTCATTATAGTTTATCTTATCAATCATATCCCTGAAAGAAAAGACAGGATTTTAGTTAAACCTGCAACTTTTCTGGAAGTTTCCTTGAATTGGAAGATTATGCTGTAGATTTTGCAGATTTCAAAAAACTGCTTAAACTCAGCTATGTGTTTCCTTCTGAGTTGTACCAAAATTGCTTATTTGGCTATGTTTTTAATGGTGTTTCTGAAGCATCCAGAAAAACCAGCTGAGATGATGGCGTCATGTTGGGAGCAGATATTAAAGGCAAAAATTGTTCATTATAAGATGAAAGGTAGGAATGCGGAAATATTGTGCATGTTTACCTGAAGCAATACAATGTGAAGTGACTGACTGATGGTTACACAGGAAGTTGATGACAGAGGAACTGTAACCCTGGTCAATTCACTCCCCATCAGATTGAAGTCAGACCTCAGCACCATCCATCCTCAAATACAGTGAATGACTGAAGTGGATTTCTCAGGAATTGTCTTCTAATGTAAATACAGAGAGCTTTCATTTCATCACTGTATTTTCTTTAACTTAAAAGGTTGTATGTTTGGATTTAGGCATGATTTGTTGTGTAACCAAAAGGTTAGTTGAGCAGAAGAAACATGTAAACATTCAGGAACTGTGCAGATAACTCATAATGAAAGGGTTCTTCATTTCCTGTTATTTCTTGCCAGATGTCTCTTTGCTGTTTAAAATAACGATTAGTCTAAATGGAATACAGCTCCATGCTGCTACCATGGGTTAGCTCCTGTAATGTGGTGCATACAAGTTTTCATGTCATTCCTGAGCCAAGTTTGCCAAGCTCACTAAGGACTAGAATAGTATTCACACACACTTAGGGGATAGCTTGTGTAGACAGTAACAGCTGCTTTGAAGCTATTACAAGTCTATTATTTGAGCAGGGAAATGAGGGTTATTACTGACTTCATTAGCAAGACCTATTACTTTGTAGATTTAAAAGCTTACGACCTTTAAAAGAAGGTCATAAGGAGCTCCCTTCTGTAAATAGATGTGCAGAAATATGCATGGTAAAAATACAGTTCAGCAGTAATGTTCTGTGTTTGCAAAAATTCTGTATTATACTTAGTATTTTTAAGTGACATCTTCATATTCCAGAAGAATAGATTATATATTATTAAATATGCACTACTCATTGGCTGACAAACAGGACCAACACTGAAAAATTAAAATTATCGTATAATGCTGAAATGTCATTTGCTTTTAGTAAGGTTTGTTGAAACGGAAACAAAAAAGGACAATGTATAAGGCCTCTAAAACTGATCTAGCATTGGAGATACAGCTGTATCTCAGCCTTTACTTTTACATTGGCAGAAGTACTCCTTGTTATTAGATTATTGAAATATTAACAGAACAGCTGTAATAATTCACAAAACAGTATACTACATAACTTTTTCTTCGATGATAAATTTGCTGGATCATAGATGTTGTAGAAGTACTTTGAAGAGGACAGAAAATGTGAACCCTGAGATACCTGAAAATGAATTAACTAAAGTGTAAATTTCGTTGTTTTTTTTTTTTTTTCCCTTGTACTGTCAAAAATGGCCTCCCTGTATCCTGGTGAAAATATTTTTGTTTTGTCAAGTAATACCCCTTCCAGTGTCCTCCAGTTTACCAACAGAGTAAAAACTTCATGACTTGACTTTAGGGGAGATCAGGATGAATAACTGCTTAGAGTTCATCTGTAGAGACTGTGGCCGTACAGATCCCTTTTGACCTCCCTGCACCTCGTACCCTTGAACATGAAGTATTTCATGTCTCTCCTAATTTAAGAATTGGATGATAAAATTACCTGTAATAATGTGCCAGTAAATAGAAACTTAGTCCTCTTGCTTCTCTGGCAGTCTCTGGGAGAGAATAGAAAAGGCAGAAAGTCAGTTTGAGGTGTTAAATTGGAAATAGGTTAAATTTCTTTTAACATTACTATTTCTTAAAATGTTCCTTGCTTTAAACCATCTGAGAGTTTTACATAATTAAAGGAAGATGTAGCAAATATACTTTGTGGTGGTTTAGGAAAAAGCAGGTGACCATCTTTTGATAAATTTCAGTTTATAGCTAAGGAAACTTTTATTACGATATTGTAAATAACATACAAGTGCTAGAAGTTGTACATTCACTTTTAATTAAATAACTTTATATTAGTTGGTTGCATTGAACACTGCTATTTCCTCTTAGATATGCTTCATTAGCATAGTGGATATGTTTCTTCTCTAATAACTAGAGACTACCTTGTTCAAGCACAAAACTAGAAGGCTCGGGGAAATGTAGAAGTCCAAAATGCTACAAAGCAAATAACAATGTAAATTATATATTCATTTTTAAAACTCAGCTATAGTTTATGTGACATATCTTAGTAACATATAAATCTGAAAGTGAAATACATAACATGGAATCTCTTAAAGCAGGTGTTCTGTTTATTAGCAGGTGGATAGAAACTTCCACCTTGTAGCATTTGAACACTGTTTTTATCACTTCTGGAAATTTTGCTCTGCCTCAATGAAGAGTTTTGTTTACTATGTGAATAAAATGAGATCAATGCTATCATTAGCATTATTTCACATTGTGAAAGCAGATATTTTATGTGAATGACTTGGCAAATTTTTATTTGACGTATTTGGTAAGGTACCCAGGATGTGTATATTAGATTTTTATGCTGTGGGTTTTGCCACTTAGTTTCACATAATTATTTCTCTTGTTTGGTCTTTAAAATGTACTTCTGCTCTTCAGAAGAATAGCAAATCTGGTTCTTTTTGAAAACATTTTCCTACAGGATAACTTATAAAAAATACCTTAAAATCATGTCTGATTGTGTAATTCCTTGTAATGGTATGTTTTTATTTTGTCTTTCCTGAAACTGTGAAGTACAAAACTGTAAAACACAGCATGAAAATTCTTCCAGTATTCAGAGTCTGAAAATGAAATACTGGCAGGGAGAGTTCTTGGCAAGTTAGGTTTGTGCAAGAGGTACCTTTTGTTACAAATAAGGCTATTAGTCTTTGAGGTATAAATGTGAAAAAATTGAAATAATGCACAGATGATGGTGCCACTGAGGTGACTAGTAAGAGATGATAATGATAATAACGAGTCTGATTCCTATTTTAAATCACCACTCTGTGTTGATTCTTAGTCAATAATCTGTGTTGTCAGAGATGAATAATGGAAATACCAGTGCTTGGTTTGAACATCCTTTCCTTTCCTTTGACAGGTTTTAGGACTGGTTCAAAATATGAGTGTTTTCCAATGTCCCAAATGTAAGCATGAGACGCATATTTTTGGAGCCGATGGCGTAAGAGATCTGGCAAAAACTCTTGGATTAGATATTCTGGGTAAGAATATGGAAATGGTTTTATTTTTGAAGAAAAATTTATTGGTGTGCATGAAGCATTAACTGAACTATGGAACTGCATAATCTTAGATTGCTCTATAGTCAGACAGTTTTCAGATATAATAGAACTAATAAGTAGTATGCTCTGTTCCTTGTCAGTCTTGTAATGGTGATGTTGACTGCATATGAAAATTCTTGAATTGCATCTTAAATCTTTGTATTTACAAACAGTCCAGAACATGAATTGCTTTGATATCAGTGTGCCATATTACCTGAAATTCATTATATGATTGATTATACAGCAATTTTTACAAAAGGCCAAGAATTCTATTTAGTCTTAGGACAGTCCTAAACTCTGTCCAGTAATATCAATAATTTTTTTCTCATTTATTTCATTTAAATGAAATGAGTTGTTACATACTGACTCAGTAGAGGCCTTAAAGCATCCTTCTGGTACCTGAAAGAAAGCTGGAGGCTTTTTACAAAGGCAGGCAATGAAAGAACAATGGAGAATTACTTTAAACTGAAGGAGGGTAGATTTAGATTAGATATTAGGAAGAAATTTTTTACTGTGAGGATGGTGAGGGTCGTCCAGAGTTATGAATGCTCCATCCTTGAAAATACTCAAGGGTGGGTTGGATGGGGCTCTGATCCACCTGCTCTACTTGAAGGTGTCCCTGTCCATGAAAGGGGGGTTGGAACTAAATGATTTTTAAGGTCCTTTCCAACTTAAACCGTTCTATGATTAGCTATGATTAAGCTATCTGTCATGCCTGTAGGCTAAAATACACAAGGATCTTTAAAGTATACATTACTGATTTAAAAAGGCATGGTTCAACCTGTGCTGTAAGTAAAGAATGTAACACAGCGTAATTAAGTTGGTAAATGGGGTAATTGCATGTGCTAATGATGTGTTTCCATGTATTACTCTTAATTATCTCAATGATTTTCCATAGCTAATTCATTAAAAAGAACCAGGAAGCTCACTTAGAAAGATCAACACAGAAACATCAAGGTCTGACATAGACTTAATATAGCAAGGCAACACATAATTAAAGACATGCTTTTGGGCTATCTTTTAGTTTTCTGAATATATAATGAGTTGTGATCAGAGCCCAAGGGGACTTCTACAGCCCTGAGTTACGTGGATGGATGCAAACGCTCTGCAAGCAGTTGAGTCAAACATGCGTTTAGATACACAGGCACAAATGATGTGCCATGGCATTGGTCCCATGGGTGGTTTTTGTTATTTCCTAGGAGTACAGAACTGATTGTGAGTGGATTTAATTAGGAGTGATGTGAGAGATATACAGATTTAGCAGGGGATAGATGAGATGTACAAAATACAGCAGAGTGAAGTTTAACTTCAAACTGTCAATGCAAAACCAGACTAAGATAACGAATAAAGCCACAAGGATTAAATTTAGAATTACAGTACTTGATCTGATTAGTACGCTCCTCCTTCCAGGGATGATCATTATATAATAACACCTTATGGTATTGTAAGAATTACTGCTTACGATTTTAAGTTTATACATCCCAAATGGAAGTTTTATCTCACTATTACTTGAATTCTGCCCAAAAACCTTGAGAACATCTTTTTACATGTATATCTGTAAAATGCATATATTTAGAATTAGTAATTCTAAATTTATTTTGCCTATGTTTTCCAACACCTATGGCTGTTCTGTTTGTTTAGATAGGGACCTAGTCCTCCTTGGAAACCCAACAAGGTAACATCTGACATCTAACAGATGTTACCCAACAAGGTAACATCTGATTGAAAACTATTGTCCTTCCGCTTGCTCAGAGTTGGCTGTCATTAGTTTTACTGAATACCTTATTTTTGTTTATGACAGAAGACAATTAACAGTTGCCAGGAGACTTTCAAGTGCAGTTCATTATTTCATATACTTCTGATTGTCTTGTATTTTTACTGTTCTCTAAAGGAAAGTGTGACAAGGTTTGTGAGAGAGACTTCATGCTGCTGATTTTTCTCTCCCTGTCTCTGAATTTTTTGTCCCTGAAGCTTGAGACTGGTAACCATGACCACAAAGCTATGCCATTGGTATACATGATACTGAGATAATAATTTCTGTATGTTCCATTCTGACCTTTGCAATTTCTGACTTTTTAAAGACTATCTGGTTCCTGACCATCAGCAATGACTGTCAGATTTTTAAAATTCTTTGGTTTTTCTTCCTACAATAAATTTAAATGATTCTCTTTCTTTGCAGTCAGCAGTAATTGTTAGTATCAGAAAAATGTCAAATGACAAGTTCCCATCACACTGGGTAGTGAAGGATAGTCCAAAAGTTTTATCTTCCTCAAACCCTTATCACCCAAACAGCTATGCAGGTGGTTCTAATGTGTTCTGCTTAAATGATAGAGTTTTGATTTTATTTAAAATTAAGAATGCATTTTTCTTTATCTTCTGACTGCACTTCTGTTTGTACAAGTCCTGTTAGGCTCCTGTAGTACCAGCACACCTTTGTAAGTCTGAGGAGCAAAAGAAAGAGGCTGCCATTTTGTAATTATTGGAGATTGTTTTTAAGCTGATAGTGAAGGAGTATTTTTTCATTAGCAAAACATGCTTAGGAAAAAAGAGAAGATTAGTCTCTACATGAAATAAGAGTAGGAAGTGAATTTCAGGAAGATTTATGAAGTTACTTTTATTCCATTAAGAATGTTTATGGTTAGAAAACTTTCAGAGGACTCCCTGATTTTTTTTTTTTTTAACGAATACATAAACAGATTATTATGCCTAAATTTATTCATGACTGAAATAAATAAGAAAAAAATAAATTTGAAGTAAATGGACTATAATTATCATAAATAATAAGGTTCTTCAAAGATTCAGCACACTAATCATGGAACCACAGCTTTTGTGTTTACTACTTGTTTGTTTTTGTTTGTATTCTGCTTGCTTTGGGTTCTGGTTTTTATCTCTCTTAAACTTTGTCAATTTTCATACAGTTTTTTTTAATGTTTCTTTTTCTGAATACACTGAATCTCAGTAATTGACACTGGCCTTGGTTTGAGTTAAATCAAGTTGCTAAAGTGTTTGAATTAAGCTGATACAGTTTCTCATATGTCAGGATTGAACTGCGGTAGGCTGTTCTGTCTGCATCAAACCATAATGTAAAATGTAGCTGTGTCTTCCAGTAAAAGAAAGTTGGTCTTCAGTTCACTTCAAAATTACTTGTGTAGCAGTGAACTAAACATAGGAATCTCCAAGTTTTTTGCAGTGGTGAAATCTGTGTTTCAGAAAGTATGTCTCAGAATAGAATAGGGCTGCTAATTGAGTCTTCTTTAGAATGTTCCTTTCCTCTCTGATAGTTCCCTGCTCATTATAAAAGCAGAATATAAAGATGATTTCTATTGGAAAGAAGAATGAACTGAATAGTTGTCCACCTTTGAATTGGATCCAAGGCCTAATAAGGACAATAACAAATGCTATTATTTGGAAATTAGTATTCAAAGAAGTCTTTGAACAGTGATTAAAATCTTAAAACAGCACTGAAAAGAATTTACAATGAGGAGATAGGCTGAACAGTAAGTTGCATGATGAGCAGTTGCCTGACACTCAGGCAATTTATTTCATGTACACAAAATAATTTGTATCTCAGCCTGTATTTTTCTATGTGTTTGCGGCAAAAAGCCCTACCTTCTCTAGTAAATGACTGAAGCATGGTCCTTTCTTTTCAGCGAAAGAAAAATCCAAAATATGTTTGGCATTATTCATTATGGATGTAAGGAAACTATACTGCAGCCAATTTTCGTTTTAAATGCTGATTTTTGGGGATAAAGCAATTCAAAGAATATACTGAATGGGAATTTGATTTAAGTTGCTTTAACTGCTTTATATGGTTTATATGCTTTTTGTATGGTTATTTTAAGGAAACATTTTAGAAGTACTAGGTCTTCACATATGTGTATCTTGGTATTTTTGATGCAGGAGACATTCCACTGCATGTTAATATACGGGAGACGTGTGATTCAGGACAGCCTGTTGTGATCTCTCAGCCTCAAAGTGATGCTGTAAGTTTGGTGCACTGCACTTAAAACAACAGAAAGCTCTCCTTTGAAAAAAGTGAATGGAGAGTGCTGCTTCTTGTTGCTGTTTGGAAAGAAATGTGTATCTGAATGGAAGTAAGGAAATACAAAAGAAGGTAGTACCAGTAAGTAACTCAGGTCCTTGATTTTGAAATGCTGGTCATCTGTTCTGCTTCTGTGAGTTTGGTTTTGTTTAATTAGGCTGAATCATTCAGATTAGAGAAGATTTGATCCACGTCCTGGCATGCTAAGAGGAGGAAGGTCAGTGTCAAGCCTCATGAGACCTTGCAGCTAATGTAGGTCCTCTAAAACTGTCAGTTAAGCCTTTGGTAGCTGAGCCTGCAAAGTGTCAAAGGGTCCTATCGAAAGATGGTTGGAACAAAACTTCATATTGTCAGTACCTGGATTGTTTTCAGCAGGAAGTGGAGCAATTTACAAACAAGAGGAAATGGATTCTTGAGTGCATTTACCATAACATTTTATTGTCAGTGGAAAATGTGAGTTGATGAGATGGTGAGAGTCAAATATGCAACTCTGTAAAGAAAAGTAGTTGTACATATAGAATTTCGTTAATGCTGATAGAGTAAGATTTTCCTGTCTGCTGTTTTCTTTCTCCTTTGCTGGAGTTTGTCTGCCAGGCTCTGTAGGGCAGGGTGCTGTGCACAGTATATGGCATAATGCAGCCCCACTCTTGACTGCTGCTTAGATGTAAAGATGTATAGTGAAAAAAGTGATTAATGCTGATAACAGATGGTAGAATAAATTCACAATTAGGTAGACTGTACCTATGGAACATTCAAATATTGGTAGATTTTTTAATACCATGATTGCTAGGCACACGCTGAAATTAGTTTTTTCCTTCCCAGTATTTTAGACGGGAAAAAAAGGGAGGAGAGGATTAACATTGTTAATCCAGTGTTACTAACATACTGAACGGGATTCTGGAAGAACAGTGACAGTCTCAAAATTGTAATTTTGTTTTGAAAGAGAAGAGGCAGCACTATGGTGTGTTGACTTCTAATTGAATGCCATATTTTTGCTAGATTTGGGCAAGGCCCGTGGTATGGAATAATGTAGTGATCTTGAGTCCAGGTCTATTTGAAAAGGAATCCCTATAATCCATATGGTGGTTTCTCTCTGGGAAGTTTGATCAGCAGTGTGAAGGTTTGAGTGGATGCATGGCTTTGGTCAAAGTTGAAGTACAACAGCTGGGAAACTAAGATGGAAGTCTCACAGCTCACAGTATCTGAAATCTGTAATAAGCAAGAGTCTGTAGCCTGCTGGACTATTGACCTAAGAATTCAGACATGTAGGGGATAGTTCTGAAAATAAAAAAGGCAAAAAAGTCTGTTGTGTTCCCATCTGTTCCTCCTTGAACTATGTTCTTGATAGCAAAAAGATGGGTTATAATCACCATTTGTGGCAATTAAGTTAAATATGCAGAGGAATAAAGACTGACAAATATGTGTGACTCTGGGGAAAAATCTTAATATCCTTCTCTGCCATTGTGTCTGAGAGATAATCATTCTCCTTGGAGAATGTGGTTTTTTTAAATGTCACTAATCTCTACGGAATGAAAAAGAATTTCCTTTTATTCCTGGTTTGCTTCTCATTTTAAAGATAGAAAATCATTATTGTCTTATATTTTCAAAGAAAAATTAAATTCTTAGCGCATAACTGATGGTGGGAGAGGTCATATAAGGTCAGATTCTAATCTTTAATACGTGACAGTCATCACCGTGTTTCTCAAATAAACTGAAATTGTGGCTATTCATGCATGACCAACTTTTGGGATGGAGAACAATGTCTGCTGAAATTCTCTGCTCTTGTTGCTAAAATGTGCGGGGGATTTTCATACAAAATTCTATGCTGATTTTGTTAGAACACACTTACAAATCAAGTACAGAATCATAGAAATAATACCTAGCAGATTCAAGCAGTAGGGAATAGGGTTGGTGATTGATTTCTTAGGAACCCAGCATGCTATCACACCTTCTGAGCTCTGTCAAGCCTAGAATAAAAGGGTGTTTCTAAAATATTGCTTACAGATCTGCCATGGGGTTCATCTTGCCTTGCAAATATCTAAAAGCATATCTCTGACTTCACACTAGAATTTCAAAATGTCTAAGCAAACTTGTCTAAATTTATTATTTTAAAGCTTAGATGTAGTTGGTGGAAAAGGGGTTTCCTTTTCACAAATGACAAGGAAATTACTAACAACTAAAAAAGAAAATTATTTGTAGAATGGTGCATGTGTGAACTTAGAAAGTTCTTCCTTAGTGAAGGCACAGAATACACATGACTAATCTGCTTATGGAAAGTACTGACAATATAGTTAAAGGATATGATGGTTTGATGGCTGGAGTTCTCTTCTGGTGAAGCTTGGAGGCAGTCCCCTGGGAGACATAAACAGTGCTGGTAAAATGATTTTGCTCTTGGTATAACATTGTCTACGTTAGTGTTTTCTGTCAGCTTAGTTGTTCAAATTGTGGCTTTTTTGTGGCATTTTCTTAATACTCTTCATTGACAAAACTTTCTGATGTAGAAATGGAGTATTGCTGTACTTGCATGTCAGCCTAATGCAGCAACTGGGAGTGACCCAAGATTCTATATAAGAAGCTAATAATTTCTTACTTTAATCAACAGTGAGGGCTTACCTTCTGGAGTGAGACCCTTCTGGAGATTAATTGAGCATTTTTCTTCTCTGTCACACTGTGGAGGTGGATTATCTGACTAAGGCTCCATTTTTTTGCTCACTCAAACATATGCAAGAGTCACTGGACAGCAAAAGCTGGTAAACAAAAATCAGGAATGCTGCTAAAATGGTAGAATAGGGGAAAAAAGTAGGGGAAAAGGTAGAATAGGGAAAACAAATGAGGAATCACTGAAACCAGATGAAATTGATCATGCTCAGATGTACTGGAACTTCCTATGGACCACGGGAAAGGAGCCAGCCGCAAAACAGGTGTTTGGAAGAGGCATCCTGAAGCTTGCAGATAAGAAGACTAGAAGCACAGCAAGAGATACAGAACATGATTAATTGCAGTGGAGTTATTCTTCCACCAAATGAGCTGCTTAAATGCCCAGTGAACTCTCTGTCATACTGGGAGAAAAATAAGTAAAGGTTCCTAAGAGCTCTTTCGTCTGTGAGTGTAAAGCCCAGAGAGTTATGGAGCAGTTGGTGGTTATCTTGTGAGGAATTCCTGCTGGAAACTTCTGGTTATATCACAGCCTGGATGGCAGACTGGATTTTTTAATACCTTGGTAGAACAGACAGGTTATCTGTGACTGTTGAACACCAAACTCCCACCTGTCTTAAGGTCAAAGAAGCAGCTCAAACAAGTACAAAATACATTTGCTCTATCAGTGTGTCCATTCACATCCTGTATATACAGGTGAAGGATTTTGAGTCCAGTAAATTGCACACTGATCTATAAGGGAGGAGAAAAAGCCCAGTCAGGTGGAGAGCAGGGACACAAGGCATCAGCAGTCTGATAGAAGACAGCAAAGTAAGTCTGGTTAATAATCCCTTTTAAATTAAACCAGAACATTACAAACCTTGCTGTGGTGTCATGCAAAGAGACATCTCAGATTTGTATTCAGAACCACTTTTTCTGTAGAATTCTTATGAAACGGTGATATTTAAGTAGGGTAAAAACATACAGTCTTTTAAAGATTGCAAGAAGTAGTTGGAGAAAAATAGAAGTACTGGTATCAAATAGTCATAGAATCCTATTTTGTGGTTTAGTTGTCGTCAATAATTCTGTTTAATGAGTGGTCAGTCCAGGGGTTGATATTTTTAAAAGAAAAGCAAACCCCAAAGAAGGCTGCATGGTATGATTTATAATACGCCTTTTTCATCAAGGCTTTCTTTGAATGATCACAGTAACATTTGGTACGTACAGGTTCAAATCCTTCATTCAGGGTGTAGATAGTACAGTGCATCATCAGATCCTCATTTATGGTTCTGTCTGCTGAAGAAAATGACGAGTGTAGGATAGTCTGTTTGAAGGATGTTACTATACTGCATTTGATTTTCACTGTTCTACTTACCCATGTTTTTTGGGCAGGATGTCTTTTTAGATGTCTGTAATGGCACCTTAGGGATAGCAGTATTACCCAGCTGGGGCTCCCTCCAAGAATGGCTGTTAAAACTGCTGAAATACAGGATTGATAGGAAATTTCCCATGAGCAGTAAGGAATTTTCTTTGAGATTTTAGTTTCATAAATCCAGCTTACTTACCCATCTCCCCCATTTCATGTTACAATGTATGGATTGACTTTTATTGGCTCATTAAGTTTCCCTTTCTGACCTGAGACTTCATTGTAATTTGGCAAGAGTTGCCAGTACATGCAAAGAAGACTCTTAGGGTAGAACTGCCCAGAGGAGGACAGAGTGAGATAGGCTCTGGACCTCTTGTAGCAGCCAAGAATTTCTCTGGTTTGACACGAAGCTTTTATCTGAAGTAGACTCAATTAAAGCTGCATTTATCATCACACTTTCTTCTGAGTTGACCACAGTAAAATACAGATACTGGAGCGCAGCTTCAGTCATGCACTGAAGGCTGGAGTTGTGTCAAAGTAACAAGCAATTTCCATGGAAATTAAAGCTATTTAAAAATCTGATGGAACTGGCAAATGGAATGTGGTTGCGCAGAGAGTGCTAAGAACAAAAGTTATCAGTGACTGGCTGGCTATGATTATGTTCATGTAGATGGTAGCTACATCTAGTATTTGTCCTTGTTATAGTCACTATTTGATCAGTTGCTCATGGTTGCTAGTTTCCTTCAGCAATTAATAAATTACAAGCCCTAACAGGTCAGCTGAGCACATTTAAATTCTTTTTCCTTCTTTACAGGTATATTAGCATCCACAGCATTTGATATTCCAGACAGTCTGGGCTTGCACAGATTCTCCTTTGGATTGCTGGACTGGATAAAGCATCTTAATAGTCTTGGAGTCTTGTAATTACAAACAGACATTAGAAACCATATCAGTACTGGGATTTATATCCAATGGTGTATGAGGCCTACAACTGCGTGAGGGGATTAGTGTGCGTTTCTGAGTTGCTGGTCTGAAGTTGTTTGTATGCAGTGGTTTGGGTGAAGAAAGATGTGATGTCAGCTCCTACCTGCTTTGACTTTGTTGCTTGTAAGTTGTGTTCTTTGTGTGGCTGTTGCACCAGATACTGGCAACCACTGTAGTGAGCTGTTGGCAGGCTAAGATCTGTGCTTCAGTGGAAAGCAAACCAGCAGGTCAGGCCAAACCAATCCAATCCATGAGAACAGGGCAGAGTTGGCCATGACCTGTACAGTCTGCAGTAATCTTAGCAATGATGCATGCTTCCCTCAGGGGTAAGATTTTTGGGGAGAATGAAATGCCGTAACTGAAGGCTCATATTTCCCTAGGATTCCTGTAGGGCTTAATTAGATCAGCTAGTAAAAAGTCTTGCAGTTTAAATCTACCCCACATCTATTAGCCCATGATAATACAAATTCATTACAGAGTAATGAATGTTCTGGTTATTTAGGCTAAGCAGGACTTTTCACTCCATTTCCTGGTGAACTTCATTACAGGTTCTCTGTTTCCTACTCCACCACATCCACTGTCATCAGTCACTTCATCATCAGCTGTGCCCTTGAGGTCTTAAGAACTGTGCCTTTCTGGCACTGTTTGTACCAGTGTTGGAGACCTGAGCAGTTTCTCATGTGGCTGTTTCCCAGCTTTTGTTTTGACTCTATGAACATCACCTTCAACTTCTACCTCTGCCTGTCCCAGTGCTGCTCTCAGACTCCATCTAGGCAGTGTTTGTAATAAACAAGTCTGGTCTGATTTTAGGGCATTCTGTCTTCCTGTGCACTTCATCCTCATGAAGTGGGGAGAATGAAAACTGATATGTAGTTGTTTTAAATATAAAGTAGTCCATCAACAAAAAACTGGTTTTCAGAAAGTCTATAAACCATTTGTTTAGAGCTTTCAAACATAAAGGGAATAACTGACCCGAGAAATTTGCTTTTATCCTATTAAAATGAAAAAGGATATGAGTGATGAATAAGAACTCATCCTTTACTCTTCCTCTGCTGGTTTTCCACCCACAAAGGAAATAGTAAACCCTGTTGATTTTCAGTTGCAACCCAACTTCTTTTGCTTAGTAATGATGGATTAAACAGCTGAACTGAGCTGTGCTCTCTGTATACAGATGCCATATTGAGAAGATGATGAGTACGAGACAGTATTCAATATGTGTAGGGTTGTTTTTATATAGTGCATATTGACAGTTACCAAGATTCCATTTAGACCTTTCAGGTATGTTGGCTGATAGGTCCTCGCTCATAGCTAAATGATTTGTTCAAAGATAGGAATCCAAGGCTCGAAACGGTTGGTTTTTGCCAAAGCCAGGTGACTGGTCAAGTTCTGTAAGGACATGTGGAGATACTGCTCTGTTCAACAGACAAAGTAGTTGTCCAGGAAAACAAAAAACCCAAAGCTTAGCAGGCAAGACCAGTTGCTGAGAAAACTGTCTAGGTAATGCTGGCATGCTGGCTACAAAGAACTGCACCAGGAACTTCCTGTTGCAAAGTGGCAGATCAGCTTCGTGGCAAATGAGAGTCAGTGTACATTGGGAAACTCTGTTGCTCAGACCCTCATTAACAGCATTTTGCAGGAAAAAAAAATCGTAAGTTTATTGGGATCTTGACATAGGGTAACATTTATACAGTCAAGTCTGTTTATGGTGAATTTATAATTCTGTGTACAATTTGGTCAACTCTGGAGCAGGCAAACAGCCTGGACACTCTTTAGAAGGGGCCAGGTTTTGTATGCAGGTTGTTAATTGACTCATTAAAATGCATTAATTGATCTGTGCAAAGTGGGAGCTGCCTGTGGGACTGTTCAAGAGAGTTTGAAATTCCCACCTGGAGCGGTCCTACACCAATTAGTCAAATACTTGACTGCAAAGGCAGCTTGACTTCAGTCAATCGCTTTATTTCAAGTTAGTACATTATATTGTCTAGGCAAGTGGTTAGTTGGGGACCACGCAGGACATTAATGGCTGAGTGAAGTGAGTGTTACACACAGGCTGTTACCCAAGTGCACTGCAACTGTAGCCATAGAAGTTTGAAATTCATGTTTGTGAGTTAAGTTCTAAATTCATTCTATCATTCTTGCCACAAAGTCATGCATGTGAGAGGAAGCAGTTCGATCTTGGTGTCTGCATTCCTTACAAACTCAGAAAATTTTGTGGCTTTAGTTTTAAGGGGATGTGAGCACTGAGACTATGAGGTGTAGAGGGCGGGAGTGCCAGAAAATAAAACCCTACAAGTTGGGAGCAATCCCTAAAAAAGAGAAGACCTGAGCAGTGCGTGGCTCTGCAGAAGGCTGACACCTCTTTCAGACCAGTGACAGTGGGTGCTGGTGGCCCTGGTGTGACAGACCTTTTCTTCCTGCTCCTCAAGCTCCGGCCTCTGGCATGTGTCAGTTTGTTTGCTGTTTTAAAAGGCTCATCAGGGATACAAGGATTAATTAATTGTTAGAGCCTCTCTCGTGCAGGAGAGAGGAAAAATCGGTGCAGTAGGGATTATTGTGGGGGTTTGTTTGAGTAAAACAGGGAAGGTTGTCAATGTGGACTTTGTATGGAGACTTACTGGAGAAGATGGAGCAGGTTGGTTACGATCGAACAGAGTAGGAGCAGAGGAGCAAGCGCAGTTGGGGGACTTGGCTGTGTACTAGACAGACACAGAATGTGGTGCACCAGCTGGAAACTGAAATATGACAAATTCAAGTTACAGATAAGGTGTACATTTTTAACAATGGAAGTAATCAACGTCTGGAACAATGTGCAGTGTGTATATACATACACACAAAACCACTATTTTAATTAAACATTCTTATATCAATCTTTGAGATTTTTAAAAGATGTTCTATTTTGACGACAGGTTGTTGAACTTGGTACAGGAATAATTTGGTTTAATTTTGTGGTTCGTTCTGTGTTGGACTTTATGCAGTGTTTTGATATAAGTCCCTTGACATTAGGTTTGTTAATACTTGATGTTGGACTGATCATGGTCCTAGCTGTGTCACGGTTTTTAGAGTTGTTAACATAAGTATGCTTACTTGGGTTGCTCTCCATAGTCCTGCAGTTCTGTGCTATTGTGCTCTCCAGCTCAAGGTGTCTGACCAGATGTCACAGTTTGGTGTGAAAGAGTTCACCTGTTGGATTCTAGTGTTGCAGAATTAGTTCTTTCCAATACCCACTTCAGTCTTTTGGAAAGATGTCTTTTTTTGAAAATACTTTAAATGTCTGAATAGGAAATTCCATAGTGATAGTCTAGTCTGTAACGCATTGTCTCAAAAAAATTTTTTTGGAATGCTGTTGTTTTCTCTGATTCTCTATCCTGTGCACGGAGCATCTCGGTTGTCAGGATGAGGGAAGTTTATAATTAATAGTACCTGTGGGACTAAAGAGTCTATGTCCTCCTCATCACTTCTCCTCCGGAAAACTATTGACTCTGCTTGTTGTTAAAGACCAATTGTTCAGTCAAGTTCTATTCTTAAAGTAATACCCAAGTTAAATTTAACACACTCCCTCCCCACCAATATTTTATACAATGCTTGTGCTTATTGTGTGTATTAATGCATTATTTTTCCTGAATGCAGGCTAAATTGAACCCATTTATTTAAACATCTTTGGTTTTCTCTTTGTGTGTAAAAGAACAAATACCTAATAGATTGTGAAATATTCCTTTTTGTAGAAAATGGAAGGTGCTCAATATATGTTTCTGTTTTGCAGGCTAAAGCCTATCTAAAGATAGCTATGGAAATAGTAAGAAGACTACCAGTAGCTCCTGCTTGAAGCATTTGCCACTGAAACTTACCAAAAAAGTGATCTTTGATGCAGCCAATGCAGAAGAGTCCTGCTACCTAATTATGTGGAGGCAATATGTTAATTCTAAGAACTTCTTTAGGAATTAATTTACCAGAGGTTAAATTATGATTGTGATAATTACTGTTTTTCACATTATTGTTTGGCCATGTCCAAATGGATTCAAGTATACAAATGATGATAGACAGTATTTGACTGCTGAATTGTAACATCATCAAGCAAGAAGGGATGAAGTACATTTTTTTCATGTGCCCTATTTTAAAGTCAAGAATGAAAAACAGCTTCTCCATGCAAGGAGAACAATGAGAGGTATGCCAAGGCATAAATCCTGCTTGAAAAATTAAATTTTCAATAGTCTAATTACTTTCAATTTTTGTTTGGCTTTTTACATGGTTAACTATCAAACTGACTTTAAGTTCTGCAAGATTTTAAGAAGCAAAATCAGTTGTGTAACTGCTGTACTTTTGTGTGTCCACCTGAAAAGAAAATTTAAAAATTCCACATATGCTCTGAAGAGTTCTTGTGATGGATGATGAGCAAATTCATTCATTATCGGATAAAGTTCGATCGCAAGGCAATTCACAGTTTAGCGGAGAATGGATTACGTGACCCCAAGGCTTATTTCTCATCTGTTTTACATTATAATGAACCCAGACAGAAGACAAGGTAACAGACGTCTTCACTGAAAACCAGATGTTTTGCCTGCGCTCAGTTTGCCAGGGAATGCAAATATTCAAGATAAATTAAATTTATGATTGCATATTCCTGCTACACTGCAGCAACTTGGAATTTGAATATAAAGATGTATTTTTGAAGTAAAGAAATATTTGGTCTTCAAACTGTGGCCGCCTGGTTTGTTTTTTCATTGCCTGTGATCTTTATTTTTGTGTTAGTGTGTGGAAGTGAAAGATTATGCCTTTAGGGAATGAGTTTTCATTTACAGTTAGATCTTTGAGTTGACATTTAGGCTTTTCCATCTACATAGTCAAGTATGGGTATCTTAAACATACACTGTGAATACCATACAGTGAATTTAGACATCCTAGGGAGTTCTGCTCTTGACCTCTGAGGGACCAGGGTTTTCCCTGTATTCCAAGTACTTAATCAGAATTTTGGATGTAGTTTTTTCTTATTGAAGTGATACAACATAAAAAATTGGTATACATTTACATTAAAAATATTTAAATAATATATACCCAGAGTTTACATGAAAAATCTAGACAAAAGTGATGATTTGAATTTCAAACTTAGGTGATTTTGTAAATATGTAAATTTTATAGTCTGAAAATGTTGATTTTTTGCTTCGTCAATCTCTGAACCTCCTTCCCTGCACCCTTCCCCATGAGATCTCATATCAGCGGTCAACTTTTTCAATAGTGCATTATTGTAGTCTGTAGAATTGACAAAATACTCACTTCCTTTCAGTTGTCTGATATATTTTACAAAAATTAAAGCTGGCTTAGTGTTCTGCCCTTTCATACTTCATTGGTAACTTTTTTTTTAAATTAAGTTTTGTCTCTGCATATTTATTAGCTTTGCTTTACATAGCAAAATTGTTGATATACATGTCTGTAAGTAATCCTGTGGTAGTTTTGGCACAGTATAATCTTACATTTCAGTAGAAAAACTGGGATTTCTGGCTGGTTTTTAGCAAAAGACAGTGATATAATCTGAATGTTAGTGTTTGTAATTTTCATTCTTTTAAAAAGTTTTTGAATGTCTGACATCCAGATCCTATTGAGACTGGGTGAACAGTCGGTATGCAGATAGACGGTTGTTTGTCTTCCCTTTTGTTTCATTATTTCTTGGGTTAGTTGAAGGATGAAATTTGCTTTCAAGTGTTCTTCTATTTTTGCTCCTTTTTACCTTTCCCCCCCCTTTTAATTAAGTACTGTGGTTTTGCTCTGTTGAATCTTTCAGCTGCAGAATTATTTTGATGCCTTTATCAAGAAACAATGTTATAATGGTTAAGCATAGTTTCTACACCAGTCTGAAAATTCATATTTAGTTAGTAGTTTTGTGGTAGGATTACACAATGTACTTGATTTGATTGCAAATTGTCAGTCATTTTAAATATATATGTAATTGTATAGAATTGGCAGGACGTTTCTGTGTTTAAGGATACCAACAGTCAACCCAAATTTAAGCTGAGAACATATTTGCTTTATTTCCCTCATTCTTATGAGTGAAAAACTGTTTCCCAGACTTTCTGCAAAGTAAATGAAGGGCACTGACAGTGTTATTGCTTCTTAATGTTACTGAAACACGTATTAATATTTTTTTATTATACACTACACTGTTAAATACTTATTAATGAATTCTAGTCAACATACTACATTTGAAGTTGTATTCATAAAATCGTTGATGTAAGTTGTTGGATGGGAGGGCTGGTTGGATCAGGTGGAGGTTTAGCAGGAGAAGGTGGTATTTAACTGTAGTTTATGAATATAGATTATAGGCTTGACACACAGTGCCGTTTGCTCTTTTCAGCTTCAGTATTTTACTTTAATCTCATTGATATTTCCTAGTGTACTAGTATGTTTTTGTTCTAAAAATGCTAATCCTAACAAGAGGGCCTGGCTTTCCCAAGCTGTACGAGTAGATGTTCTTTGCTCAGGAGCTAGGGAGGCTTACTGCAGAATTACTGTGCTCGTGGGTTACCAGAACAGAACTACCAAAGTTTGTAGCACTGTGAGTTCAGTTAAGCACTGAAAAATCCCACAGAGGAGGAAAGAGAAAGAAAGAGGAGGGCTAGGGAGGCACAGGACCAAACAGCCAGGAATGGGGACAGAGGCAATTGTCAGTCCCAGTTTACCTCCTGTGTAGGTTAACAGCAAGACTCCCAAGATCCTTTTGCATTACTGTCAGATGTAGCTTTGCTTTCACAACATGACCCTTTGTATAGTGACTACAGTTCTTGTGTTTGCAGGTAATTCCTGCAGTTTCTTGGGTGAGGAGCCAATGGGCTGTGTCCTAACACAGTACATTCCTTGGCTTTCAGAAGTTTTTGATTTTAATGAAAATGAAACTGAAAGAAGGTATAGAATTGTTTATGCTAGTGAAGTATTTTGCTATGATCTTCTTACTGCTATGTTCAGCTAATGAATTGTTCAACCTTTGAGACTATGGCAATACTTAAGATGCTAAAGTCTTCACAACAAAAAAAATTGTTATTTGAAGTTATGAGAAAGAAGTAGTTTGCAGGTCAGTTTTTGCCTACTAATTCAATTAGAGTTCAAACTACAATCCATTTTAGTTGCTCTGATTGGTGATCATGGTTATGAATTAATAGGAGACATGGCAGGAGCAGGTCATTTCAGTGTATTAACAAAACACCTCTTGTAATTCTGGACTTACTTCAAACAGTTGCACTCACTTGGATCCAGTTCTGCAGGTGAAACCCCCTATAATATCTTTCCCATAGAAAGAGTGGGTTTCACCTTGACCAACTCAAACTCCCCTGTTGGGTTTTGCCTGCTTGTGGTGGATGCAGTGGGTGCTGATTAGAAAAGCTTTGATCTGATTATTAGAAAGCTGCTGTATGCTGCTTTGTTGGTAAACTGTGTTCAGGCTATTAATGGGCGCCCTAATGTAAACCAAAGGCTGCAATCAAGGGGGTGAAACAGGGAGTAAAGAAGGGGTGAATCTTATGCCAGTGGGAACATCTCCAGGTTCCAGAGAACCTGCCATCACAGGGCTTGCGGGTGCAGGAATGTACTTGGGAGAGGAGCAGCAAGAAAGAAAAACTTCTGTTGCTTAGGTGAAAGATTAAAGAGCTGTGAGAGGCTCTGTGGGCTACAGAATTGATTTGCAAAGGTTAAAGCACTGAAGGTGCCATGTGACAATTTACATTTTGGTACTTATGTGCAAAGCTTCTTTCAGAGCATCCCCAGCCCTGAGACTGACACATGAGCTCAGTACCCAACTACTCAAGTCACAGGAACTGCTCCTGTCCTTCCAGATACTGGTGGGGGTAGGATGCTTATTTTTCTACATTGTTTGCAGTAGTTGTCCAAGGTGCAAGAAGCTTGTTCTACACCTGGCTTTGGTTAAGAAGATTCAAATCCATAGCTCCTAAACTTTGGAGAGGTCTTCAGTCACCTGGCACAGTCTTTGCTCAGGACCATCATGGAATGTTCATCACTCCTGATAAAGCTGTATCGCTTGTGAAAGAAATAAAGAACATAGACTTAATCACAGCTAATTTTTTTTTTTTTTTTGGCTTAATGGCTTGGACTGGGCTTTGCTTCTTGTTCCCACCCTTACTGATGGCATTTACCTGATGATGCTATGAATAAAATTATTAGGCTAATTCTTAGGCTAATGCCTGGCATTTTAGCTGCTTACAGATTTGAGGTAAAGCTCTGGGGTTTTGTTTTTGGATTTTGATACCCGTGTGTCAGTTTATTTTCTCATGTCCACATCTGGGCCTATATTGTTGCTGTCATTTTTATTTAACAGAAATACTTCCTGGTGGAGATGGCTGGGGGAAAGCCTCCTGCTTAAGAGTAGTTGACCATAAGAAGAATCTGAATTGCTGATTTAGTTTCAGAATTGACTTATAATGGC
This sequence comes from Corvus cornix cornix, assembly GCF_000738735.6. Classification (NCBI taxonomy): domain Eukaryota; kingdom Metazoa; phylum Chordata; class Aves; order Passeriformes; family Corvidae; genus Corvus; species Corvus cornix. The sequence goes on along the minus strand of NC_046335.1, from coordinate 27,037,198 downwards.
AGGAGTTACAGTGATAATTATGTTTTACTCTGGCAGCATTTCAGCCAAGGCACTGGTATGTCAGCCACATATCACAACGTAGCAAAAGAAAAAATTAATTCCCAAAGTAGTTTTCAGCCTAAATTTAAGACTTGCCTTTTTATTTTTTTTTGCAGGCTCTGTTTTACATTATAAAGATATTAAAGTCTGAAGAAAAAGTATATTCAAAGGTCTGTATTTTTCCATTATCTTTGTGTATTCAGACAGGATGGATGTTTTTCAGCAATAAGAGGATGGGCACAGCCTGTCCTTCCTTACGCACCTATTTGTCTCAGTTTCTCCATTTGTATGAGTCTGGATCTGAATACCTACTTTAATCAATGCAAATAAAGGACTTTTCCTAGGGAGTGTGTGAGTCTTCGAACAAGCTGGGGGGGGAGGGGGGGAGGAACATCTTAACATTGTTTTGAGGGCTTACAGGTTTATTTGAAGTGTTTTCCCTCATACCACTGGGATTTTCTAAAATTTGTGTTTTCATTGAGAGAAAGGCAGGAGATTCCCCTCACTTGCCTAACCTATGTATGCTGCCTGTTCCTAAACAAGGTCTGTTTTAAAAATACAAACTTCTGGTTGCTTTTTCTGAAAAGTGTTAGCTTATGACTTTCTAATGATTCTTATAAGTACTTTTTACTTTTAGGGACTATTTTTTTTCCCCCAAATGAATATGGAAGAAATGCTATAATGTATTTTTAAAGCCCAGTTTGACTGCTATTTAGGAGGAATAAACAGAGTGAGAAAGTATCTTATTTAGCCAAACCCACATTCTGTAGATGTAATTTTGGAGTGTTTGTTTGCTGTGTAAATGTTGCAAATATTTTTTTATCTGATTAAGGGAAAGTGCTAAGTGAAGTTCAGGAGCCTGAACTCTCTCCTGCTCAGCAGCAGGCATTTGAGGGTGATGTGAGTCGAGTCTGTAGCTGGTCAGACAGGCAAGGATGAGTTTCCACATTGGCTTACTTGCTGAATTGGGAAGTTTCTACATGTCTCTTTTTAGAGGAGGAATTTCCATATAAACGGGCTTTTGTCTGTGGTACCTTGAGGCCTGTAATTAATTACATTTCAGATAGAGTCAGGAGGTTTTGGGTTTGCACTCTGCGGTTCCCCCTGCAGGATAATGGGGCCCAATGGAGGAGTTAGTTTTTAAAACAAGTGTTAAAAGGCTGAGCAAATACACCTCATAAGCATCTAGGCTTTGAAACCAACCCCAGATTTGTTCATGATGCCAGCACTACTGGCATCTCTTTTGTATTGCCTTAATATCCTAAGCTTTTAGAAAGCCTGTGAGTTGTGGCTTGTTAGCACTTTTTTATAAATGCATTTCTTATTAACACACACAGTGCTACTTCACTTTTGGCTTAATTTCTTGACACTATAAATAAACCTCTTTTTGTAAAGCAGTTTTCCTTGCCTATTGGTAATGCATCCAAAAAGTTATTCCTCTAGAGAAAGAAACAACAGGGCTGTTTGATGCTGAATGCCTTCTTCGCTGTAGGGTTAATATAGGAAATTGTAGTCACTCTCTCAGTGAATTGTTGATTTTGTTGCCCTGATGGGCTATACATCTACATTAAAACAAAATGAAACTGCAGATGAAATGCCTGTTAATTATTTAGAGGTTGCAGCTCTTGAACACTGAAAACAGTACACCCTAGAGTAATTTATCTAAAATATTTCAATTTATAGATCTTTGAAATATGTTTTTCTAAGAAAGTAATAATATTTAAGATGTTTGAACAAGCTCTTTGCTGTTGATATGGATTGCTTTCCATTGCCTGAAAAGGTCTGCATTTTCACAAAGAATATGACTCAGAGAAGTTATGTATTATTCCCCATCAGTGCCTGTCTACAGAATCCGGAGTATGAATCTGCAGTAGCAGGTGACAGGAGGGAACAGAGATGACGTACCAATGTTTGCCTGGAATGACCTCATGCCAGGAAGCAATAGGAATTTGTTCGGCATAGCAAAAATGCAAGCAGAGTTGCCTTTTTAGGGAAGGCAGATGGGTCAGGCAAAGCGGGGATTTTTTATAGCTGATAAATGTGACTGGCATATGAAAGGAAATAAAACATTATACTCTCAGAAATAAAATGGGAAATGCATCTTTCCCACTTCTGCCAGAAAAGTACAGCCATATGACCTGGGGTGCCTGTCACCCTGGGGATGTGTTGGTCCTGGTGCTTCAAAGAGGTGACAGGAGTCAGCAGAGTATCAGGAGCCCTCATTTATGACACAATTTCTGCAATTTAGGGAAGCAACTGAAAAATGTATTTACAAGTGAATAGTTGAAAACAGCTGATACAGAATGTTCCTTGAGGAACGGGATGTCTCAGTTCTTGGTCAGTCTGTTTCACATCAGATAACATGCCATCCCAGGGTGGTCCTTTATCAAAGGTAGCATTTTAGCTGTCATTGACCACAGGAGCTGAAGTTAAATGCAATACAAAGATATATAATCTCTGCAAAGTGCTCCTCACACTTGGGCAATACCAAGTGTCAGGAAAATTTATTGAATTATGAAATTATTATACCTGAGCTTAATATGCAGTAACTTAAAGTTTCATTCTATTCCAGTCATTTTTTTTTCTATAAGAGAGGTTTCACATTTCTATTTCCAGCACTTTACTACTGTTGGTTCCTCAGATAAAGATAAAAAGATTTATGTACAAGGGCTCCTCGAGGGAATTTCATTCTTTGGCATAAGATTATATCATCTTCTTTAAAACAAAATGGTCAGTGATAGGGTTGTTCTTTATTTTGTGTTTAGTTTTTAAGAACTACAGTTACCAGAAGGAAAGATACCAATTGGACATAATTTTGGATAGTCAGATTGGAACTCTTCTAACAAGTTGCTCATCATACCTTGAGAATATAAACCCACAAGCAACATGAATCTCTTTTTCTGTGTGGGTATGAATTTCTTTATTTAACCTTACTGCCATTGGCATGGAAAAAATAAGGAACTATAGCAGATAAAACACATTCCTTAAAATTGAAAACCACATGAGTTAGTGGTCATGGTTAAGGATCATGCAAATAGACCTGTTGAACCCAGGTTCTGGATGCAGCATGTTCTTGTGCTGGGCCTGGAAGAGTCAGCAGGATTCAAACAGCAGTTTTTGCCTCTTAAGTGAACTCCAAACTCATTCTGTGATTTGCTGTTGAGAAAAGTCACACCCTGAACTGTGTCAGCATTGAACCTTTAGACTGTAGGTTTGCATGTCCCTAACACAGGAAGTGACTCACTGAAGTGTTTGTTCTTCGCATTGCTGTCTACTCTCCCTGGGAAAACAGGGATCTATTTACTCCATAGTGTGTTGGTGCTTCTCATCAGACTGTATGATGTCCCTGCCAGGGCCGGCTCTGGTCAGTGTTTGTTATTTGCTGCTGTTCTGTTTGTAAAAGGACAGTTGCTCTGTGTAATACTTGGGAACTGTGTTCATGTTCTGCACCTGGAGCAGACCTTGCAGTTGTTACAGGCTCTGCTCTCTGCTCTGATTTGCTTTGCATTTGAGTAATGCTGCATTATTTGCAGGCAAAGCATGACCCTGTGATTGTAAAGTGTTACTGTTCCCAAGGTAAAATCCTGCACTGAGAATGACCTCTGGAAATGACACCTTAACCCTTGTGTCTCTACCGCTTTGGAAAGGAGCTCTGCATGGGTGCTGGGAGAGTGTGGCAGAGCTGTCCACTCTAATTAAGGACTTATTTGGGCCTGTTGGGACACAGAGATAGCTAAGGGTCAACAAAAAGGTATGAGGAAATAGCCTGCCATGTTATATTCGAACATGAAACAGGAGAGAAAATATAATGGAAGGCTTGTGACTCAGGAAAAGGACAGGGAGAGATCACTCACTGGTTACAGTAATGGGCAAAACAGACTCAGCCTGGGGAAATTAGTTTAATTTAGTATCAATCAAATCAGCATAGGATGATGAGAAATACACCCAGATCTTAAAACACTTTTCATTCATCCATCCCTTCCACCTGGGGTCAAACTTCCCTCCTGAATTCTTTACCTTATCCCCAGCAGCAGCGCAGGATGACTGGGAATGGGAGCTCCAGTCAGTTCATCACGTTGTCTCTGTTGCTCTTTCCTTGTAAGGAGGAGGATTGCGCACACTCTTCACCTGCTCCAGCAGGAGATAGTAATCCACAAACTTCTCCAAAGTGAATCCTTCCCACGAGCTGCAACTTTCCATGAACTCCTCCAGTAGGGGTCCCTTCCATGTGGTGTAGTCCATCAGCAACAGACTGCTCCAGTGTGGGTCCTCCAGGGCACCACAGGTCCTGCCAGGAGCTTCCTCCAGCATGGGCTTCCCATAGGGTCACCTGCTCCTTCATGGGGTCCTCCATGGGTTGCAGGTGGCTCTCTGCTCCACCCTGGATGTCCATGGGCTGCTGGGGCACAGCTGCCTCACCACGGTCTTCACCATGGGCTGCAGGGGAAACTCTGCTGTGGTACCTGGAGCATCTCCTGCCCCTCCTTCTTCACTGACCTTGGTGTCTTCAGAGTTGTTCCTCTCACATATCCTCCTTTCTTCTCTGGCTGCAGTTTGCTTCCACCCAGTAACTCTTTTTTCCCCTTCTTAAATACATTATCCCAGAGATGCTACCACTGTTGCTGACAGCTTGGCAATGGCCAGAAGCAGGTCCATCTTGGAGTCAGTACCTCTGCTGATTTCCAGTGGGGTTCAACTGCAAAAATAGAAGGAGTACACATTTTATTGATGTCTGTTTAAGTAACTCTAAGTTTTGAATAAACCTTTACTATTCTAATGTGCACTTGTCAAGCATGACTTGGAGCAAACTGTGAAGATGTTTCTAACACTTTTATTGGTCTTCAAGTTATTTTGAAAGTGTGTTGTTCATAATCTTTAAAAGAACTTTTAAAAAGTAGCAGTGCTTAATATGTTCAACTAAGAAAAAACTCAGAAAATAGTTTATGACACAGTTTTGTAGTTTCTGATGGGGCATATGAAATGCATATTTTCTATAACCTGTGCTCTCTTAGTTCCAGTAGGATGTGAAATAATATAGCCTGGCATCCATGGAGCAGAAAGGGTCAAATAATTGCAAAGAGGTAGATTTGTTGTTTGCATAGTAGCATAGACAAGGTAAATTGCCTGTATCTCAGACCCAAGCTCTGAGTAATGATCTCTCTTCAAATTAGAAATACAGTGATTACTAATCCCTAGTTGTAAAACAGAATTTCACTCCTGTGATGTGTTGGGGAGAACCAGATCACTCTATCTCTGTATAGGGCCAGTTAACAGCTTGACAAGACAGCAGCAGTGAAGTTTCCTAGCAATAAATGCCAAACTCTTCAAGAGGATTATTTCATTTTGATGAAGATCAATTTTTTATTATGACTGTACATAAACTATTTCATTCAGCCCTTGAAACTGCTGAATTTTAACCCACAGGAATTTTTTCCCACAAGACACCTAAGAATTTACTTTGGCACATGGTCCAAAAATCGTTGACTGACCTCCAGCCTGAGGTGCACAGCTCTGTGTGTACGTGGGGGAGGCATGCATTGCCCATCTTGCCCAGGAAACCTCTGCCTGGCTCACTTCAAGCCTTGCTTCCCCAAAGGGAGTTTTGAGCATTTGTGCTCTTTTAATGAGCTGCATTGGAAGATAGTCTTGTGAAGCAGAGGTTCCACAAGAGCAGAAATACTGTCAAAGCTTCTTCATCCAGGAGCTTGTATTAACTGCTCATTACCAGTGTTTGTCATTTTGTTTTTTTCAGCTGTTGGTTTGGTGTAAGCAATGTCAAGTGATCTGACAACAGCAGAAGATCACACTGCTTTCAGAGGGTCAGATGCAGTTGTAGTGTGTTTCTAGCAGTCAGCTATCATATGCAGCCTAGCATCTCTTTGTGGGGGACACCCCCTCTGCAGACCAGTCGGGATGCTGGCCCAGTTCCACCATTCCAGCTGCACGGTGCCCTTGGCTTGGCTAGCTCCATGCAAAGTGCCTGTGGGCAGCGCTGCTCCGCCATGGGCCCCTGCTGGCTCCTCACAGCTGGGGGCAGGGATTGGTGTGGTCCTGCTAAAGGGTCATATGGACTGCAAGACATTGTGTGCATGTTGGTGTTTGTCATATACACCCTCGACCAACCCCTTTCCTTGCGTTACAGAGGCTCAAAACACAGAACTTCCTCTTGAAAGGGGAAAATCAGCCTCCTTAATTCACTGCGAGAGCTATAAAATGGAGGTGCTTTTCCTAGCATTTCATGGTTGAGAAGTTTTCCCAGCCAAGTGACCCCCTGGGAAACATCAGACTCTGGGAATGGGGCACAGCCCTGGCGCTCAGTGGCAGGCTGAGCAAGGCTCATCTCCCAGAGCCCATGGTGAGGGCCATGGCCCAGCCCTGCTGCTTCCAGATGAGTTTCATTTCTTAATTCTCTGGAGGTTATAAATCAAATCCAGGTGTTACAGATCCCTTTGGTGTCCTGCCAAGCACTTCCTGCCCCTTCCTTGGAACTGGTGCAAGATGTATGTGTCAGGTAATGTCTGTTCGGGTGCCACACTTGATGGAAGGGGAAAGTGGTGACAATTTCAACAGGGAATGAAGTTCTGCATGCAAAGCTGAGTACTGGGAGTATGCAGAAATATAGAGATACACAGAAGTCTGTGTCTTTGCAAACTAACTGCAGGTTTTATTTAAAGAAAAATGTCCCAGTAGCTGTGTGGTTTTTATTAGGAGGCAAGGAAGAGGGAAAGCAAGAGTGCAAAGTCGTGGTTGTACAGGGAAGCTCTCACACACGTAACTAGTGCAGTAATTCTCTGAGTTAGAAATCTGACCTAGTTACTCCCTTTCAAAAAGAAACATGACTTTTTTTCTCACAGTGACTGTGAGAATCACCCTTCTTGACATAACTTCCCAAAACGAGACATTTCCTTTCATAACTTTAATCTCACTAGTCCATTAGGGGATGAAATAACAGCCTTTACTAAAATAAAAGATAGTAATTGGCTTGGGGGCAGGTTTTTTACTTGTAAGGTTCATTCTGCACTGGAAGCACCTTAGAAATCAGAGTTAAGAATCACCTTTTTAACAGAGTAAAGTCACAGTGCTAAACTTTTCAGCACAAGCAGTTTTATGGAGGGCTGACTACTATTGCCTGGTTCTTCTTCTCCGTCAGTGAGATTGTTTCTTTAAGTGGCTGTAACAGAATGAAGTAAAACAGCTGTTTATCTCTTGATTATCTTTGGTAGGAATAGGATTTATAAAAATCAGATTATATTTTTTAGAAATTTGCTGGAGTGTTTTTTGTAGGTAACCACATAAAACGTGTAAACTGCATTCACAGAGAGGCAGATATATGCAACATGAACACTTGTATTTATTAAAAAATTGCCCCTCAAAAAGTCCGTGGCTTTCTTTGTATTGACTTTTCTTTTGCCTTTCATTATGTAAAGAAAAACCCCACCAAAACAGAAACAGCCAACACAACCTCCCTGGTTCTTACTTTTTCTGCTTTCTTTAAATGACTCAGTTATTGAACAGAGAACATTGAGCTAGGTCTTAAGTTCTAAATAACAGGAGGCATTGGAGCTGGCAGCACCATTTGGGTGAAGACTTTCAGAGTGTACCAACCCAAGCAGTACAGTCATTTGAGGTAGATTCCATTAATTTAGTTCTTTACCAGAAAATACCTTTTTTTTTCTTGGCTTTATCTGCATGACAGATGCCAAGAAACTTATGTGCCTTGGTAATTTCATATTTATATGCCTACCCATACAGTATGTTAAAATAAGCTTTTTTCTAGACATTTGTGTTCTTTTAAAATATATATACATTTTCTTTACATTTTCAAAACAGAATTGGTAATAAGAAGGCTTTGATTTTCAAACTGGACTAAATTGCACCTTATTTTTTAAGGATTTTTATTCTAAATTTTGGTATATTGTATACCAGGCCATTGTTAAAATTATGTGCATTAATTTAAAATCCTATGACAAAAATAAATAGATGTGCAATTAACTCAGATCTTTTTCTAAGATATGGTATATATCCTATAATGACAGGATCTATACCATATACAGTTGCTTCTAAATCCAACTAATTGATTGTGACTATATTTTTCTAACATTCTCTTCTACAAGCGTGCAATTTACATTTCAGGAAATGCTACCATGTACATCTATAACATTATTTTCACCCAGCTTATATCAATAGTGTGATTTTGAAAAGGAGAAGAGAGTAATCCTCCTCCCCTTCTGTAAAGTACACCTGGTGTGGCTTGGTAAGGTACTGACTAAAGATCTGCCTTGTTCTTTTTGTCCAGTTTGGAGATGGCTTGATCAGATGCTCCTGGGGTCTGCCTCCAAGATCTACAAAACAAATAGGTTTGTCACAAATGTTAGCAGCAGAGGCAAGGAAACTTCGGCCTGAGAAATCCTCTCTGTTATATTGCTAAAATGAAACACAAGGAGATGGTGCAGATCACGGCTTGGCTTAGGTAATTGTTATTCAGAGGAGAAGAATTGGGCTTTAGCCCAATTTTATAATGTTAAAAAAAACAATACATGAAAGGGCTGGATTTATCTTGGTCTCCAGTACAACTGCCTTGAATACAGTTTGTACAAAGATGTAATCTCCGTTTGCATCCTGAATACCTGATGCCTGCATATCTTGGAGGTATAGTGTTTCTACTGGAAATACCCATGTACTCAAATTTGGCGTACAAAAGAATCTCTGCTCCAGGGAATGAACAGGTCTGAACTAACTGAATGCCTGTGAAGAGATGTAAACCTGTCTGTAAGAAGGGATGCAAACCGTGCTACCAAAACTGGAAGATTTTTCAGCCTGGATCTCTTCTGTGCCTGTAATTCCAGCATACATAGAGCATAAGGCGTTTGTGCAGCTGCTTTTGTGTAAGGACACAATACTAGGTAAATTCATTTATGTATGTGCCTAGTAATGCTCCACCTGCAGTCTCTGTGCTGTCATACTTACTTTGCATACAGGCCTGACTGTGCATCCCTGCGAACTGCCCACACGTGGGCATCGCTGGTGTCATTGCCTGCACCCCCGCATGTGGAACAAGTTTCCGCTGTCCCTCACCCCCCCCCTTGGCAACCCTGAGTTTGTCTTGGGGAACAAAATGTACTTCTAAAATAGCTGTAAGATCAGAGATGCCTTCTTCAGCTGAAATAACTAAATCAAGGCCAAAACGCACCACTTTTGAAGAGTTCTATTTTCCTATTCCTTTGGATTCTGTTCTTCTCGCCACCATTACAACAGCAAGCTCCTGTGGGTTGAATGCTCAGTTACTCTTTCTGATATGCAAGAGATAGTAAAAGAAGAACTAAGTTTGTGATTTAATATTGTTTTCATAGAACAATTAAGATACTCTATTAAAATGATAATGTTGATATTGATTCAGCTATCTAGGTATGAGTCATAATTTTTGTAGAATAGGGGGCTGTCGAGAAATGGTTTGGAAACTGGGGAGTGGAAATCACTTCTAACGAGGAAAGGTCACCATAAGTGTGTATGAACAAATACTGCCAGATGTTCTTTAAGAACAATAGGGAACAATCCATCACTTCTATTTCAAAGTTGCTTAGTATGCTCTTATTTTAGTATTTATCTCGTGCAAACAATCATCTAAAAATTCTTCTGCTTGTCTCATTGACATAAACACCTTCAACAACACACTGAAGGTGACTTCTACATCTGCTTGCCTTGTAATTTATTAATAAGCACATACTGTTTAATACATAATTAAAAAAAAAAAAGAATTTATGTTTGAGTTTTTTTTTTTTCTTTTCAGACGAGGGAGAAAATACCTTTGAGTTTGACTTTTTTTTCCCTTTCTATCTGCTGTAGATATGTATATTTTCTGTCAAGACACCAGGTAGTGAACAAAACTTTGCAAAGGTCAGGGAAAGTATCTTTACAATACAATGAGACAGTGAAATACTGAACAGGGAATCCAATCCTGGAAGGTCACCATTGACTGTGAATAATTTAAAGAGTCAAAACCAGTACCCAGATTTGCTTTATGATTTTGCAATAGAATGATGGCCTTAGCCTGCAGTCATCCAGATTTTTCTGATGTCTGTTACCAATTTTTTTTCTTTTCCAGGCTGAGATGTGATTTCTTAGAGCTTACATTTTTACCTCCTGGATTTGTGTTTCACAGTTACTTCTTTGTGACTTGGAGCTTTGATGAGAAAATTACAGCCTCTCTGTTTCCAATATGCTTTTATGCATGTTATACTTCCTTATATGCATGGCATCTCTACTAAGGAAATTATAATTATCAGGTTGGCACAGTCTGTGTATGGCCTCTCAGGACACCTGGACATTTGCTGAGTGTTGATTCTTCTGCACAATGTGAATTAATGGAAAATTTTAAATCCTGAAATCTCTTACCTGCTGCTTTACACAGCATTGCAGAGGGAGCATTATCAAAATAAGGATTTGAGTGAGTGTCAAAGGAACTGACCATGTGAGTTCTTGGTGTATTTGCACATTTTGGGATAATTAAAGCTAAGCAGGAATAGAGAAATGACTGTGAAGTGCAAAAACTTTCATACATCTTGAAAACAGGTGCCTTCAGACACCATAAGGTTCCTCTCCTGTGACACCTTTCAAACAGCTCTCATAGACTTCAGCTGGCACCAGCTGATGCTATAAAGAGAGCATTCAGTCATTGCTGGCCTTTTCTGGCTTCATTTCTAGGGGAGAAAGAGGTCAGAGTGGCTAAAATGCAGCCAGTATGTGTCTCAAAAAGGTGAATATTTTAAAACACGTATTTCTTAATGTGACTACTTCTCTAAGCAAATGAAAATGAAGGTGAGAGCAAAAAATCAAGAGCTAATATTGACTCAGAGTGATCTTCAGTTCAGTACTGCCAAAGCTGAATTGCATCAGGCTGCATAAAACTCTGCTTAAGGAGAACTGGAAAACTGGTAAGGCAGACAACCAACCAAACAAAACCCCCTTTTTATTTGCCTATTGTTTTTGAGACTTTATTTAAAACTGTGTTTACAGGTTTCTGCAACTGTGATAACTGGAACTGTACTAGTTTGTTTTAGTGGAAGTCAACATGATAAACTCACAGAGCTGCAGTATAAAGGTAAAAAAATAGTATTTTAATAGGAGTATTTTATTAAAATTAATGAAAGTTGGCAAAATTGCAAGTTGTGGAGATACAGGGCAAAACCCTATTACTGTTAAATTATTGCTTAGGAACTTAAAGAAAGGATTAGTTTTCTGTAGCCCCATTTTAATGCAGCTGCTGTGGCCATTGGATGAATAAAGTTGTAGATAGGGCTAATCAAGGAAAGGAAATCCTGTGGCAGACAGTGGGTGCAATGTGACCAACTATAACTAGTAAGTGAATGAGGGTCTCAGACAGAATGCCTCTTTGGAGGGGCTCACTTAGCTCCTGCATTAGATGGACCAGAGGGAAAGGTATGAGTGACTTTGCTGGATGCAAATGTCCTCGTGCCCTCTGTCATTAGACAAACACAGAAAATTGCCCTCCTGGGATACCATCCCCGACTGCAAGTATTTCCTCTTTCAGGAGGCCCAAGCCTGCCTTGGTGGGGTGGGTGGTAGGAGTCCCAGGCAGGGGCAGGGTGGGTGATGGTTCTCAGCACTGCACCTGACTTCCTACATAAATGAAAGGCCTGGCAAGAGCTCCGTGCAAGAACATAATTGCTCTGATTGCTTCTCTTTTGTACCAAGCAGGTCAGTACATACAATACTGAGACTGAAATAAGCTGTATCCCTGATGCACCAGGTCAGCTGCTTGGGGAACTTCTGGAAAATAGTGTTTCATCAATAAGTGGTGACTGAATGAACCCAAGTGTTCATATATTAATTTCTGTTTCTCCTCCTTCTCTCCCTAGGTCCTGTTCTCCCCTCCTTCCTACCTTGTTATCCCTTTTGTTCTGCCAGTGGTCAATGCTGCAATCTTCCCATGCCTATAGCAGGTCTTAGTCCTAGTTGTGCTTCTTGACAGACTGGCATCAGGTGTTCAGGGATCCACGAAGTAAAACCTACCTGGAGATGAAGGATTTCTTTTACATGGCTTACACGCAACCTCTGCCTGCGTTTTTTTTTTACTCTTTGTCTAATTAATTTTTTAAATTGAGAATATATACAAACAGGCTTTCTGCCTTTGTTTCCCCAGTCCTGGGCTCTGCTTCTGCTAGGCTTGTAAATATTTTAAATTTTTTAAAAATTAAGTTTTACTGTATACATTCATAATTTCTGCTGAGCTTCTTATGTTCTCTTAGAATCCTTCATCATGACAGTGTGCCTAATGTCCTCAGATTCAGGCCTAGTCTCAAATGTGCGTAAACAACCAGAGAGGTGAAGGGGTGAATGATCAATATGAATTTATTTTTTTGACTTTCTTTTAGGTTTTTTCTTCATATGTACTGCTTTCATATTTGTATGTCCTCTCGGTTTGTTCTTCCTTGGTCTGATGAAAGAGTGGCAGCACAAAGATCTCAGTAACAACAGCCTGTGTGTATGTGGTGAAGGGCAAAGAGGTGAGATATTCCCACCAAGATAGAGGGAGAGAAGAAAAGAACACACAAGGAAGTATATTCCGAGCATTAACACCTGGTACCTACTAAGCACATAAAGGCTGGTGTTTCTGGCCAGTTAAAATGTCTTGATCATAGTTGCCAACCGAGGCAGTGTGTTTTCCATATAAATTTAGAGGTATGGTCCAAAATCACTGTGTGTGGCAAGTGACAGTTCTTACAGTTCATCATCAGGTTCTTGTACCCTTCAGATGTATGTCCCTTCCAGCCCGAGATCCCAGGGTGCCTGACTTTTCACACAGACTAGGAAAGCAGCAGTTTTCCAAATCTCCAGCAGGTTTCCATTTGACTTTCATGCACCTGGTTCTAACCTTACTTGTTACATTTCACCAGCTGCTGGCTGCTCCTTAGTCACAGTATCCCCAGGGTTTCTGGAGATTTTGTAACTGTTTAATAAAGTGTGAGATAATGGATATTTGAAATTAATCAGATCGGAAAGTAAAAGTTGTTTTGGGAGCTCAGAGAATGACTTGCTCTGTGCCTGTGAGGAGCAGTGCTGCTCCTCTCCTCAGCTCCCTCCCAGGTTGCATCTGGAAAAATAGCCTGCAGTGCTTTCCAACAGCTCCACAGCTGCCAAAGCAGTGACCCAGAGCTGCACAGGGTGAGGAGAAAGAAGGCACCAATGTCATGACTTTGGGGCTGAAGTGGGTGTTGTGAGACTGGGTCATAATGCTCCCAGTGGTGGTGGAAAGAGAAGCAATGATAGAGAGAATAATCTCTGCACTCCAGTGTCTTTTACTAAGCCACAATCCACTTTGGAAGCTTATTTCTGTATGCTAATAAAATGGAATTGCCTTTCTGAAAAGTGTCAGTGTCAGCACAGTACGCAGACTTGTATACAGACTTTCACAGCGAAAAAAAGAGTTCATAACCTCTTTTACTCTAGTAATTGCTGTTCTTAATTAATAAGTCTTTGTTATCTCCAAATTGAAGTAATACTGTGAGCTACTCGTGCTTCCTGCTTAGCTTTACTTAATTGTGCAGACATTGGAGTCAGCACTGACTAACCTGGATGCCAAGTCCATATGCTAATACATTCCCCTGCTCTGAGGGGACTGTTAGTTAGCAAGCTGCCCATGTAATGCTGAACACGTGGGAATGGCTGTGTGCTGTGAATATGCTGGCCCAGCACACTTGTTCCAGTGCCAAAATGCCTCACAATCAGACATAATTTTTCAGTCTTACATTCACTTTCAGGGAACTCTCCTGACACAGGCTTTTGTTTTCTTCTTTCTGAACAACCATGAGGTGCTCAGAGATTGGGAAGTAAAACCTGCTGTGAGACTTGGGAGAGCTTTGTACAGTTTGCCCACTGCCTCCCTTCCCTGCCAATGCCAAGGTAGCAGTGGCCATTGAAGCAGTTATTTTCCCACTTTCCTCCTCTTCTCTTTAGCTTCACAATGTCCTCTGAACCTGTATTTTGGAGGATTATACTAGGAGACATAGGACTGAAATATAGATTAAATTTAGCTGAAAAAGAAATGCAAAACCCCCAAATTCTTTACTTCAGGCAGATGGTGTAATTTGGCATGCCAACAGTGCAATGCCATGAATGTGACATCCTCACACAAAATCCAGCCCCTTGCCCTGTGACCTGTAATTCACAGTGGGGTGTAACCGAGGGGTTTAACTAGGCCTGAGTGGGTACCAACCTGCACATCTAGCTGTCTCAGACTGTGAGTGATGGCAGCGCAACATGAGGCTGCCTCTGCTTGAGACTGTACTTTGTTGCAGTTGTGGCAGACCAACGATATAAGCAATGTGAAGTTTGCAGGTGGAGGGAATACCTCAGGGTATCAGCTGGGAGAGCTGGAAAAACTGATCAAGAAACAGAAAGCCATTCAAGAAACAGAAGCTCAAGTATAAACTCAGCATTCTGATGTTGTTGTAGTAATGAAGAAACCCAAAAGCTTGTCCAGCCTTTCCAGCTTTACCAGTTGCTCTAACAAGAGATGGTACCTCTACCTTTAAACTTTACAGGCATTGCATTTTCCCTGCTAGGAGCTGCACACCTAGAGGTTGTGGGCAAAGTTTACTGAACAGAATGGTACTTCCTAGCATCACTGGTTCACTGGCACAATGGACTTGATCTGGTCTGTCATGTTTCTCAAACCCCCTCTGGTGGGAGGACAGAAGCAGCTGTATCTTCCCACCAAGGTGTCAGAGAAGGTCAGCATAGCAGAAAGACCAAATTGATGTATTTTCTGTGCACTTACCTGGTCTCTCTTCCCTCTCAGCACAGCTCACTCTTCTGGCTGCAGTGGGCAGTTCTAGGATAACAGCAGACTCCCCAGGGTCCTTGGTTATTGTTGCGTAAATTCAGCTCTAGACCTGTATAAAAAGCAGTGAACAAATGTGAAATAAAAAAATGAAAGGTGAGAATACTTACTTCTTGTGTTGTGTTGAATCACACCACTGATCATCACTTTTGCTCTCTTTTGTCTACTCCGTTTTTGTGGACAGAATTTTAATTCTGTCTCAGTGTTCCTGTAACATTGTACTCACCCACAGTTTTCTTACCTTAGTGTGGGGTTTTACCATGGTGAAGCTTGCAGGAGCTGTCCTTCCCTTTGGAATTCATACCCATCTTTATTTTGTTCCCCATTGTGAGTATGGAGCAGCATCCACTGCTGGTGCTGTGCTCTGGTTAGGCAGAATGAGATCTGTCAAAAAAGAAAAAGGAAAAAAGAAAAGGGTGGGAGCATTTCTTTCCTTACTGGGGGGCTCGGCAACATTTTGAGGCTTGGGCTTCATTAGAGCGGTGAATGGGACTTGGTATTTTAAAACTAAGCAGAGTCCATAGTCCTTTCACAGTCATGGATGATTGCACATTGTGCTCTTAGCAGTTTATTAGTCTAATGTTTCACTTGCTTTCACATTTTTGAATGGCGATTTCTGCATCCCCAATAGGCTGGGGAAGTCCTGGAAACAGGCTTAGTATTGCATATGGTTGGAAACTTGTGGGCAGACGTTTTTCTTTGGAAAAATGCTTGTTCATTGAAACTGAGTGGTGCTGGGGACATGGATTTTGATTTTTTTTTGCACTTATATTTTGCTGTAGATGTTGCTATTATATAACTGTGATTTTAGTTGGTACAAAATAAGAGGCAGAATAATGAAGAAGGGTGAAAACAAGAATGAAATGTTTTGATTTACTGGATTTTTAATGCTCTTTTGTGGGAAGATTCAATTTTTCAGTCCGCTCTGGAATGAAGCCATTTTTGCAACTTCAGTAGTTCACATGAGAGATATTTTGAAATTGGCCAGCACTGTGTGCTGGTCTGCACTGCTTGTCCACCTCTTTCCAGCTGGCTGTGCTGTGCAGCTTTTGCTGTGGTCAGTGGTGTGACCTGTCAGGAAGAACTAGAAAGGTTGTCTAAGTATCAGTCTGGAGAAAAGACTGTGGCAGCAGTGAGCAACTTCTGCTGAAGCCAGGCAGAAAGGATGTGTGGATAGTGGAACAAAGATGGAGGAGCCTCGCTGGCTGCAGTCCTGGCTTTGGAAAGTCTGAGGGGAGAGTTTCAATAACTTTATTTATCATTTGCATGGCAGTGTCCTCTGCAAAAAGGACAGGAAACAATTAGAGTCCTAGGAAAAGAAAGCAGAAGAGGGAAAAGAAAAAAGAAGGAAAAGTTGATGGAGTTTTCACGTAAAAAAAAATAGTATCTAAATTACTGAAAAGTTTGTTAGAGGAAGAAAAGGGGAAAAAAGTGAACGTAATGGAGCAAGAGTTGACTCCATGTGTCTTAAACATGCTGAGAGAAAAGACAGGATGGCTGTGACTGGGAAGCTACAGAAACTGAAATTATGGACAAAAGTAGGGAGAAAAAGGAAAATCAAGTAAGGAAAAAACCAAAGAACATGGTGAGGTTCTCTTCCTTGTAATTTTGTGGAAACAAACAGTGGCTCTGGGGATGAGGTGCTGTTTTCTGTGTATTGAGGGAATGATAAACACCCTGACTTTTGGTACATTTTCCCATCTACTTCAATGTCTTTAGAGGCATGATACTGCACTGAAGTCTGGTAACAGGAACAGGTTAGGCTGTGAAGTTCTATCGCTTTTAATTTATCTGGCCACCATGCATGTCGCAAGGAAGGAGTATCTTGCAATTACTCTTTAATTATATGATTAGTTAATAGGGTTTCCTATTAAACACCATGTAACTATGTGAAGATTACCATGTAATTACCTTTAGTAGATCCAAAACTAATTAGCATATAACCTGTATTCTTGCCTTGTGGTTGGGAAGGCTATAATCTTGTAATGATATGGTGCTCACTGTGTTGTCAGCCTGCCACTACACGCTAATTTCCATGTAGTTAAACGCACAGTAGTTTTCACACAAGTAGTATTTGTGTTCTGTTACCAATTGTGCCATAAACTTGTGCCCCTGTTGGCATTGACGATGACTTAAACCAATTACATTTTCAAATTGCCTATGTGAAAGTCTTTTGTTGTACCCTTTGCTTGCTGCTGCGCTGTAAACTCAGCTGGATGTGAACAGTAAAAGCAATCTTGAGGCAGGAGACTTGATTAGCTTCCTTCATTTGCTTCACCAAATCTAGTGCAAAATGCACATGTCCAAGTTACTAATGTTTACTGTTCTTTTGTGGGAAGCAGTGGCTTCTGGGTAGTAAATGCTGCAGGTAAAGCACCAGTTCAATGATCATAATAAAATAATGTGTACTTTAAAGATAAGCGTTCCTGCACAAGTTTAAGTGGACGTAAATTCTTTCTATGTTGTTTCACTTCTAAAATTCAGCTGAACTATTGGTGAGCAAAGCTCACTTGCTGGATAAACAGAGGATAGGTTTTGTTTTACCAGATGAATAAAAATATTTTTAAAATAATGGCTTTATTATTTTTCGTATGTAAGAGCAAATAAACTGTTTATTTGCAGTGTATTCTTTGCTATTCAGTTTCTAATGAAGAGTTCCATCATACCTCTTCGCTGGGATAGAACAGGAAAAGTGACCACTATAAATACAGTTTGGTTGATTTTTCCATTTTCTTTTTCTTTTCCCATCTCTTTTTCTTTTCTCTACGTTTACCTTTCTGAAATGCATTCTGAATGTTTTATAGTTTTCTTTGAACCGAGAGTAACCTCCAACACATAAATCCACTCTGTTTTTCCCCCATTCCTCCCCAACTTTTTCTCAGAGGACCTTGTTAAACCCTTCAAGGCAGACGTTGAAGACACTGGCATTTGAAGTGATGGCTAAGACATACTAGCAAGGTGGGCTGGTTGTGGTTTGGGTCTGTTAAATTCTGTTGCCCAAACCGTTTGTGCCCTGTTAGAGTTCTGTCACCTGTGGGTGCAATAAATTCACATTCCCATGTTCAGGCTGCCCAGGAAATTATTCAGCAGGAGCAGACCCAAGGTGAGACCAGATTGTTGCAGATCTCACTACCCAGTCTCTCTATCTTTCACTTTGTCAGTGACATTCTGCTGGGTTTGAATGTGTAGGTTTTTTCCCAACTAGTTCTGTACCCATCTTCCGATAGTTTCATGTAGACTGTATTTCTCTAGCCTACTTGTGCTAGGGAAAGTCATGAGAGACAGTGTCAAAAGCCTTAATAAGTCAAGATATATAATGTGCACTTATTCTTTTCTATTGCCACATCTGCTTCTTTGACAAAGAAGGAAATTACAATACCTTGACGTGACTTGTTCTTGGCAAATCCATTATTGGCTTTTACTCATCTCTCTCTCTCCCTCTTCTTCTAAGGTCTTTGAAGTAGTTTGTTTATTTGCTACTTTTCCTGACTGCTTTAAAAAGGTTTTTACTCCTGAAACCATCTCTGAGGTTTTTTTTATATATTACGTCATTTATCTTTATAGAATTCATTATGTCTCCATATCAACCCTTTCTGCTGTGTATCTCTACACTGTCTAAGCTACGAAACTCTGCTGCTGCTCAGTATTTACACAGATTTGTCAGAAATTCCCTAGCCCCCCATTCACCTCTTCTAAATAAGAGCATGATATTGCTCTTTTTGCCTTTTCCTAGACCTCATGCTTTGATATTTATGAGCTCTGAGAGAGAACTGCTAATGCTCATGACACTGTTTCACCTACCCCTTCAAGTATCCCATGATGAAATCAGCCGGACCAGCTGAACTGAAAACATCCAGCTACTCTCTAATGTCTTTTTTGCTCTTCCAGGCAGCTATATTAACCCATCTGTTGTTGGTACTACCAGTGTTAGCAAACTGATTACATGAATTCAATTATTTGGCCTCTTACATATCTACTGACAGCTTTCTTCCCTATGAGCAGCAAACCAACTCTTCTCTTGGTCTTCCTTTTACTAAATACCTCTTTATAGAAATATACTCTCCTTGCCTGGGGCGTTTCTTCCTAATTGTATCTCATCCAGCCCTGTAGCGGTGCAAGCAGCTGCAAGCGGCTGCAGCTATTCTTTCTCCTGAAAAGAACTCAGACAACCGCTTCTGGTGGTTAGTGACCCAAGTTTAGCACGTAACTACAGTCATGGTGAGAACCCATGATTCCCCTGTTTTGTCTTTTGCATGTTTTCCCCTGACTGGTTAATATTTTGTCTTCTTGTTTTATGTATGAAGTTATAGATATTCATTTTCCTTCTTTAATATGTATTAGTTCTAGAACGTTCTTTGTTCCTCGACGCCCCATTGGATCCTTCCCTGAGTCCCTCCTATGTGTTGTTCCCATTGTTTCCCTTCCTGTCAATCCCACCTGCTTGTCTCTATCCCACTGGCTGAGATCCCTTTCCCCACCTATTCTGTACCCAGGATAAGATCCCTGGACCCTGCTGCCAGTTGGCCTCTTTGTCCCTGTCTTTTCACAGGGATAATCCTGTGTGGAACACATACAGAGAGTCCCCCGTCTTTGCTTCTTTGCCTTCGCCTGCGTGCCTGCCTGACAGCGACAGGAAGGTACAGCCCCTTTGGGTGAGGAGCTCTGCCCCGTTTTCATTGTGTGCTGGGCACTGAGTGCCGCCTTCCAGAGGGGTTTCAGCGTTGACCTCCGGGCTTCTTTGTGTCAGCACATGAGGGGTAAAACCCCCTTCTGCCAGCTCCCAGTGACAGAAACCCCTCCACAACCCTTCTCTGGTTTTTCCCCACCTCTATTTTAGATCCATTCTTCTGTGCCCTAGCTTTACACTTTAGAGTATGTTTCCTTCGTGTCTTGAGCACAATGAAGAGCTTACGATACAGAGAGATGAAGAGATAAGCACCACTTTATACTTAAGTATTCTGAATAAATATATGAGATCACAGGTATGTGAGATGCATGAATGTACGGCTACGCAGGAATTCAGATGCACAAGTGGACACTGGTTCAGCAGAACCAGAGTTAGAGAAAATTTTCCTGAGTTACATGTAACCGCTACAGTGTAGTGGTCTTTTTTGTGCAGCAGTTAAGGTCCAGCTTTGCTGCATGTTGTTTCTTGGGACTGATGATGTGATTTATAATTTCAAAAGAGATTTCTAGGAACTGAGATCAGGCAGCAACACTACAGAACAGAAAACTCACTGTGCAGGAAAGCTGCAGGATAAACTTGGAGGCATCTTTTATCTTCCAGATTGTTTGCATCGGTCTTCATTTCTCTCTGTCATTCTTCTCTTTCTCACATTTCACTTTTCTTCTCTGTCTTGAGATGTCAGAAAACTGTGAAGATTCACGTGGAAGCTGGGAAAGCCCAGCATGTCACAGGCAAATGTAGAAAGTGTCCGGAAGGCAGCAGGTGCTCTCAGCTGCAGTGTCTTTTGGTAGGCTGAGAGTGAGCCACTGCCTATGAGGTTATTGTGGTGGAACTGGAATCATTGGTGGCACTGGAATTCTTATTACCAGAGGGCTGGAAGCTGCCTCAGTGATGAGGTTTGCTGTGAGGTCCTCCTTGGCATTTTGTGTGATATCAGGAGCACAGCAGGACTATCATGTAGTGCCTGAATGTTGTATGCCTATACTGATTTTAGGGACACAAATGAGGAGAGGAGCTTTGGCAGCTCAGTTGCTTCTGTTTACTTGAAATCTCTGAAGGTGACAAACCTGTGGTCTCTTTACCAACACTGCCAAAAGAATCAGTTTCTTTACCTGTGGATATACTAATGCTACTTTGAAATAAATGATCTGTAATGAAGCTGGTTTCACCTGGGATGCCTGAAATCTGGTGTTTGATGAGTACAGCACTGTTCTCTGATCTGTGGTGTACTAAATAACTTTGGGCACATGTTGTGCAGCTTGTGCTGGCTCTGAACCAGGAGCAGCTTTGTGTGTTAGCTAATGAGATCAATGCCATTGGGGGCAGACTCCATGCTCACTCTCAAATTTAGTGCGTGATGTTTTGTGCTATCTAGCAATAAAAGATTTCTGCAGTACTCAACGTCTGAGTGCCTGGAACCCGGAACCTTTTTTTTTTATATATATATTTTTTTTATTGTTAATTCCTCTCCCCTGTTATGGAAAAATCCATGTGATTTAAGATGATACTGTTCTGGGTGGTGAGTATATACATAATTGCCTGGACTCTTCAATGCAGGAGAGGGACAAATCTGTGTGATATGTTAAGTTCAGATCTGGGAACAGGTGCAGGCTCTTTCTGAGGTAGTAATGCAGATATTAAAAGAATAATATCCTAAAATGACAGAAGTTTAGTAACTAACAGTAAGAACAGGTGAAGTTCACTTTTAGGAAGAATATGAAATGTATCGGTGGCATTCAACGTTTGATTCCTTTAAACTTTCTGTCCTCACAAGAGCTCTGGTACTTTTTCCTGTTCTGAATGGAGCTGGAGAGAACATCCTGAAAGAGTCATAGCGCTGGTATTTTACTGAGGTCTTAAATAGAGCTGTGCAGTGCCCTATTGACCCTGCACTGGTGCCGAGCTGAAGGACTCTCCTGGGTCTCGTTTCTCCTTCCCTACCTAAGGCAGAGTCCTTTGGCTGTGTGACTCACAGACTGCTTCATGTGATGACAGATACATGGAGGGTACACTCTGTAGTTAAAACTTTTATTAGTCCTGCTCCCGGATCTCAGACTTCCATATGGGACTGGGTACCTTGGCTTACCTCCTTCTGAATGGGGTGCTGTGGTCTGGATAACACAGCAATGGTGCATTTTGAAAATTGTTTTTGGATTGTCCCAGTGAAAAAGTTATTTAACACATTTTAATTTAATTTGGATTTGTTTAGTCATCTATAGTAACCTTTTTCTCCTCTCTTTTGTACAATGTGGCTTTTAAGAGTACATTTTTTCCATACATGTTTCTGAGTTTCAGTTGAGAGCAAAATATAGTTAACCCATCAGCAGCTGTGCATGAAGAAGTTTTCTGAGGAGCCAGTCTGCTGTTCTCCAGACATTTTATTTTCTTTCTCTTGCAGAGAGACTCGGTAGACACAAAATCGCCCCAAACACTGTGGTGTGTTTAAACTGTATGGTTATCTTTCCACAGTTGGAATAAACAAACATAATTTGTTTAGAAACTTCTATTACCCTCTACTGTTCTCTACAGTAACTCACTTGAAATATTCACCCTGCAGATGTTAAAAATGTAGGTGTCAAAATCATCTTCTGCTTGTGCTCCAGCCCTGTTATGGAAGTGTTACTAAATTGTGTCATTCTATTTACAAAGCTACATGATTTAAGTGAAAATGAGTCTTTCAACTGTAAATATTTTACCTCTCAAAATACTACTGAAATAACTTCTGGGGGGAAAAAAAAAAAAAGGTGAATCCTAACAAAAAAGAAAGGCTAAATAAATTTCAGATACATAAGACGGTATTTGTTCTTTTCAAACCAAAACTGACAGGAGACTGTTATGAAACGTACTCTGACCATCACATAGCTATTCATGGACAGTGTAAGACTTGGCAATGGAAAAGGCACTACTTGTGTATGAGTCGTGTTTTATATTCACATGGCATTACCTCAGTCTGCTGTTGTACAAAGCTATGCTCAAACAAATAATCACCAGAACCATTATTACATTTTGACATATCTGGCACAATGTTTGAAGGTGTACAGACATGATATAATGTATTTTTCTAATCTGTAATGGGATGAACGTGTGTCTTACCAGCCTTTGTCACAGACATTTCACAGACTGAGTATCCCAAACCCATTACTCAGATACTGAGACAATTGTTTCTCTTTTTAGAGCAAAAGAAATTGAAGTCTTCATTCAACTTGCTGGTTCCACGAAGTTGCTTGAGTACCATAATTTCTATCTCTAGGTTTTTGCTTTTAAATCTTCCAAGGGTGCTGTCCTTAGGCTAAGCTCGCGGTCATAAAAAATTTGATGAGTTTGTTCCTCAATAAATTTGAATTAATTTCTGAGTCTTGCTGTTTCTATAATGTGCATTTGATAGAAACAAAGATAGTGCCCTACTGCCCTTATTAGAGATTCAATTTCAAGAGGACGCCTGGACTATTTCCACTTCTGAGTCTGCTACATTATGTAGCAAGGCAGGACAAATGTGCTCTGGATAGATGATATCCTTGCATAACAAAAGTAAGAAAACTGGCCAAAATTGTTTTCGTGCTATCCCGAAGACCACTAGATAGAAAGCACATTCACAAGAGAGCACAGATGAAAGGGGAAAAAGTGGCAAAATAACAGATGGAAACAAATACTTTTTCACCAAGGTGCGATATGGTTTTGGGACTCTTAACCAAAATAATTTCCAAGTGCAGAATTAGGCAAAAAAAATTTAAGAAGGGGATTAAACATATAAATGAATTTCAAGCGGAATATAGTGCTTGAATACAAGGCTGATTGACAGAGCATTATGGTAACAGAGCATTATATATAAACCCAAATGTTTGTGTTCCTGTATTTGACCAGAGTTTTAACAGCTTGAATGAAAACCATGTCCTTTTTCTTTACCTCTCAAAAAGCTGTGTATTTAATCTGAGCTAATCTTCTAAACATTGTGTGTGGTGTCAGGGGAGAAGGAGAGACAAGGAGCTATTTCCTTAGCATTTTAAAGCTTTGGTTTGGCAATGAGCTCTCTATCTGCACCAGACAGATACTTCATCAGGTCTGGACAGCAGGAGCTCTGCTGCTCATGCAGAGCTTGGGTAGCTAACAGTGCCTGTGAGCGAGGATGTTGCCTTTGGACTGTGGGCCAGGGCAGGGACAGAATGAAACCATACAGAGCTCCTTCAGGACTGGGACATGAGTGTGATCTATAGTGATTACTCTTCTAATATCATCTGTGTCTAGACAGATGAGTATGCTCTTGTTAGCTGATGAGTTGTGTTAATGGCATTGGTAGCAATGTGTCTTCAGACAACCATTTACTTCCTCTGAGAGCTGCATTTATGATGTTCCATGAAGACTGCACACAATTCAATAGATGTCGAAGAGCCTCTGAATGTTTTTTTCAGTCTTGATGTTTTATTTTAAATAGCATGTCATTTACAAGACTCCCAAAGACAGATAGCTTTCCCTGCTAGCTTGCAGTCACTCTGCAATTATATGGAACAGACGTTGAAATGATGATGGTGGCGTCTCACTGCTACATTTTGCTGCTGCTGTGATCTAATGTATTTCAGCAACAAGCTATTCCCCCTGCATTTTGTATTCATCAGATGTCGACATTAACACACTGTCACTTCTGCCAGCTATACTCACTTTTTTTTCAAACTTGTAAAATGTTTTCTAATCTAGAAAAAGTGTCACCATACAGCTGTAATTGTAAAGGTGGAAGTTGTCCAATGCAAAAGTAGAATGATGTCTTACCTTTTAAAATCTTATTCTGAGTCTTAAGATACGTGTAGTGGCCTTTATGGAGTTAAGTTTACTGGGTCAAATTTCTCATGCTGTAAGCTTAACTTATATTGTTCTCTTTAAGCATCTGCTTTTGACAAAAACATTGATGTGATGTGCACACTGACATTTGTAGCTATCGTTTTAGTTTGGTTTCATGATGATCTAAAAAACACCTGTCGAGGTTCTGTCCATCCTTGATCAAAAGACAAAAAGCAGAAGAAAAAAAGATTATGTACGCCAGATTTTGCTCACAGATAGCATCACACTCATGCTACTGAAAAATTCTCTGTGAGGTTCCAGCCTTTCATA
Organism: Corvus cornix cornix; assembly: GCF_000738735.6. Lineage (NCBI taxonomy): Eukaryota > Metazoa > Chordata > Aves > Passeriformes > Corvidae > Corvus > Corvus cornix. The sequence goes on along the minus strand of NC_046335.1, from coordinate 27,012,512 downwards.
AGTATACTGCACCTCCCTGGGGGATGTGTGCTTGTTTACTTCACAGAGGTATCACCTATCTTTACAGAAGTTCACAGTTCACAAAGTACATTCTGTATCTCATTTTTTATCTCTGTGATATAAAAGTTTGTCAGGTTGGTTTTTATAATGGAACAAACCTGGGCGTTCTAGAAAACAAAGGAAAAGTATTTGTTTGGTTTTCATCCCCATGGCTGTAAGTCAAGAGATCAAAGAAGTATTGAAAGCACAGAATGCCGAAACAGTGAGTAGAGAAAATTTCCTCAGTGTGAGTTGGATATTAATACATGTGGAAGAGTCTGAAAAAAAATGAACGTTTTTCTTTACCTCTTATCTATTTTTCTCTCTACATATTTGGTTTACAAACATATTGCAATGAAAGTTCTTTTCACATATCCTGCTGGTTGAAGATTTAATTTCTTGTACATATCTAAAAATACATAGATAAAAAAAAAAGTCTGCATGCAGCAACTTACCACCATGTGAAGACTTCCTCTGCATATGCTCAGTCTTTTAAAACTGCATCAGCAACAAAAAAACTGCTCACACAGCCTTTACTACTGACCTGCACTAACTCTTCACTCACCAGGCAAAACTACCCTCTGCTAGTTTGTACTAAGGCTGCACCTTTGTGCACTGTACACAGCTGAAGACTCTTCAGGATCAAAGCCTCATGCCTGAGCATAATCTTGTTCCTGACATGTCATGCCAGGCCCTTTTCACTGTGGGTGCTTTGATGCAGCAACAGGAAAAATAACAAACCAAGAACAAACTGAGAGAGGAAGGAGGCAATGCAACGTGTTCTCATGGCTCTAGGCTTCTGCATTAAAGCTAACATGTGCAAACCCCCTGGTTTGGATAGGTTTCTCTTCACTACTATTGTTTTTCTCAGTTTCTGTTTCCACTGTCATGTCTGGAGTCTTCATTCTCACGTTCTTGTAAGGTGAAAACATAAAGGATTCAGGACAAGAGAAGAGACTATTTCCAGCCATTCCCAGTGTAGAAGGAATAGCGCACGGCCCTTGGTTCACCCAAACCTGGGCATCAGTAAATGGAAATGTAGTGCATCATATTATGCAGTATCACCAACCTGGGAGGTTTGCAAGAACCTTGAAAATTCTATGTTTCCCTTCTATGGGGCCCTTCTTTGCTCAGGAGTGGCTGTTCTCAGTGGCTGATGCTCAGTTCTGAGTCACCTAAGGGACCCTCAACATATTTTGTTCTGCCAGAAGAGGCCAGGGTACAGGGCTGATAGTGGACATCAGAGATGTGGCAACTGAGGAGAACCTCTAGGACTTCTGAAATGATAAGCAAGGTTCCCAAACAGAAAGTTAGTACATGCACAGAGGAAAAAAACCCCTTTGTGAACACTATTTGAATACTACAAAATTTCAGTAATGCCTGGAAAGGGGGGAAAAAGGACCACCTTGGAAGCCGATGAGAAGCAATACAGAAAAGTACAATGCTGGTATAATTAGTATTTCAAACACGACTTCTGGAGGGAGCCAGAAAAAAGCTTTCTTCTTTTTTCCTCCTGGTAGAATAGGACTGCTACCACCCTGGCTAGCAGTTACACTGCAATACCATGTTCCTGCTGACACTGTCTTTTCACCTGAAGAAGATGGCAGTTCTGTGCAGGAAGTCTCTTTGGTTTCCTCTCTGTAGAGAGGGCAGACAAAAACAGTTGCAAAAAGGAGAAGGTTTTTCACTCGAGTCAGGGCATGGTCCTTCAGGTCACTTCTGGGAATCTGTTTGTGCAGCTGCAGCCAGAGCACCTCAGAAGGTACCCCAATACAGCAGAAGCCAACTGCCCAGTTTCATGGTAGTTCTGCAGCTTCTGCCCCTGGGCCCAGCTGCACCCTGAGGTGTTGTGAGATGTGTGTTGGCAGGGTTTGAGCTGCAGACACCTGAACCCCAAGGAGCAGTACAGGAGTTTTGTTTCTGTGGCATGTCAAGCACATTTCTTTATCCAGCTTCTGCAGGTGTATGGGCATTCAATTAAAGCCAGAAGAATAATGGCTTGATACTAAGCAGATATATGATCTCTTTGTGCTTTCAGCCTTTACCTAGGGGAAAGTCCTATTAAATTCAGTAAAAATTTGCATAAGCTGGGATTTTAGGAATGAATAAGAGTATGGATTAAAATTGCTTTTCTGTGATTATTTATGGCAGCACTTTTTATATACTAGACAAGTTACAAACCCGTAGAGATGATAGTGAGAAGTTCACTTGATGAAAACAAACACTGGATTGCATTTAGAGAGACATACAATAACCTAAACAACTACTCCACTTCAAAGTTGTCATCTGTACTTGCTTCTCCTGGCCTGTCCGTAAGGATCTGCCAACCCATAATCAGCAAGCTCAGAGCCAGTAGGGAATACAGAGATTTTCTTCCTCATGGGGATCGATGCTTTCTTTACCTTATCATGAATTACTGTCAATAGCTGATTCTACTGAGTTTGCCAAGGCTCACAACTGTTGTATGTTCTTACAGCTTCCCTTGTATCTTGTATTTCTTTAGGTTGGTTGCTGTGATTACTTAAACTATCTGCTTTTGATTAGCTGTCTATGAGCAGATGTTTTAAGGTGCCTATGAGTATATTTCACTTATTCTTGGTTTTTGCATAATCAAGGAACTAGTGTGTGACAGGGGTTGTTTCTCTGGTACAGTTGCACTACTTCCACTTTACTACCATCTCCAATTTTATCAGTAAAAATCCTTTTGATTATTCCTTTGCTGGATAAGCAGAAAAATCCCCTTCTGAGCCACAGATGATATTAATGGGTATGGGCAATGCCAAGCTTCCACTTTTGCTTTCATTATTTTAATAAGAGATTTTCCTTTATCATATCAACAGGAATAAGTGTTGATACCAGATAAATAGAGTGTGGGTTAAGTTCCACAAGTGACGTTAATGTTTGTACTTTTACAAATGTTGCCTGTAGTAATTGCAGTTAAACTCCCTATCTGCTTTCCACCTCCAATCATTAGGTGATGTCACCTGGGTTGTAAGACTGGAATTCACTAAAATAATACAACATGAATCCAAATGGCCTGCATCTATTGTTCTTTCATCTGAAATTTCTCTCCCCTTGGACACACCAATTCTTCAAACACTCTCCCAGTAGCAGGACTTAGTATCTGCATCAGCAATTAGAAAAAAACCACAAAACCTGAAGCAAACAACCCCATAATGTGCTGCCATTAGAAGATCTAAATGAGAAAGCTGCTACACACACTGTATTCTTTATGAGATGTTTGTGTCATGTGATTTTTAAAGCATTATATTTGCAGTGTTAACCATTAGTTGGTCACTGGAAAAAGTCGGCCTCCTTCAAGATGTCAATTATCCTAGTGGATATCCTATCTTAAAAAGCCTATGGGTATATACTTCTGACTGGAAAACATGCTAATGGATTGATTCAAGCCAAGCAAATCAGTCTATTTCAAACTCTCAGAGACTTCTGAGTAAAGATCTACCACCCACGCAGTATAGATCATCCTCAAAAGTCTTCATTCTGTGCCATGAAAGTTCAGGGAAGTTTTCTCTACTGTCTTTCATGGAAACAGGCTCAAACATGTTATCCTGCCCCCAGTGATGTCAGCATCAAAGCTGGCAGACTTTATGTTCATTGCAAGAACATAATTGTCAACCATTTGATATCTGGGGAAGCTGAGCAGAGAATGTTCTCCATTGTCATAAATAATAAAAAGTATTAAACAGAAATTATTTTTTCATAGATTTTGAATAAAAAATTTTAAAACCTTTTAATTCAGGAGAAACACAGATATACTTTGACTAAAGATTAGAAATGCATAGTATAAATAGATTTTTAAAGGTCAATACATTTGCCCAATATATATTCTCATAATTGTTTTTCTAACTTGAGGCAGGCGTAACTTGTATAAATGTGAAATGATTTGTGAAATGAACACAAGACTGTTTTCCTACAGACAATGATTGTAGATGCCACTGAATAGGAAAGACTCTAATGGTTTTTCTTTGTAGATATCAACCTGTTTATACAAATACTTACATTCTGGTTTAAACTTTGTGTTTTATAATAATATGTAATGAGAGAACGGTATATAATAATGAAGTAGTCACAGAGCTAACAGAGACTTTTCTTAATCGTCTTCAGAACCATCTCCTAGATAAAACCTTGTCTTTAAGTTAAGGGCAAAGATAACAAAGTTAAAGCCAAACCTCTAGTGCAGATTGCCTCTGGAGCAATGCTTTACATGCCCCTTTTTCTTTTTTGCATTCTTGTACTGCTTATAGCAGGCAAGGGAAAGAACAATGTGAAATATTACAGCCTGTGACTGGTAAATGTGTGCACATGGCCTGTGTCCAGTCATATTTCAATTATAACAGGGTTGCAACAGCCTTGGTGCCAAAGCATTGACTGCACACATCACAGCAAGGTTGTGTTAACTTGATTGATCTGATTTGGTGAGCTGCATTAATAGTACAAGCTTCTGGACCTCATTTGCGTTAGATGTAACAGGGAGAGCAAAAAGTCACAGTAAGAAACATTTTTCACTATGAGGGAATGAGGATGTGAGCACACAAATCAGTAGGGTCACTGGGAACTGCCTTTCTGGAGAATTTTGGCCAACTACTTCAGAAATGATCAGAGTTAAATAAATAACAAAAGTGATGAGGCACAAAGGCTGTGTGCAAATAGTATCAATTTCCCTAATGAATTGCCCACTATCAGTCCTGGAATGTGTTAACTGCACAAGCTGTAATAGAAACAAGAGAAACTTCTCAGTGATGTGCAGAGCTGCCAAACTTATTATCATATCACAGACATTCCCCACGAGTTGTGTATATCCCGCATGCTTGTGCTTTCTTATCACTGAACATTAGAGTCTGTATTGCACTACATATTGCTCAGCTGCTTCCCTTTCATGGAGGCTCATTTATCATGTATTTTGGCTTGTGCAAGGATGAGATTAACGGCCTTCTAGTTGCTGCCTGATTCACTCCTACTTTTCATAACTTCTCAGTATAGTCAGCTGTGTTTGTTCTTAATGGGTATATTAATTATACTTAATCACCTTGTTTACCTGGGAGAAACAAGATTCCCTGACCGTACATCTTTGATCACTGTTCTCCATGAAAGCCAAGCAATTTCAGAAAAGGATCCCCACTCCCCATCTGCGATGATACTTCTTCCATCCCATCCTTGCCCAAAGCTGTATATCTTTAAATTTTCCTTAGTGTGTTTTCTGTATGCAGTTGGGTTTTGGTCACTGCCTCAGGCACAGACCTTTCTCTAAGCTTCATCTTCTGTCCTTCCTTTGTTTTCCTGATGGAGCCCAAGTAATTCAGCCAATAGTTATTTGACCCACAGCTGCAAGCGGTGGTAATACTGAAGTAGGAATGAACATATGGGGTATATTCACTCTATTGCACATTTTAAATCCACCTAAGCAAAATGTAGAACACTGTTTGTTCCTATAATATGTTGATGAGGGACAGTAAACTCAGCCAAGAGGGGTAAAATTTCTCTGAAATTGTTACTTTGTCCAGAGGTTTTCCTTTTCTCAATGGATTTAAATACTGCACCACGGTTATGTTGTTGCCAAATATAAGACTTTGCATCAAAGCTGAAGGAGAAATATTCCAAGGTGGAATCCAAGTTTCTCCTTCCTATGCATGTATGTTTTTTTATCTATTGCTACTTCTCTGAAAGAGCAGCCAGGGGATAAAATGAAGAGCATGTTCCTTCAGTGGTGCAAAAAGCCTGTATTTCAGCAATAGAGGTCTGTCTCCTGGCAGGTGTTGCCTAGAGCTTTACTCTTCGGGTGCACTTTGTTTTGCTTTCTATTCTTACACTCTATGATTCCCTGGAACCAGTGCCTCAAGACACTTCCCTTCTGGACACTGCTTCTGCCCTCCCCCACACTAACTGCACGTTGAACTCTGCCAGTTCCTGTTTTAAGAATGCAATGTTCTTGAGAGCTGACAAAAATATAATTTGCAGTGGCATTTCATTGAGTTACCCGGCTTTCCGAGGGTCAGGGTAACAGCCTGCAACAATGTGGCCTGCAAAAAAAATAAGTTGCTTTTCAAAATCAGTAATGCACAGATAGCAAGTCACGCTCCTCTGCCTTGCTTCTGCTCTCTCTAAAACTTTGAGTTCCCATTTGTCAGTATTTTCTCTGGGACATCTTGTGTCTCAGTGTAATCTTCTGTGCCATCTTCTTTGACAACATTCACCAGAAGCGTCTTCAGCAATTAAGGCAACTTGAGGTGAACAAGATCTCCTCTATTTTATTCACACTCCATGTTCTTGAAGAAATCTCTAGTTGTCTCTTTTCATAAGAAAAAACATATGCAGCAAACAGCAGATAGCCATAAGCCTACTTCAGTCATGTCCATATGTTGCCTGGATGTCGGATAATTAGTTTAATAAAGCCCAAGATGTTAGGTTCAATACAATTGAAATGCCTAAACCCAATATGTTTCTTTTAAAAGCCTAACCTTCAGTTGTAATATATTTTAACCTTGTAGGCTAATTAAAAACCCGGATAAGGGTCTTTAAAAGACATTGATCTGGAACACCTAAAGACATTATTATGTCCATAGGTGTGGGATTAGGGCTGTGGCATACTGAGCTTTTTAACACCCTGCATCCATTCCCATCATCCTTTGAAACACACTGTCTGAGCAATATATGGTTAAAAGAACAATCCCAGCCAGGGCCACGCTTCTGTTTCAAAATCTTCAGGGTATATTGAATAGACTGCAGTTACCTCATTGCTGTGTCCTTGAACTCTCAGCTACTGGTTCCTGGCCTTCAGCTGAGGAGCATTTTGGGTTGACTGGGTTAGTCCTCCTGGCCCCTTCCAATGCCAAATCAGACAGATTAGGTTAAGTCATTTTGGTAGTGGTTAAACTTTGTAGTGAAGTATATTAAAGTGTTTTCCTGCATTCATCTTCTGCTTCTCATCACTTTGAACACCAGGAATTTACTGTCTGGAGCAGCTGTGACATATTTTCTTCTTGAACTGCTACAGCTGTTTCCCAAGCAAACTGAGGAGCTTGGCACTGACACCCCTGTAATTTTCCATTCCTACTGCCTTTGAAGAGAAGGTCAGATTCTCTTAAAAAGGGCCTCTAGCCCTCTGAGGGCTAAGAGACTTCCTTAGCCATTGGAGAAAAGGCATCCTGGCGTAGCTGCATGGCTGAACAACAGGTGTAGTGTTGTGAGAATCTGGTCTCAGTCCCAGGTCCTAAATACCGATGTGCAGGCCAGAGTTACTTCTGGCTTTACTCACTTGACATTAACTCTTCTTGCCCTATCACTGTGATAAAAGCAGCTTGTTTGGTAAAACCATCTCTGAGAAATAGTCACAGTCTGTGCAAGCACCAGGAAAATTATGGAACTGGCCCCCAGAACAACTGTGACCATTGCTGTACCTGACGGATTGCTGCCGTAACCTTGCAGAGGTCTGCTCATAAACCAATGGGGTGGTTGGGAGTGAGTGTACATCACTAGGAACTTATACCTGGGATCTATACTCAGCATCGTTTGCACAGGAGATTTTTGCCAGTAGCTCACTGAAAACTCTACTGGAAAGTGCTCAGGAAATGGGGCAGTACAATCATAGCCAGGAGGACATGGGTAACATTGGCACAACAGCCCTGGATGCACTACAGAGGAATATCTGAGTCTGCTGCAGCCTTTGCATGTGAATAATTGATTCTGTCTGTCACCTCTTCTAACCCAGGGAGAAGCAAAAAAATCCAGAGGAGACTGCTATTACTGAGCATTTTTCAAAAATAAAAGATGGTGGCTAATAATTACCTCAGTCTCATCTTAAGAGTAAAATAACAGTAATCAAATGAGCTGGGGACAGAACTAACCCCTGTGCCTAAAAAACAAAAATCTGAAAAGAGTAACAGAGGCTTTATACCATCATCATAATGAATGAAGTTGAGTGAATGCACATTAGCCATCACATTGATGTTAATAAGAAGTGAATTCTTTTTTTCTGGTTGTAGATTAATGAGTGAACCCTATGCATTAGTAGTAGTGGAAATACTTTGTCTAAACCAAAGAAAATCAGAAACTGTTGTTTTCTAGCACCCTTCCTATGAAGAAACTCAGCTGCAAAGATTTTTCAGCCAGCATGAGGCAAGGCTGCATGTAGGGCAGATCCCAGCATTATCCAGCCCTCTAGCAGCATTTGCAGACCAACACAGCAGCCAGCTGCCCATCCAGCTCTCCCAAGGCTTGGCAAGACTTACAAAAAAAGCCGGTCACTTGGAAAGTGTGGGTTACAGTAGCAGGGGATGGTAGAGCTCTGCAAGAGAAGTTACGAGTATTTTATCCCACAGGGGTGTAAATCTCTGTCCTCAGTGGCTGCTCTAACTGCTTTGGGAGAGCAGCCAGCTGGATATTGCATAGCTGCACTCCTGTCAGGGCCTGGGTGCTAGGCCTCTTTCCAAAGCCTGGCAATTAAACCAGGAAAACATTCAGTTGAGGGTTAATTTAAAGCCTTAACTGTAGTACTAACCAGAACAGGAAATTCCATCATTTAGCAAGACTGGTAATAGTTCTTTGCTCTATGACGACGGGAGAAGCATGGAACAAAATCTAACACTGTGAATATATCTTTGCCCCTCTGGTGAATCAAGATTCACCTTTGCACATATTTTACTGGATAATTTCAAGCTAGTCATAAAGAAAGAGTAACAAAGAAGCCTTTCCTCTCCCCCCACCAAGGAAAGGGTTGCTCATCTGGTGAGCACTGTGGGCTCTCACTGAGCTCTTCTGCAGGATGCTGCTCACCATCACTCAGGGTATGACACTCCCCTGCTAGCTGAGCAAGGCACTGTGCTGCTTAGAGCAAGGACTGTGAGAACAAGGATGTCCCTGGAAAACAACCTCTGTCATGACAGGACAGTCTGTGGGTGCCGTTGGGGTGAACTGTTCTCACTGCAGGGAAAAGCTCCAAAGGGATTGCTGATGGATACTGTACATCTCTGACAGGGTTTCAGTATAATCTTTTTGCACGTGGAAAACTTGAAGATGTTGCTTAATCTGTTCATTAATTTTTGTGGTTTCTTTTGGCGTGTGAAGAGGCATGGAGTGAGTGTAAATTGTCCGTATGTCTGTAGTCCAAGACAGACCTGTTGAACTTTCCTTTGAACATTGCTTTTCTACATAAAAATATCCCTATTGGAGGAGAAACTGAAGCATATTTTTTCCCAGGATGTGTCTTTACTAAGGCTATTAGACTGTTTTTTTAAGCTCTTTGTGTCACTGAATATTTAAGTGCTTTATCCAGACTGTTTCATTCAATCTCTTCTAGCAGCAGGAAACAGGTTTGCTAAACAGCCGGGGAAGGCTTTGAGAAGGAAGAAGGTAGTTAGTGTAGGTAGTAGCAAAAGTAGGTGGAAGCTACTCCTACTTTATATTTTTTTTTTTTCCCCATCTGCTCTTTGTTCCCTTCTCAGTCTACTGTTTGGGCAGAGCTTGATATGAAGAGTGTGTGGTGGAAGGAAGATGGAAAAGCAAGGGAGAGCCCTTGCCCTTGCCCTGGTTGCTCCTTCTGGATCGCTGACTGCTCACCTGAGCTCAGCCACGCTGTGAAATATCACAAGGCCTGACCAGTTTTATGCTGTGTTGCAAGACAGAGTGATGTGACATGGATGCTGATGTCTAGAAGAGGATCTAAATGTGAGTTTTTATGGCGGCTTAGAAAGTCCATGAGCACTCAAGGTCTCAAGCTCCAGCCTTTGCAGTGTTTCTTGCTGGAAAGCTGAGGTTGTTGCTTGGACTGTTAGCTGATGTCTGTGAACCCTACTTTTTAGCACTTATTTCTCTCTATGAAACATGAAACAGTGGCCTTAGGACCAGGACCCACTAGGCAGCAGGATGGTTAAGATGTTGAAACCAATTCACCTTTAGAAATTAAGTGCCTTTTTATTTCCTCTGTATGGTACAGTTCGCAATCTGGCAAGTGCAATTAGCTCTTGTCTCAGTCTCTATAGATACATAATGCTTTTTGTTTGCTTAAATCCTTCTACAAGGGCTCGTGTGTTTGAGGACTCATCAATAAATCTGGCAGGGTGACTGCTGTATGTTTCTAATCCTTTAACCATTTATTTACAAACAACAGTTGGTTGTCTATGCTGTGCAAATTAGTCAAAAGGAGGAGAATGTAACAAAAGGCAAATGAAGGAGGATTCAATTTTAACTATTTGTTTTTCAATTTCTAAGAAAATACACATAAATACCCATTTTTGTGGAATTTACATACTTCAGAATTTATTACCAAGTTCTTAATTTTCCTTTTTGAGATACTTGCTTTGTGTAGCTGTCAGAGTCCAAGTCTAAAGGTGGGGTGGGACAAAAATACCTATTCCATACTTGGGGATATCTTGCGTGAAAAAACTTCACTAATTCAATTTAACATCACGAATACAATTCTAGTTCTAAAGTACTTCATTTCTATGGAAGGTTTTAATCTGTATACTCTCATTCATGCACCTTAGTGAGCATGCCTACTTAAACTTCACCCCATTTTGCATGGGAAATGGGAGCACAGATCTGAGTGCCTTCTTCTGTACAGCAGGCACACCTGCAAATCTATACAAAGTCAGGACCCCCACCATCTAACAGATATTGGACTACCCTGTTCAGTGTTACTGGTGTATATATTGTTCTTAAATTAAATTCAATTAAAATATCATCCATATACAAGCTCTTCTATCATATCTTAGAGGTAGCTATCAATTTATTATTAAAATTAAATACGAAAGTACATAAAAATAATCTTATCCTGAAGAAAAAACAACACTAGAAGCAATTGATTTTCACAAATGGCTTGATTTTGGTTGATACCAGTTTGGGGTGCCAGGCTTTAATGGATATTAGCATGGACTCTATGAAAAGATGCTTCAGTATATTTCAAAAGGTGCAGGTTTTAGAAAGCTCAAACAGTAGTAACTTGAAAATAATAGCCTATAATATTCTGTAGTAGAATTCTGTAATTGCTACATGCTTTTGGGCTACTGTTTCCAGAATGCTGTAGTGTTTTTATAAGATTGTTTAGACAGATGTTCTTCCTTTTTTGTATAAGAGCTATTTGCTCTTCTGGGGCTCAGAGATGTTCCTTCTGATGTTGAACTGACATCTGGTCTCTCTGTGGCAGGATGTCTGCAGGTAGAATTGCTGTAGAAATACATCTGTTAGATAATTTAGGTGCACTAAGTTTTAGAGTTGTGGCAGACAACAAGATTTGTAAGCTCACAAATCCTGACTGGTATTAAAGGTACTTCCTACCAGGTATGAGAATTTAGGGACTTCGCAGGTCAGATTTTTCTCTTAGATGTTTCTGCTGCATCTTCAAAGTACAAGGACAGATTAATCCAATCATTAACTTAACATTTAGTTCTTGAGAATCTAAACAGTTTTCTAGGAGACTCAAGTCAAAGACAAAATGGATAACTCCTGAGCCAGAGGGAGCAGTATTAGAGACACTTAAAATTGCCTGGCTGTGAGACTACTCACTCCAGGGTTGTTGGTGAGTTTGTAGGGATGGATGAGCATGGGAAAGGTCACAACAGGGCTTATCCTCACTGCTCTGTCCTACTAGGATGACACAGTGAGATAATGGGATGAGCTTCCATTAGTTCAGAGAATACTTTTGTGTTTGAATCAGAGAGTATCAACCAATACCGAACTGGTTATCTTTGGTATCTGCTGACCATTGGAATATTTTCAATTTTCCAGATACTACAAGTTTCACCCTACAGAATATGCCTCTTTCCAAAATGAGGAGCCCTCATATTTCTGTCCAGGATTCCAACAAGGAAACTTTTGTGAGCGTACACTATGTCATTCATGTGTCATAAATCCAGCTTCTGGATATGTCACACTTACTGTGCGTACATTTAGAGTCATTTAGAGTCAACCTGATCATGTTTAGTTCTTATCTGCTCCAACCAGCATATCCAGAAAAATAACCTAAGTCCTCCTCTTACATCCAAGCATGTCCAGAGTAACTCAGACATACCACAGCCAGACAGGAGTTAGACTGTGGCTCGCTCTGTGAAAGAAACAATGTGGTTTCCTCATGCTTTTTGAACCTTTTTACATGGACTTCCTGTAGTCAGAGATGAGAAATAATGCCATGTTTTTCCTGTATGGACTGAGGCTGCTACCCTTCCAAAGCAAACAGGGCCACGGTATCCCACATTCCAGCAAAAGAAGGAATCTCCTTTTGTGTGGAAGGGCTTTCTCCTCTGTAGTCTCAGTCCTCTGGGTCATGCATTCCCATTCCAGCCAGGCCAGGTGTGACGCTGCCTCAGTCCCTTTCAGATGGTTGTTTGCTCAAAACATGAAGCCTGTTGCAATCATTCGTCCTTCCCTTTTGGAACTATGAGTTTCTGTTCAAGCTGTGTCATTTTAGGAGAAAGTAAAAAAGATGGGAATGAGGTCTAGCTGCTGGTAGAAAAGGAGAAAGAAAATACAACATTGAATTATCCAATGTGTAGTGGGAAGTGCTGTTGGAAAAATAAGGTGCATGTCTGTCACAACCTAAGAATCCGCCTCATCCAGAGTAGGATGTTTGATAAGCAGCTCTCTGTTCACAATTCTGCTGTCACAGCCAAATTACCTATTCATGCTGCTGGGACTACCTTCAATGGAGCTCCCTGCAGAATTGATGTGCTTACTAGGTTTGCTGGTGTTTGTATTCTAAAGTTGCATGTACAACTGGGTAGAAAGCTGTCTTCCTACCTCAAAACACTGAATGCTAATCAAATATAAAGCTACTTGCAAATGAGTTCTGTAGTCACTGGCCAGTTTTCACTGTGGTACCTCATTATTTCAAGCTATATAATTGTCTTCTAATAGGAATTCTCATACTGGATCTTATTTCCTTCATGTGAATTTCCACAGGTGCACCATTTCATACTTCAGCTGCAAGACATTGCAAATGACATAGTGCTATTTAAAGCCAGTGCTTCTCAAGGACAGAAAATCCTTTATTTTGAATCATCCCTAGTCAATCAGCTAAAAGCATCAGATTTGTCCTAATCCAGTAGTGGCTCCAAAGAGTTAAATACATTCCTCTGAAGCAATGCCACTGAGACAAATTAGATATTCCAAGCAGAACCAGGTTCATTGTGTAGTTTGCACATGTGAGACAGTGCTATTCATGGAGTTTTTATCAAGAAAAGATACTGAACTTGTCAGAAAATAGTATGTATTGGCCTAAATTGTGCAATTCTCATTCATGCTTGTGAACATTTGTACAAATAGACCCATTGACTTCATGAGGAAAGTGTTTCATTATGATCATTCCTATTTCAGTGATCTTTATGTGATTTGAAATAATAAAGCACCACAGGCCCATTGACTTCAGTGATAGTACTTGTTCCACCAACATGAGTTGGTGTGTTGTGCAATGTAGTTAAAAGGATCTTAATAACAGAACCTCTGTTACCAAGCTAAATATAACCCCCACCCCAACCCTGCCACAGAGTAGGCACAAAACTGCATGGACACAAGCTCCCCCATCCCCGCACATACACACACATCCCCCTCCAGTTTTTCTTTCGGAACAAAACCAGCTGTAACTAGAGTCTGAGTTTTACAAATTGAAAGGAGCTTGTAGCAAAAAGAACAAAAGTGCTAGTGTGCAGAAGCCACCCTGCAAAGAATGTTGGCAGGAGAGGAAGCCAGGCCCTTCCACTGCTGTAACCTTAAACTATCATTTGTTGATGTTGATGTATTTCTAATAAGAGAGGAAACGAGAACACAAGAAAAGGGAGATGGAGAACTTGAGACCTTTTGGAGACTAGGCTTTTCACATTTTTATGTGGCCTGGTAAGGCAGAAGGAACTCTGTTGAGTGATAACAGCATACACTGCACAATTTACCCGTACGCTAATGTGAACGGGATAGTGCCATAATCTTCAGGCTTTTCGTTTTACAGGAGTGAAACCAGTAAAGAAAAAATGCTTTGTTGCTCAAGTCTGAAGTGCAGACAGATACGGGATTGTGGCTCCAGTTTCAGAGAGAGCTGATATTTCTCCACTGAGCAAGCTATTTAGCTATCACATCAAGTGGTGTGATCTGGAGCACAGCAGTGCATTGCTCTAGTGTGAAGTTTAGTCTCTTCATGCACACTGGGAAGGAGTCTTGCTTAAAAAAAAGCACCATTTTTGTAGCAGTGCTGCTGCTTAGGGAGCTGCAAAGCCTGATGCATGGATTAATCTGTAGTTTTGGACTAAAGGGCTGTTTTTACTTGCAAAACAAAAAAATCTCTTTAGGTGTCTTCTATTATATGAAGAAAACAAACTAATGTCCATAAGCAGTCACCTTCCACCTGAGGATCTCTAAGCACCTCAGAAATAGGCAGTGCTCTTATACCCATTTGACAAAGAAATTGTGACCAACAGAAGTTGTGGCAAAGCCATGCCCAGCACCCACATTTGCCAGCTCACTCTCTCTGACCCTAGAACATACCAGTAAAAAGAGTTTTCTATGTCAGTTTTACAGCTGCCTTCGACTTTGAGTGGTTGAGGTTGAAATCACAGATGCAGAGAAGTCAACAGCAATTGGGTCCCTCAGTGCATTGTCCCAGTTAAGTAGTAGATATTGTAATAAAAATATTTCACAGGCATCAACCCCATATGAATTATCAGCAGCTGTCAGTTTTTATACTGAAAAATATAGGCCAATAAAAGACATGGTATCTTTTTAAGTTATAATGCTGTGAGAATGAAAAATTCAGTCTATTCCAAGGGTTAAACCCAAGCTTCTGCTCTAAAGTTTCTATGGCAACTAGATGCAATCTATAGTGATATTGTAGCTAATGAAATGTTTCTTCCAGACCAACAGGGCAACATGTAGCATTCAGTAATGAGGAATGTCTTTGGGGAAAGAAGAGTGGCATAAAAGATGCCTTCTAGCAAACTATATTGGATGATAAAAGCCTGCAGTAAAGTGTGTCCTGAAGTCCAAATTCCCTTCTGTTTATTCACAGTGCTTCCTTCATATCTGCTCTGATAATGAGAAATACTGGTAATAAGAACAGTACTTGAGAAGGAAGAGAGTAAGGAAAGAAAATGTATTTTATCACTTCTTTAATTGAATCATAAAAAAGAAAAAGAAAAGCTTGTAAAGAATATCTTTTGTGTGTTTGAAAGAGGTTTACTTTTCTTTATGAATGGAATAGCTAAATGTTGACATTTGGTGTCAGCATGCTATATCATATCTGTATGTGCTCGTGTATGAATCGTATGGATACAGATTAAATCTCTCTCTTCCTCTTGACTTCTCAGAAGCTGAAATCTATATTAGCCTCAATGCAAACCCCAACATTTTCCAGTTGTACTCGACCCATCTCATAAAAGACAGATTAAAGACGTGAAAGCCATGCCGTGTGTATCTGAGAGCTGGAGGCAGCAACTTGGACACAACACTGCACCTGAGCGGTGACACAAAACTCCCCTCGTGCCCTCTGGTCCCTTTCAGCAGGGGTTGGCCATGCTGCCAAGACCCTCTGCTTCTGGAAAGCAGCTCCTTTCCTGTGCACAGGGGCAGAGCTCCTCCTCTGCTGAAAAGGGAAGAAAGGCAGGTCAGAGCAGGGTGCAGGAGCTGTCTTGTGGCTTTGTGGTCTGCATGGGAAGGCCTCTTCCCTTTTCTGCTCTGCAGTGAGGCTGCTTAGCCACTTGTGCAGCTTTGTCCTTGCAGGCCCTCCAAACTTGCAAGAAATCTTAACAAACCTGTAAGTAAATATGACCACACATACCTGATATTAGATGTTCAGGTTTCTGAGTTTCTAGAATTACTTTGCTCCACACAGGCCTTGAAGAACTGTATTAATATTATTATTGAATTTAATTGAGTATATTGAATATAACTAATATTATTGGGAGGTATCTAGAACTAATGGATACCTAATGGACTGCCTCCTTTCCATGCAGTTAGTTGTTCTGTGTGTGTGCTATGTTTATGTTGTACATGATATATCTGCTCTGCTGTAGTAATGCTGCTGTTGTAGCTATGGCAGGCTAAGAGCATAAAGAAAGCAAACAGGGCCTCCAACACAGAAATCCTTCTTCAGGGTTTGGAAAAATGTTTAGATGCTAAACTGCTTTCTGCTTCTTCCGGTGCTGTAAATGGATTCAGTAAGGAGAAGCATACTTTTTCTTTCCACTTGCCTGGCCTTGCTTCAGACACATACAAACAAGAAGAGAATAAAATGGGTTACATGCAACACAAATTCTTACCCTGGACAGAGAAATGGTGGCTTATTTTAGCAGGGGAGTTTCAGAAATGCACTGAATATGGAAGTGAGAAGCGCTTGTGCTCAACACCAGCACATTGGCTGAGGGGCTGTGGTGCCATAGTTTCTTAGCCACAAGGTAGATGCTCTGTTAGGCCCTGGGTTTTTGTGGGGTTTTTTTTTGCAGAGCACTGCTGAATAGTGAGAAGGCTATGTCCTTTTAGCTGGACCTGTCAAGGATTTTCATGTCCATGTGACATTCAGTGTTTTCATTTAGATATCTGCATTTGAAGAGTTTTAGCAAATCTAGTTTTAAATGTATAGACTGGCTTTAAAAAACCCTCACAGCTGTATCCTTGTCTGTGTACTATTAAAGTACAGTAGAAAAGACTGAACTCATCTCTAGTGGTGTGCTGGATAAGAAACAGTGTTTCCATAGACAAAATTACCAAGAATTTTTTTTTTTTTACTCTCTGGTTCTTGAAGTGGCATTTACAGCCACAGGAAATAAAGAACAAGGTACGTTAAAACACCCTTGTAAACTTTATACAGTCATTTAAAGTGAAGCACAGTAGTAATTTACTTCCAAAAGGCTGAACTTCGTAAAAATTTTTGTCACTCAGAGAAGCTTTCCCTTCCTTAGCCAGGTTACCTTAAAATGTATAATGCCTCTTCTCTGAAAGGCCTTGTGCCCTCTGTCTTTCCTCTTTTCTCCACTCATACCAAATACTTTCATGGTTGAAGTACTGATAGTTAAAGCAGTGTTAGGTCCAGAAACCTTATCTTCATGTACAGGGATATTTGCCATTGTTTTAGCAGCTGCCTAAAGAAAGTCCTACAGTATTAAACAGAAGCACTCTGTTGGCAGCTTTCTCCTTATTTTGGAAACTGTTTGGATGACTAAAATGAAAACAAAACTGCAGGCAGGAATTTATATGCCTGAGAGAAGGATTCTAAAGCCTCATTTTTACAGCCTTCAGTTTTGTGAAATAACATCTTACTACAGATCCTTTGCTATTATCTGAGGTTCAGAATAGAATTTCTGTTTTAGATTTCACCTCTGTGAAAAAAAAAACAACCCACACAGTCCATCAGGATCACAATAAAATCTTGTGTCATCAAAATTCAATGAACCGTTCACAGGCAGTGAGAGCGCTTTAGTAGGACAGACAGTCATTTTGGTGGTCAGGGTATTGCACGTGTCAGCATGGCAGCTGCTGTGCTATGAAAAGATCACTGTGCATAGAGCTGAGGCACAAATAAAGTTGGCTGGGAAACATGTTAAGTTTGCTATGGCCAAAGAAATTAGATTCTTCTGCAAAAGTAAGTCAACTTTGTGATGAGTATACATTTTGCATTTTTATTAATTTGGTGCAAGCTTCGTTAGACAACTAGCTCATAAATACACTCACTTTTTGATAACAGTCTCAGAATAATTAATGTGCATGAGCACTGATCAGTTATCTGATGAACTGTGTATTGTAACAAGTGAGAAAAATTTCTTTGAGATGGATTATGACTTTGCCTTACAAAGTTAGGAAACTGAAGATACTGAATAAGCCCATCCAGAACATCTCAGGCAATAGACTGAACCTGCTGAGACCCTGTCCTCACTTCTGACCCTGTGTTTGCCCTGGTGCTCATGTGGTTGCAGAACAAATCGTTCCAGAGAAGTGATGAAAACTCATCCTACAGGAAAAGGCATTAGTTCATGGTTAGATCAGCTTTCTGGTCAAGCAAGGCTAGGAACACACAAACAGGAACAAGGGGGAAAGACTTAGGTGGATTTAAGTTGTCCTTGAGGCATTCTCTGGGGTTGCTTTTGCATTCCATTGGTAAAATTGCTGAGAAGGGTGTTGGAGGACCAAACCTGTTGGTGTATATTCAGTGAAATTTGTTGCTTTCAAGAGGAAGGGACCTGGAAAGCCCTGATATGAGGAGGCTTCTTCACCTTTGCCCACTGGATAGGTCTAGGTAAGCAGATCTGCATGTGTAGCTTTCGCTTGCCTTGCTCACAGTAATTTGGTTGGTATAGAGCTACAAACAATTCCCATGGCGAGTGGCTTTAATTCCTTCTTGGATTTCTACAGTGTGAAAGGTAGAAAACAGAAAACTCCTTGCTGAATGTCTGCCCTTCCCAGTTTCTCACGAGTCATTTTTGTTCCATACCTAAAGAAAATGTGGTCTCACACTACTGAACCAGCACAAAACAGTAGACAGAGGATCCCTGCTCCTTCTACGCCACGGCAAAAGCACTGCATCCTGGCTGCAGTTTGTGAAGTCCCACACTGCTGTTACAAGTGACCTGTCCTTGCTCTTTCATTATTGATGTGCTTCCTCACTGCACTGAAAGATTCTTGACTCAGAGAGGTTTTCAGCACACAACTCTCATCCCCGTGAATCAAACACTGTAATATAGAGCTCATCATTTATCAAGCAGGCGCGGGGCTGAATTCAGATCCGGTGTAATGGCTATATAAAGATGACTGTACGTGTGGTTTTTCTGGGTCACTCTGATTGTTTTGTGGCAGTATAATGTGTCGTATGAGCTGGGCTGATTGTGGCTGGTGTGACAGCTCTAGCAATGTGAGATATTAGTGTGTGCTGTTTTACCACCACACCTACAAACTCAGTGTGCAGCAGCTTTGGTGAATGTGATGGTATAAATCATGAGATGTCTATAAAAGCATTGCAAGCATTACAACTGGGAAGGGTTTTCCCCAAAGCAGTGGCAGGGGAGTATGTACAGGAAACCAGATTTGGATGCTGAACTTGTTCCCTAACTGAGAAGAGCTTGTGCGAGTTTTACACAGAGAACATATTGGGTCTTGTAGCAAGAACACTGCACTTTTGGAGTTGGAGGTGCAGGACAGGAACACCAAACATAATGATGCTTCTCAAACACACGGAAGGTTGTCATGATAAAAGACCAGTTGAGTAAGGAGGCAAAGGTTAATAAAGAGAATACATTGCATTTTGGGAGCAGGCCTCCTCTTCTTTACACACTGCTCAGTCATCGTAGATATGAAGGTCAAGGCTCATCAGTATTCCCCCGTCTGGAGTCAGTGTCACAGCTAACAGTTTGTTGTTCTTTATGATGAAGTCTTTGCTTCCCCAAATAAATAAAACTGTCCATACCGCGTTGTCTATTGTAAATAAGATGTGCAGATTTGCACAGCTCCTGGCTCCACAGAAAGCTCTAAAGCTGAGAATGGAGCTGGCTGAAAACCTGGGGAGTGAGGCGGCGTGACAGAACCAAGGGTACTGTTACTGCTGTCTCCATGTCTGCTCACAGTTTGGCTCGTTCCTCTCACCAGGTGAAGCAGCTGGGGCAGTACAAAGGGATTTCCAGGCTCTGATAGGGCCCAGATCCCCTGCGTGTGCAGTGGGGTGAGGGCTCACGTCTCCCTGCCCTGCCGTCAGTGGGGTGCCGCGTATCCAGCAGCAGGGGCCCGGGCAGCTGGCGGCAGAAAGCTGCTGGGAGCGAGGGACCCTCCCGGAGTGCCCCGGGCCACCGCAGCCCCAGGGCAGCGAGCCCCGCCCGGCTGCGCCCGGAGCGGAGCCGCGCCCGGAGCGGAGCCGCGCCCGTAACCACGGCACCCCTCGCTGCGCTCCCGCTCTGCAGCCAAGCGCTGTGCCCCTCCTGTCATTTCACGGCACGAACCTCCACTACTCGGTGTGCACCAGTATAAACTTTTTTTTCTTGAATATTCTTCCAGCACCGGTAATGTCACTAGGTGACCTAAATCCTTCATTCACTCACATTTATTTTTAGTGAATGTCAGATAAAATAAGAGCATCACTGTGCAGGGAAGAAAAAACCGACTGTGTGAACTTTTTTCCTAGAGGTGAACGGTCTGTGGGAAAATTAATGTCAATTTTTAATCACAACATCACAATAATATTTGACTGCCACTAAAGTCTTTGCATTTCAAATGCAGGGGAAGAGCTAGAGTCTTAAATGCATGAAGTAAATAAATACAAAGGTATACAAAACTACTTTTGAAATGTGTAATTTAAGTGTAAGATAGCTGAAAACAAAGCTGCTATTCACTTATAGATGAGAAAAGAGACCTTAATTCATATAATTAGGCAGTTAATTGTCATAAATGTTATTTAAAGGTTCTAATCATAATCATGCATATCTAAGTAAAAACTTGGAGACTATTTAGCATTTGTAAACTTATTTATTCTAATATATTTATATATTCTAATACATATACATTATATGAGAATATAAATATATATAGCTCTATACACACAGCACATCCATTAACATAGAGTAATCTATTGCAGCTTTGCATGTATTGCAGATTGTTCTGTAAGTCTCCTTTTCTTTCCCTTTCATATGTACCAGGTGTGGTAGTAGGCCTCACTGCAAATGAAAGCTAACATTGTTGTTTAAAAATAAAATTCCATTCAGTCATTTTACATGTAAAACAAAAGTTATGTATGTGTATGTAGACATACATATTTACAATTGCAGTATTCATAATGGTAGTATGGAAAGGCTGAACATCTGCCTGAATGTAGGAGAAAAAGCTCTGCTGAAGTGATAAGTGAAAGCTGGCCTCAAGTACTACCTGTATGCAAACTTTTTGCAGGCAGAAGTTAATCAGTGTAAACATTTTTTCATTTTGAATGGAGCAGAAAGAAGAAGGGTCACTAATAATAGGTAATGAAGTAGAAAGATAAAGTACTTGAAATGAAATAATGGATTAGGAAATGGACTAAAATAGATATTTTTTTTCTATCAGGAATCTCACCATTAATTCCAGGCAACAACATTCACTGTGTCAGTTCCAGGTTTCCTGTAAGTTCATGTCTGCAGCAATCACCGTTTAATCAGTGACGCAACAAACAGGCTTTCTAGATGTTAAAGGCTAGGCTTTGCTTTACACAGGGAACTGCCTCTGTGCTCCAGTTTAACAGTGTGTCTGGGACCCTGGCTCTGTGAACCTGCTTCCCCAGAGCCTTGCAGAGTTCACATCCGGGCCTGAACTCCATGGCATTGGTCTGTCAGCTGGGGCAGAGCTTTTACTGTACAAATAACAACCTCTGATTCCCCTTACTGTGTTTGCTACACATGTTCCAGTGAAACGAGACACAGGATTTGTCAGGGAGGGCAGATTAGCCTCACTGAGGCTGAAGTAGGAGCAGTGTATATGGTGAAATCAATTTACAGACACCTTTTATTTCTGGGGGGAACGGTATTTTGTGAATTGGATTAGTAGTAGAAAAATGTTTTAATTTACCTAATAGATTTTTGGGGGCATTATGCAGAATTTCCTGTGCAACACTTAGCGTTGCTCATGGGGAAAACAAAGTCATGCCTGAAAGAGAGCCATGCATAAAAATGATCTTAAGAGTACTTGTTTGTTAAAGCCTGCTTGGACTCCATTAACTGTAGCAACTGCTGCCTCCTGTCGCTTACCATCTGCTGGTCCTCAGTTAGACCATCCCCCGGGAACTGAGCTGCGCGGCTCCGCCCCGGCTGGCGCGTGCTTATTCCCATGGCTGGTCCTTACCGCTCCCATGAAAGTGCTCGATGCTGCACGAGCTGCCCAGTCCAGCTCTTAGTGGCTCTCCAGAGGGACCAAGTAGATGGACTGTGTTCAAAGTGTTTGGCAGGAACCATTCCCTCAGTGGAGGCAGCACCTGTGCCAGGGACCCTCTGGGACAGAGCAGAGAGGCTGGATGTCCATGTGCCAGTAGGTCGGACAGGAGCTGGGGCAGAACTGCATACTCTGTTACTCTTCACTAATTTCCACTCTAATGGCTTTTATGCCAGTGTTACATGTCAGAGAAGCTTCTTTGTGACTTTATTGCCACAGTCTCATAAACCTAAATCAAGGACATTGTCTTAATAGCTTCATCTGCTGCTCAGCTGAGTGGAATTTGGACAAAAACAATAACTGAAACTTTTCCTTTATGAGAAAACATTATTCTAAAGCACTGCTAGAAATATTGTCTAGAAATATTCCTTTGGAAAACCTCTCAGTGCCTGTCCAGTTCAAGAAGTGCCTTTGCAGGTTGAGAAATGGAAATGTTGCCATTAGAGGAGTGCTGTCCTGCTGTAATTTGGTTTGGCTTCATCCTTCAAATGTTGCTTTTTAAAACCAGACTATCACTGCAGCAGCCTACTAGAGACTCCTCATGCTGGAACAATTTCTTAAGCAATAATTTGCAGCTAAAGTAACTAGGCAAAGTTTAAAGACATGATCCTGAATTTTAGGAAGATGAATGAAGTTTTCTTGCTTTTTGGAATAGCAGTGTAGTTTATTATTGCCTGTAGTCCTTATGATGAGGATAACATGGCCATGCTCATAGGAAGTAACTGAGGAAGTGACCATTTATGCTGTTGCTGCCCAAAAGTCTACAGCATGTGGTTATTTATTTATCCACTGCAACAATTGCTCTATAAACACACAGTACATTCTTGGAGAGAAACAAGTCAGGATCTCTCAGCAGGGAAGAGGGAGCCCACTTGTGTGTCCCACCCAGCAGAGGCAGCCAGCCATTGTTCAGGGCTGTGCTCAGTTATTGCACAGGGGATCTCAGCCTGGGCTAAACACAGCCCTGGAAGCCATTCCTGTGCCAAAAATCAGTGTCCTCCCAGTCCAGATGAGAAATTTGAACTGAAACAGGTGAAGTTGCCCACAAGGAAGCATCCCATTTTCGTACTGCTGTCCATGTTAAATAAAAAGTGTGAGAAATTAAGCATAGAAAATGATACTAAAGTAAAATGGTTACTGAAAGGATACAAATTCCATTAAGCACCAGCAGCACTGAGTTCAGTAAATAGAAAGGTCATCTTTCTGTCTCTGCCTCATTCCCAATTGCAGCATGACTCAGAAGAACAATCGAATAGGTTTTGTTAGATGCTTGCATGCGTTCTGGGGTTTTTATTACTTGAAATTTCATTCTGTTCCCTGTTGATTGTACCACAATCAACAAAGTAAATACTTAAAAAATTAGTTGTAAACCAAATAATTTTTTGCATATGTTTAACAATCAAGTGTCCTGATTTCAGAAAGATTTCAGCTGATTTTATTACATGTCCCTGCTTTGGTGGAATTGTAGAAATTGAAGACAAAAAGGGAAGGGAGAAGTGAGAAGAAAAGCCATCCTCGACCTGTCGAGAGGTTGAAAGTGCATACACAGCAGGTGTACATGTGCTTTACAGCTAACCATAGCAGTGGTAATGGTTGTCATAATCTGAAGAGGAATAAAAGGAGAGCTGGATACCACCAAGACTTCACTTAAACCATCAGATTTGGGATGCCTCTCTCTGCAGGGCAGACTTCTTTCCAAATACTTTGTGCCCTCTAGGACAGGCAGAAAAATCTAATCCTTGTGACCTTTTTTTAAAAAAAAACCGTAAGTAAAGTTTGCAG
Organism: Corvus cornix cornix; assembly: GCF_000738735.6. Lineage (NCBI taxonomy): Eukaryota > Metazoa > Chordata > Aves > Passeriformes > Corvidae > Corvus > Corvus cornix. Next base: position 26,988,830 of record NC_046335.1, on the reverse strand, counting down.
CATGGTATTTGTATGCAGAGATTAGCTCTTGATTTCTTTGCTTGGTACCTTAGGGTATATTTTTAAAGTACTACACAGAATTTTGGTCTCACTTGTCAACTTCTATTGACTTTAAACCTCATGAGTCACTTTGACAATATATCCCAGAGGGTTCTATCTTACATCGGCTTTAATTTAAATTCCCCTGCTTTTAGGGGGTTATTTCTGAATTTAGAGTTAGCTTGCATGGGAAGTTGGCTTTCAGGAGAATTTTCCTGTCTTAGAGATATTCTGCTTCCAGGTTTTCACAGTATTATTTTATGTTCTGGTTTTCTTTGGGGGGGAAAAAAAAAAAGACATTTTTGTTAGTATCTGCAATTTCTTTTACTTATTAGGTTTATTCATGCTGGCAGTGGCTGCATTACTCAATGTCAGTATGCATGGCCCCCTTGTGAGTGCTATTGTAACTCATGTGTAACTGTAAAAGTATGTACTTGGTAAGACTCGTAGTACAACAAAGGCGAAACTCTGTAAGTAAAACCTAGCCAAGCATTTATGCATTATTTTCTTTGCAGAAGGGCTATGTTCTTCTCTCTTAAGAAGAAAATCCCAGCTGATTTTCCGTATCAAAAATTCCAGTGAGTCATGTGATGTCATAAATCCCTACGGGAGTGATATGCTGCTCCATGGCAGCTGGATGCACATCAAGTCCTCTGCCTGGTAATGTGTTAAGGTGCCCAGACTGGTGGATTGGTCATTATTTGTGGCTCTCACATAGAAGTTATGTCAAACAGATATATACAAGGGTGAGAGTGACATTTTGCTAGTCCCCAGAAGGGTTTTCTCACAGTTCACTCCATTACTCCTCCAAAATGGTAAATAAATAAATGACATTTAGAAAGGGAGCTCAGTGAGAGACAGGTCTGTGTTCTGCTAAATGTGGATGGCAGCCCGAGTTATCCGTAACTCCCCTCGTTGACTGGCAGCACCAGGGGGGCTAAAAGGCATGGCAAAGAGCCAGCTTCCTCAGCTGGAGAAATCCTGGGCATGGTAACCACCTTTGCCAGGCTGTGCCATCATGTACCTCTGGGTAGAGCATCAAACAAGTGTGCTAACAAAAGGGTAAGTATTTCCCCTGAAGTGTTTGACAGAAAATAAACAGCTGGAGCAACTGGCAGTAAATTCTCAACAGCATTCTGGTAACAATGGGAAAAGGAAGGAGAAGTCAAATCAACAGTACCTCTGTTATAATTGGCACAATAGTCTGGTTTCTCCTCTTTTGTCTTATGTGGTCATATACAAATATGCAAACAGCAACAAATACTGCCTTAGCTAAAGACAACTGCTCTCTGTCTAGGAATTCAGGTAGCAAGATGGTGAAAATTCAGGCTGAGCATTGCTTTCAACATAATTTTCTACTTTGCCATGAAATATGAGCTGATCTTCCATTTTCTCAGTATCTTTCTCATCTAAGGGACAAAACATTGCTCCAGGATTGGTAAGCATATTGAAAACATTAAACAGTATAAATGAAATTCTTACTATTGGGCAGAGAAAATAAACTCTCAGTCTTTCCTTAGTTCTTGCCAGGATAATAACTATGGCATACATGACATTACTACACATCATTATCAGCAGTACTAGTTTCATTAAAAGAAACATTTTCTCTAGCACCACTAGCCATTTCTCATTTGATTTTTTGATTCAAATGCTTTACTGACCTCTAATCAGCATAGGTGTACTGCACTACCTTTGGCTGGAGAGTTGGTTATCTTGGAAAAGGAAGATAAGATTTGGTTAGTATTTAGCTATTAAGTAAGCTCATGTTATATTCCATTCCATTTTCATTGCACCTTCAGGTCTTACTGTCTTCCCCTTCAAAACTCTTTCTACGGCTTTGCATTTTGTTTGGATCAGTCTAATGGGCCTGCCATGGTCCCAACCGCTCCTTTTTCTTCTTCCTTTCTTTCTTCTTCTACTTCATATGCACCTATCACAGACATAATTTTCTGGTTACTTAGTAGCATTCAATTGAATAAATTTATTCCTAATATTTGGTATCAGATCTGGAATTTTCTGTGTCCCTCTTTTTGAGATTCAGTTAAAGAGATGATCGAGCCCTTCACATGTGGACATTGGCTTCCAAGACAAGTTCCATACCCTTTTTCTAACCTGTCCTTGCTTAATTTTAGGAATGTACCTATGTGTCCTTTAATAAGTCTCCCTTCATGTATAATGAGCTTAATGTTATCTTTCCCTGCTTTTCAGTTTTATGACTAAAGGGCATTGTTTTAATTTCCTGTGAGTATTGAATATATTGACTTTATTCTTACACCTCCTGACTAGCAAAATGTTTGTTTCTTGGCTGACTGTTGGTGTTTTTTTGTGATTTCCTTATCTTCAGTAATGTTTTTGAGACTCTTCCTGCAAACCTCTGCCTTAGTGTATAAATTCCAGATAAGATTGGCACCTTTGACTTAATGACATTCCCGCCTTCCTGAAGACAGAGGTGTTTTGCCTGGCTGACTTCACTAGTCCCCTCACTTCCTTAAAGTTTGTCCTTCTAAGTCTGGAGCTTTCACTATTATGAGTATTGCAACCCTTGCAGTAATAAAAGTGTAGTGTAAACATCCGTGGCAGCTTTGATTTAGGTTACTCATGCACTGCTCTAACTGCAGCAGTTAGTTTTGCTTAGACTAACTTACTCAATTTCTTAGGTAAGTTTTGCAGCCTGCCCTGAGCTCCAGGCTGCTTTATTTCAACCTCTGCTAATGCCCCAGTTTATTACAGTTTACTGAGTTACAGCTTCTGTTTGTTCTTCCATTCCATTTAAATGGCATCAGCTTCAGACTATTCAATTCACGTGTTCCTGTGACCAAATTCTGTTATTAATGTTCTCACTACTAACAAAACCAAGCTTCAAATAGAATTCTGTCCAGTTGTTTTAAGAGTTATTTGGTAAAAATATCAGTTGGTTATTGTACTGGGGAATAGCAGGACTCTGAATTATTAGTGGCATTTCTCTCAATCATTTTGCTTGGGAAGCTAATGTCACTTACAATTTGTCTCCTTCCAAAGCCACAAATTTCTCTTTATGTACACAGAATTTCCTCTAAGTAATTCTTGGTCAGAGGAAAAGTGGTTTTGACTAGACCTCATTTTGTCACTTGTTCCTTAGCAATAGTCTCTGTTTTAGCTGCCGTTTTTTCTACTATCTGAATAATTGGGTATGTTTGCTCTTAAATATCTTCATTCTTCTGTGGTGGAAGTTACATCATTTGTTCTAGATCCAAAAGAAAACAATAGATGGCAATTTCTTTGATGGACTTTCTGCTGCAGTTTGGCATCCTACCATTATCTCTTTGTGTAGCATCAACCCTGACCCTAATGAGCAAATTTACTTTTGTATCCTCCTACCTGGCAACAAGTCTTTGCAACACTTCTCTGTATATCTGGCAGAGATGCTGGCTGTAGCAGCATCTGCAGGCAAGTGAGGAGCAATTGTTATTGAGTTGTAGTAGAGACGCATTTCAGGGATGTGCTCTTAAGTATTCCTGAGTTGAAGTGTAGGAAAGAAAGTCAGGGAAAATTCTCTCAAGGTCGCAGAGTAAACCACATTCTTGTTCCTATGCACTGTTTCTCTACTGACATCCCGTCAATGAAAATCTGATAAAAAAATGAGTAACTTGAGGAAGTCATGCTTTATTTATGGAATTTGGTTTGCTATTTATTTATTTATTTTGTATTCTCAAAATTTCTGCTGAAAGGGTGGAAAATTGGTGCCTGGAAGCAAAACTGGAGAAAATTCAAAGCACAAACATAGAAATGCTCCTTGCATATTCATGTAGAATAAATATTCCACATTTTATTACTCTATTTAGGAGTGACTGTGCCTAAATTCACAGACAGTCCGCGGGTAAGTTTTGGAAAAGATAGTGGATCTCCTGTCATTCTGTTTAAAAAAACTTCATAATATTAAAAGTAACTGAGTATATTAACTGTAAAACACAACAATTTATGTTCATACTAATTTCACTTCAATACCTATGAGAATTTTAGTACTTTTTATTACTCTTTCTGAAAGAAGCTAAAAATTACAGTTCAACATTCACCCTAATGCATTTTCATTTTAAATCAAGATTTGATTACAAATGCCAATGGAAAAATATCATTCAGAAAATCTAAATCTCCATAAAACTGTTTCTTTTTGAGCAGTGTCCTTCAAAGTTAATACAAGCTATTTACATGCGTGCTTGGGCATTTACCTACATATCCATATTTTTTATTCCTTTTTTCTCTTCATGTGTATACAGGGAAAGGCAAAAGAAAAGAAGGAGAAAAGGGAGACAGAAAGTTGAGAAATCTCTGCTTTGATTGCTGATAAAATATTTTCTACAGAAGTCACAAGTGTTCAAGGAGCTTGTAGAGAGGTTTAACCACTACCATCAATAAAATATTTCAATGGTTTATAATCTCAAAGAGTGAGGTCCTTTCAAATTTGTTGCCTCTTTCTGTTACGAAATCTGCAGCTGGCTCTTCAGTGTGCTTTGCCTGATATATTATGTTAATCAGCTCCCTTATTTTTGCTAGGCAGCAACCACTCCTTCAAAAACCCCACCTAATTGAGTGCACTATTTTGGGGTGTTTTGTCTTGCAGCTGGGAAGCCACATTTTTTGCCAGTAATTTGTAGTCTCTACTTATGAATGAAACATCTTTGTAGCTTCCTCAAGCTGAGTTTTTGGAAGCTATTTGTCAAAGCATTTTTCATAGTTCAAGGCAGAAGCCTCCACTGCGGAAGTAATGAGAAACATTTGGCAACTAGCGGAATTTGTTGATACTATTTTTTCTGGTTTTAATCATAGAGGTGGTCTCCTGCTGGGAGTTTCCCCTGTTATATAAATCTTCTGTAGAGAAGACATTTCATGTCTCTCTCCTGTAAGACAGTTTGGATTCTTCAGATTCTTCCTCTAAAGTATCTTTCTTCTCCTGTGGCTTGGTTTTTAAATTTATTTATTTTCTTTTCCTATGAAAACTGTACATATTCAATAGTACTTTAAAAAGTTTTAAATATTCTCTCTTGGTTTTTTGTCTTCTTGAAGACTTTAATTGCTTTGGAATTTAACAATCCCTGTGTTATTAAAGTTTAGTTCTTAGATTTACCTGCACTTTCACCTTTATAAGAGCAGTCTTCTGGTTCCTAGTGTTTCACAGTGCTGGAGAGATTGCAAAAATATTGACATGCTCTTTTCTGTCTCTGAAAAACTGCCCGAAACAGATTTTTCTCAAGCCTGTTCCATTTCCAATTTAGTCAAGCCACTAGGCTGCATCAGTAACTCTTCCTCTGTTAAGATTGTTTAAAGCAAATACTGTATTTTCCTATTAAAGAATCTCCCTATTTCCCTCTAGAGATGCACTGCTGCTAGAGGCTGCAGGGCTGCCTGCTCAGTATTGTGAGGTATCAATTTTTCCCTCACCAGCCATGAATAACTCTATTCACAGCCTTCAATCTGATTATGACTTTTCGGATGAAGGTTGTCTGAGGGTGGTAGAACTGTATAAAACACGGGTATTTGTGCTCACAGACACTGATGGCAGTGGGTAGTGTAGCCTTTTTCTCTAAGGAATAACCATTTCAAGTCTTTTGTTGGCACTCTCTACTGCTTTGGCAGATGGGCACAGGGTGGGCAGGCATTCTCCTGCTTGAGGGATGGGGTCAGAATCCCCAGGGGATCATCTCAACTGCAGGAGACGTCCTTTGTAAAAGCTCTGCCACAAAGTGCCAAAGGCAGGAAGCAGGATGCAATAGCCAACACAACGGCCAAATGTAGCAGGACGGGATTTGGTACAAACTGAATTGTTAAGAATTCTGTAGGCTGACATCTGGAAGTGGTAGAGCTCTAACCAAGGGCAGCAAAGTCTAATTATTTTCTCTTTATCTTCTCCCAATGTCTTCCATGTATCTCATCAAAGTGTGAAATTTTCAAGGGAGATACTGACCTCTTCCCACTTCGAGAGCATGGTCCTTGCTAGAGTGCTGGGGCCACAGAAGGCAGGAGTTACCTACTGAGTTGCCTTCTATTTAGATCTTTGCTTACCTCCTACCAATAAATAATAATCTAAGAAGTTACACTAGTGGTATTTACAGCCTCTTCTGTAGAACTGAAAGGCATCTTTTCAATTAAAAAGTGAATGTAGAGCATTTCCAAAGGCTCTTGACTTTGGTAAAGAGACCCTTTACCCAGGAGACAGCCTAATCTTTTAAACTTCCTTCCCAATGAGCCTGTTTTTTGGATAATCCATCTTTGCCTGCTAGCATGCTACCCTTGATAATGAGCCTGTCGTGACATCAGGTTAAAATGTATCACTACAATTAATTTCTGTAAAATATATTGTTCAGAGGATAATGCGAAATAAGTCCTATTTTAAAGCTGATCAGGCGGTGCAAGACAAGAATCTCATTCTTTTAATGAAAACCTACAGACTTTTACTTCAAAACCAACTATACTTGATTAAAACTGTGATAAAAGCCTGCAAAGTAGAGCTAAAATGTTGCAGCTGGGATTTCTTCAAAGTAAGAGAAGAGCTCTTATATTGTTTCAGTATGATGTAATGTGCATGTGATGGATTAACTAACTATATTTCCAGCTACATTTGCACCTGAAGTTTTGATTTTCTTCCTTCCTGTTCATATAATTAAAGGAATTTGGAGCCAGACCCAAGAAAGGACTTCTAGGCACTTCAGGTGGAACTTAGATGCCTATATCCAACATTTTAGTGCTTAAAACCTTCGCTTGATTTGCCAGCTGATCTTGAAGATACCAGAATTCTTATCTTTTGATCTAAAGCTTTCCAGGCATTTTTTTTTGTACAAGCTCCAAGCTGTCTCAGTTCTGTGATCAGATGTCATCAAAATCACCAACTGGAGAGTAGACACTTTCCTTCTCAAGGGCTTGAGGCTGTAGGTATTTCTAGAATGCACTTAATACTACTGACCCCTCTAAAAATAAATTAGTGGTAGCCACTGTCTTCTTGTAAGGCATAAGAGGAAGCACATGCCATTTCTTCTAGCTTGGGGCCCTGAGGTACCCTAGGAGAACCCAGATCGGTCCCTTCCTTTTGATCACATGAGGAAATTAGATAGTGTTCTCAATGTATGGCATATTCTGCATGGGGGGAACCAAAGAGGAACAGAAAAGAGATTAAATATTTCACTGAGGAGGAAGAACACTGAAGGTGATATAATTTTGTGACTAGGAGGTTAAGGTAAACCTCACAGATGCTAGGGAGGTAAATTCTACTTCCACATTTTTTTTAATGTTCAGTGTAAAGCATTATTTTATATAATCCAGTATTTTTTTCCCAAATAAACTGATTTAAGGCAAAATGATTTTTAATTTGGTACTATTGCATAATGGTGCTGGCTTCTGATAGAATGCTGGGGTTTTTTGATGCTTGTTTGTTTCTTAAGTAATTTAATTGCAAAGGGTGCAATAAAAATACAAACCGATATAGGAAGGGTAAAACAAGTACAGAATGATGCGGTGTATTTCTTATTCCTCACATGTTTGTAGCTTGCAGCTTGCAGCAGTATTTTGCCAGTCAAACTCTTTACAAAAAATAATGGTATTAGAAATAGGTTGATCTCATCTGTATGTCATGGAAATAACTTGTGATTCAGATGACAGCTGAAACCCACTATCCTTACTACAAATAAGCAGTTCAAACACATTGAACTTCTAAGGATAAAATTTTTAGACATAAACTTAGAGTATGATTTCTTAGTGTTTAAAATAACAAAATTAAAAATTCTTTGTGAGTAATAATTTCCTTTATGTAAGAGTAACCATCCTAAGAGACATCATTGGCAGCCTGGCTGTGTATGTCATTACAAGCTCTGGGTGGACACTCAGCATATGACATTATGGAAAAAGGTGGGTTGCTAACAGTTCCATACGTAATTATGGTGATATTCCTATCAACTCATATGGTGAAAACAACTAATCAGACATGGAGGACATCTCTACAGAGGAAGATGTTACAACTGGGAAGCAAGATGATGTTATGTGGCTTTTCTTCACCAGAAATGCAGATGCTGTGGTGATGAGGAGAACTTGGATGCTGGATGCCAAAACAGGCTGCTAAGAGACATCTAAGCACAGAATTGCAGTGCCACAGGAGAATACTTTGAAACATTTGCTGGGTTATCTGTGAAAACAACACAACAATGCAAAGAGAATTTAATTAAATTTAGAAAAGGGCTTGAGAGCAAAACAAAAATATTATTATAGCACATTGTGGACCTGTAATATTCCCACATCTTGATTATTGCTTTAAGTTTGGTGATTTAATCTCTAAATGAATACAGAAGAATTAGAAAAGAAGAACTGAACAGGACTATAAAACCATGTATTCTGCATACCTTCTGAGTGAGGCTAGAGCGGGACAAATTTTGGGAGAGGATAGACGCCCACAATTTCATCGATGAAATGGGAGAAGAAAATGGGAAATACTTAGTGAATATGTGAGTCAGTATAAAGGGGATCCCGATGAAATAAGGTTTTAAAACAAACCAGTGGAAGTTGTTCAATTGTGCAAGTTCAGCTGTAGAAGTGAAGGTATTGTCTTATCCAGAAAAAGGTTGGAATAATCTATGAAAAATAAGGAATCTTCTTAACATCTCGCATAGGAACTCCTTCTATTCATGACCTAGGTAAAGGTCATTCAGCTTGACTTTACTCTGACCTGATATGGATTTCTCAGGTGCAGAGAAGGCTGGCAACATGAAAATTGTAGTTGCTGAAAGAACCATGCTAACAGTGTTCATGAGCATAAAATATTGCTCAAAATGGCTTAGAGAAAACTGTGAAAATTAAAATAGAGACCATCTACAATCTTTCTCACCAGCCCAATTGAAATGTGTGAAAACTTTTTAAGTCCTAAATGTAAAAAAGAGCAGAACTCTCCATTTCCAGAGATGCTATCTGTAGCTGGTGTAAAGTTACTTGTGATTGCAAAGCCTGCTACAACACTTTAGGAGTGCTGTGACACAGCCTGCAAACTAAGTAGTGGTGAGCATTTTGTAGAAAAAGAGTAAAGAAGTTATGGGGTGAGGAGCTTCCTTACTGATCCACAGTGAGAACTTTGATAACATCTTTTCTACCTAATTGTAAAGGCAGAAAGTTTTTTGTACAGTATTGAGAACAAATGTTGATTTGCAGAAATAAATTTGTTCCTTACAGTATTTTTTTTATGTACTGCAAAACATAGAAACCATTGGAAATACCACTCCCAGTGCTACAACGTGTCTGTTTCCCCCTAGTACAAGCATTTTTGTACAGGCCTAATCAGGATTTGAGCATTCTCTGAGGCTATGACTTTAATGATTGGTTTGTGAAAAGATATTAAAAATCATTGAAAATATTACTGAGTTCATTGCCTGATCTTCCAGTAGGCAGGATCTGAACAAAAGTGTTATTTCCCTGTCTGAATCATGAGCACTATTGATTGTCTTTCCAGTAAATGTGTAGAGCTATAGAAAGAATATTATAACTTGTCCTTGTAAGTCATATTCTGAGTGAATGAGCTTTTAGAAATGGAAGTTCTGGTGATTTATATTTACAGCAGCTGAGTTTGAATTTCAGGAGGATGCTTGGTAAAATTGAATGAGGACAGAGGCTGGATGGCTTAGCTTGTGCTCAAGGAGTCACAGGATGTAAAACAATTGTTATTATGGTTGCTGCTAATAATGAATAGAACTTCTCTGCCTCTCTTTGTGTAGATCCTTGTGGCTGAAAACATGCAACTTGCCTCACATGCTGTGTGAGAAGAAATAAGCATGTATATTTACTGGTAAGAAATATATATTTGTACTGGTAAGAAATTTTCTCTTATTTAATGAAGGCCCAGTGCTGCAACCTGCTAAGCATTCTTGATATACATTTAAGGCAGATGCTCATATTTTTTATTAGTCAGTTGGTATACTTGAGTTCTTTAAAATCTTTTGAGCTTTTAGTAATCCCAAAGTGGTGCCAATGTACAAGACTTACCTTGTCCTTCATGAAATTTTAGCAGGAATTTTTGGAAAACATGCTGAATCACTGACCTGCTATATAATATCTATTATTATTTATAAGAACTTACCTGTTGCCTTTAGTGACATAGGAAATTATTTCAGATGAAACACTAATCATATCACTATAAAATTCACCTTAATTACTCTGCCTTATTTTTGGAATTGCTTATTTGGAATGACCACTGCACAAATCCATCACCATGCTCAGCTGGGTATTTTCACCTCACTTACATCTATATATATAATAATACAATGTAGAAAATAAGCAGAATGCTATCCTGGGGAGCAGTCAAGGTCAGCTTGGATGGGGTTCTGAGCAACCTGACCTAGCTGAAGACCTCTCTGCTCTTTACAGAGGGGTGGGTCTAGCTGATCTTTAAGCTCCCTTCCAACCCAAACCATTCTATGATTCTGATGAAGCTGTATCATTGCTATCTCAATGATCAGGAAAAGCACAATTATGTGGTTGGTAAGTGTAAGAAAGTGGGTGGACTAATATACCTGATAGGACACAGCCAATATTTTGGGTTAACCTGACCTCTCCCTCTACAGACACTTTCTTAAGAACAGAGAGGTATGATAACAATGCTGCTTTTTAAAATATCCACGTTGAATTATTCATTGTATTTTAATAGAGAATAATCACATGCAACAGGTGTTTTTCCTCTGGCTTGTTGAATTTCAGTGTAACTAGCCTCCAGTTATTGGCCTCAGGGAAAGAAGCAGTAGAACAAATCAGCCTTATTTTAAAATAATTACTGCAATCCTACAGTGCCTGTCAGTTGTTGTTTTCCTATTTTATGTCAATGTACAGTACATGTACAAATAGGACTCTGAAACTGGGAGAAGAAAAATGCAACCTATTAAATAAAATTGAGAAAATAACTGGTGGATTTAGTAAATATGTTTTTAGTAGAAGTGAAGGGCCCTTTCTGTATGTTGTATTAAAATCCTTTTGAGCAAAGCAATAATAAATTGCTAGCATGATGATAAAAAGAATAAGGATTATTATAATTTTTCTCCAAGTAATTGCTATGATATAAAAATGCATTTGGGGGCTCCTTTTGTGGCTTTTACGTCAGCATTTAAACATGATTAATTTAATTTAAGGAGGATTAAGTAAAATTTCAAAAGGGATAGAAAGTATGTTTCACTAGTCTGATTCTTTTACATTTCAAAAATACAATGGCTGTTAATAAGATATTAGGGAGAACTGCATACCTATTTAATTTGACTGATGCAGCAAGGCCTTCTGATGGATCCTGGGTACTCATGAAGGGAAAATCCAGCTCATTCCCTATTCCCACACTTCTGCATTTAAAACACTGCACGAAGTCTACAGGTCAAGGAAGAGGTTGGAAATAAAATAATCTCTGAATCTGGGCCTCTCTTAAATCTGCAGAAAACTCATGTACTGGATGGATATTTTGGAAGAGGGCATAGTGATCAGAGGCATGCATCTGCATGTCCACCTCTTCACCTGATGGTTCTTCCTGTTAGAGCTCTTCTCCCACATGCTGGTCAGACCCCAGCTCTGAATGATCTCTGCCTGATGCCTGTTAAGGAAGATTCTCCTTCCTGTGGCAGGACACAGATTCTGCACTGCTCTTAAGTGCATCTGCAGGTGTAGATGCACTTAGTGGGTATAGGTTTTGGTGTCAAGGAATGACCCTCCTGAAGGCGAGCCACCCACACCTAACAGCAACATCTGGCAGCCTTTGAACAACGCAGCGCCGCTCTTTGCATGGGGTTAGCTCAGGGACTTAAAAGGTGGGGGCTTTCCAGAGGTGGTAAATTACTCAGAGAAGGCTTAGGATACACACAACTGAACAGTTGCTGTATTTCTCATAATTTTTTTCAGTCTCTCCCAGGCTAACATATCAGCAGGACTGGGAGAGACTTTTGATGGACTGCAATGCACTGCAGCAAGATGCTACTCAAGCATGCAGCCTTCATGGAGCTGGTGCAGTGTGAGGTGGAGTTCTTCCTTGTAGCAGGCTCAGAATTTGAAAAATTTATTTCACTGTCATCAGATCTACCTATTGGAATGTAAAGACAAGTGAAGAATTAGTTTAAATTGGAAGTTATTAAACTTATGTAAATGGATAGACTGCTAAGAGGACTTTCCCAACCATAAAAAGAATATAAATGTTTTTATTATGCTTTATTCTTGTAAGTTGATAATTTTTTAATAACTATATCTCAGTGCTAGAAGACTCTTGTGCTTCTGAATGAGGCAGGGAAGATTTTGTTTCTATTTTAGCAATTAAAGATCCTCTCACAGCACAAATATGGACATAAATTCTTTATAATTTTCACCTTGTCCCTTTACAGCAAATTATGTTCAGAACATAAAGTGTTACCCAAAAATTGAAAGATGAGATAAAAGAGATATTTTCAGATTTGGAGAATAATATGAATAAGATCATATTTGTTGGAAAATAGACTAAAAGAATTGATGCTTTGTGCCACAAAGGCTAGGTGGGAATAGTAGTCATCACAGCTCTTTTCACAGTCTGCATCATCACCAGTAGTGTTTCATAGTATGAAGACTGGACAGTAGACCAGCACACAGGTAAATGATAACTAATACAACACATTTCTCCTATGTGTTTTTAATTAATGTAATTTGTTATTTTGGTACTTTTTAAATAGTAAAAATCTTTTAATAATTTTTTTTTAAGTAATAAAAGCATTCCTGTTAGCTTTTTACAATGAGAACATTAAAATAAGAAAAAACGTAGTCCTATATTTATTCAGAAATAATAAAAATTATGCATTTAAAATGTTAATGAAAGCTGGTGAGTAATTAAATGTAATAATTTTGTACATTTATTCTTCAAATTATTCACTAGCCTGTATTAGTGAAATACACAGATAATGAAAATTAGAAAATGGACTTCACCGCTCAATTAAAGATAAAACAGGAGACACTTTAAATGTTTTCTTTTCTATTCTATCTTGTGCTTCTCTGTCTCAGTTTCAGAGGGAAGCAGAAACTCAAGGAGTTGCTGCACTAACAAAAAGACACTTACACAGGTGCATTCCCATTTCTCCCTCTTAGTGCCATGCAAACATTTATTTCCCTTCCCTTCAGCCAGGAAGGAGACACATTCTGTGTCAGATTCTCAATCCAGAGGAACTCTCCATGCCCTTCAGTGAAGTTATTGTGAACTTACTTTTACCTAATTGAATCGTCACTAAAATCAGAATCCAGCTCTACATCTCTGACAAGAGATGGAACAGCTGAACAAGAGTAGGCATAGAAGAAACACTCAGCTTTTCTTTGTATTTTCCTCCTTTGGCATCTTCACAATTCCTTCTGAAAGCTGGAGACACAGGAGCTGGGAATCCTGCTTTTACTCCAAACTGAGGTTCAACAGGGAAAAACAACTATTTTGCAACAAATTTGAGAGACACGCAGCTTAGATCTTGATGTCTTATTTCTTCTGAGTTGTATTAATAAAGGCCCCTATTTTTTTCCTACCGAGGAAGAGATGGAGCAAGATTATGTAAAAATTATAGAAGAGATTTGAGTTATTTTAATACTATTTTCTTTTGAAACAGGAGGAAAGTATGAAATGTTTCTTACCTTTTAAGTAATTTTTCTTATGTCATTTATTGTTCTAGTGATGAATGGTTAAAACTTACTTCGATAAAATATCAGGCTAAGTGAAGTTAGCTATGATGAATCTTTCATTTGTAGATCAAGATTTGTTGCAACTAGCCTACATTTTCTTTATACACTTTAAAAGACATCATCAGTTCCAGAATTCCTTCATCTAAGAATGCACACATGTACAGACTAACACATCTTCTTTGGAGGGCTTCTCCTCTGTTAGAAATTGTATACTTGTGGTCCTTTTGGAAGCCTGGACCCTAGTGGAACACTTAAAAATGCTCAACAGATGTAGATAGTTAAAAGCTCAGTAGGGGGGCCTTCATGCATCTTCAGTTATGTTTAAACTTTTTTTAAATATCTGAGAGCTGGAAATTCAGCTCTGAGTCAATTTTCAGATGTTTTCATAAAGTTTTACTCTGCGGCCATTTTTCATGGTTTTGATGTTTAGCTTCTATCAGTTAGAAACTAATTTAATGAATGCATCAATACATAAATTAGTCTAAATATGTCAGAATATAAGCCTTATGTCCCACAAACACTCGTTCTTGTATCATCTGTACATGGGTTTTATTCTTGTCTTTTACAAGGTGCAGTAGAAGGAACAAGCACACAAAATGTACAGTTACTCAGACAGAGTACCTCAACTGTGTGCATCACTAGACAGGAAGTCATTTGGGAGTGTGTCTGTCACCATTGTCACCTGCTGTAATTAACAGCATGCTAAGAGCTATAAGCAACCCGAGAAACTTGATTGCATCACACGTTGAGGAAAGGACAGCTAAAAGTTTTTCTAAATAAAAACCAAAAAAATAACTTCAGATATGGTTCTCTGTTCTGTAGGTTCAATAAAAATCCTGCATAAGTAGTGAAGGTGATTTGACAAGAAGAGCCATTATAAGAGACAAATAAAATAAAATAAATCAAGTGAATTACTGATAAGATGAATTTCAACTTAGATGGTTTGATTTGATCATGCTCAGTGTTTCTGGTTCATTGTGATTATAGGGTCTGATTTCCCAGCTTTATACTCTTGATTTATGCCAAAGAATGAGATATACCATTGATTTCAGACTTCCTGTTTTAATGCAATGCTAAATTATGGGTTGCATCTCATTACATTTCTGATTCCCAAAATTAAAAGTGTGTTTGAGAAGAGACTGCGAAGGAGAGAGAAGACAGGAGTGCGATGAACTGCCCAGCTGTCTCTAGCAGGAGCTCTATCTAATGCTGGGAAGCAACACAGAACAGCAGTGTTCCTACGTCTCTTTTTCATTTGTGAATGTTTGCCAGAGATTACAATCACACCACTTCTCATCAGAGCTGGAGTTCTAGTTTATCAAAGTGTCAGTATGAAGACTAACACTAGGGAAAATTTGCTGCAATATGGCTGGAATATGAGCCCTAGTCTGACAGCTACAACATAGAATCAAACCCATCTCTGTAGCCAAAAGGTTTTGTAAACATTATTGGGCAGGAAGGGACAGCTTTTACAGGTACTTAAGGCTTAAATAGTTTATTGTGGAGTGTGCCATTATAGTTTTTAAAGCATTTGCATGTCTGGTACTGTTATTTTACTGGGAAGCAGGCATAAAGGCATTTTGTAAAACCGTAGTGACTTTTGTTTCCAATGCTACTGCACACCTAACACTACAAAGTATATCCAATTTCTCCCTGGTGGGGGTTTCACACAACAGGAGGTGCCACACCTCTCAGGAGGCTCCAAACTTTGTCCTTAGAGCCTACACTCACAGTCACAAGGGAAGTGCCATCTGGGCTTATGATAGTGCCCCACCCCGTTCTGTTTTTCAATGGTTCTAATCATCAAGGAATTACTCACAAATATTGCAGATTTAAAAATTATGATGCATATAGCAAATATGAGTGTGCATAGTCACTCTTTTTAGAAATGGAACTCATTTAACAATGTAGTCTGCACCAATAAACTTTGGGTGTTCCTTACCCCAGTCTTAATTATATTTGAACTTTAAAAAGCTCTCAGACTATTTGCAATCTTTTATATGTTTAGTGTATTCATGATACAGAAATGCAAAGCTCATGGCTCAAAAAGAGTAGGGGACAAAAGGGAGGCAGTAAGATGAGGGCTCGAAATACCAAAGAACTGACATGCATCATTGTATCAATGGTAGCACATAGCTGTATGGACACCTGCAGGGAACTGTTTGGCAGCCTAACTCCAAACCAGGACAGCAGAAGGCTGTCACAGAAAGAGTCTGCAATGCTTTCTTACAGACCCCAAGATTCATTATGCAGTTCTGAATCACAGTATCATTTCCACTCACATCACCTGGCCTTGCAGAATAAAGCTGAAGAGGTTGGGATTGTAATTCCCAAAAGCACACTAATGCACTCATGCACTTTTCCTGGGATCAAATCTCCCCCAAAGTCATAAACCCTTGCTGCATGCTCTGGTGACTAACTAAAACTTTAACTCTGCCTATAAATTGATCCTTTATGTCAGCAAAGTTTTTACTAGACACAATTTTTCTTCAAGATGTGTTTGGTTAGTGGAACTAGAGTAAATATTTCATAGGATGATAGTAGTAAAACTGAATGGCAAGCAAATACCTTTATTGATCTTGGACTTGCTGACTAGACATCGTAATGAAAGACACACTGGGAACTCGTGAATGGATGACTGGTCACTGTTCACTGTGAAGCATTATACTGGTACTCAAATCCTGGGCCTGAAGTGCTTATGCAGAGAAAACACTGTCCGCTGGAAATCTGTGGGAGATTTGCCCAAGTAAAAGTTGATGGAAGGGTCCCAAAGAGCAGTCATCTACAGGGGAACTCATGGATTAAGGTCACCTCTGTCTTTCTATGGGAGATGAGTCAAGGACCTTCTGCCAGGAGTGCTTTCCTGGGTCTAGCCTGGCTCAGGCTCTGGTGTTGTTGACAATCTTAGTGGGTAGCCTCTGTGGTGAAAAATTACCAGGACATCTTTGAAGGGGTGTAATTTTTGGGATCTAAAGATTTCTTTGTTCAGAAATAAAAGGCAAACCATACCTGTTTAAGAGAGTTTCTTTATCCTGCCACTGAAGGGATATAAACACGAATTGAAGGTTTTTGTTTGTTTTTCTATGGCTCTGGAGCTTGTATCAAATCTCTATGGTTACTTATTTGTATTTTGTTTTAGAAGTATCTTAAAATATTCAGTGTTCATGGAATATTTTCTCCAGAACAAAGACTGCTCTGAAGGATAGCATCAAATGCTAAAAGGTTGCATGATCCAAATTTGTCGGTTTTAGAAGAAAGGCACTTCCTCCTTTTTTGAAATCTTCTGAATTATTATGAGCTCCTTTCTGTAACAACTCTTTGCTTCTACAAGAAATATTCTGAATAACCAAAAGGTAGAAAAAAAAGTAGCTAGAGAACAACCTTCTACCAGGTCTATTTTTAAAATGGAACTTTGCTTTCTTCTCCAGGGCTGTGACCAGACATTTATTGCTAAACTGAGGTGTTTCATCAAAGCTGTGAGTAATATGGTGGGATACATGTGACCCAAAAGTGTGTATTGGGGATTGAAAGCTTACCTATTTAATCGAGGACCCTGAGACAGGAGCACCTTGCACTATGAGTGCTATGTGTAGGTGCTGCCATGTTGAAAGAAACTGTACTCATACAGGCCATTTATTGCTGTTTTTTGTTATTCCTTTTAAAATTGATTCACAGACATTAGAATCAGGTAAAAATATGATTTGTATAAATAAATATATGCAAATTCACTGGTTCACTCTCTAGGTTGCAAGAGATTGTGAAAACTTCAGCTTAGTTGGAAGATGCTGTTTACCAGATTATTTATTAGGTCTCCTTCAGCTTTGTCCAAGGGTGAGAATTTGGCTTTAAATACACTTCATTTATTTAATGCAAGCCTCCATTGAATTATTCTGATTCTGCTTTTATTGCTGTGTAAATACATTTCTGTTATTTTTCAACCTAATAGCTTTTCTAAATTTCTGCTATTTCACTTCTGGTTTCTGGTCATTTTGAACTTAGAGGATTTTGTTTTGGGGGGGATGAGGTTTTGTAGAACTGTGCTTTGAAAACATGATGTGTGCAATTTGCTACTGGCCCCCTTCAGTGTGCAGCACGGCTGCCTGCTACGCACCATGTGCTTCACCTACAGTCAGGTGCTAGAAACAACAGTCCTGTTTTGTCCCTCTGCCCCATATGTTTCCACTCCATCCTTCATATGAAATCTAGGCTGAAAATTGACTTAATTCAATTCACTGGTTTGCCAGTACTTTTGTAGTTTTGTGCTTGGCTCTTGCTTTAGTTGAGTCAGACATCTGCTAAAGCAGTGAGCTGGCCCAACTCACCCTACAGCCACTGAGCTAGTAGGCTGAATGTAAGTAATGAGGGACAGACCACACAGATAAGGTGTGACACAAAATAAGTAGTCTCAGTGACTGTTCTTTACTCCTGATATTAGCTATGTCTGAGCCAAAGTCCACTGCTCCATGGTGCTTGTGCCAGCTGCGTCTACACTGCCTGTAGCAGCAGGAGTGCGTTGCACTGGTTTTGAGCTTGGAATCTTCCCCACCCGTGCCTGAGTCGTCCCTCTTGGCAAGCCAGGATGGGAGCAGTAACAGAGCTTTGGCTTAATCCTGTGTGATGATATTGTCATAGTCTGAACTCCAGAATCTGCAGCCATTTTGTGAGGCCAGACTGCCCAGCTGTAGCACCACACCACAAGGGGCTGGCCAGCACAGGTGGCAGAGCTCAGCGCTGTCACGCAGCCTGTGGTGGGTAACCCTTGGCAGCAAGGGAGGGAGCATCCTTCTCACCAGAGATCCAAGCTCTGGGCATCTGTCCTGTCTACAATGTGGTGACAGAAACAAACTGTTCTAGTTTGTGTTTTCTTTCTGTGAAAGAAAATGTGTAAAATAGGACTGAAGAGATACATACAATCTTTCACAGACCTTTATTTTAACTGAGGAATTTAATCCAATGTAAATAGATTGCATTTGAGTAAAACAATGCAAATATGTATATTAATGTAATTGGAAGACACTTATCTGCCTGAAGGACCTTTTAATGATTTTATTTTTATGGGTTTTTTTCCCCTGGAATGAAGAAAAGTTCATTTTTATAGAATCCTCTGAAGTCTCTGGGATATGTATTCTATGTATCTTCTGCATGTAAATTTACATATATTTTGGAATGTAAATACAGTGGCACTCTATATGGGGGGGGGCATTAGAATCTAATAACAACTCCAATCTCCAATAACAAAAAGTGTTCATATGAATAAAAGAATTGTTGTGGTTATACAGTAAAGAGACTAAAAATGTATATGAAATTAGGGAACTGGAAAAACACATAATTTTTATCATCACTAGAAAAATATCTGGTAGAAGTCAGTGGAGGTACTTGGTTACCATTGTCATTAGTCTGAGTATTACCCAAAGAGAGAGGTAACTAGAAATAAAATACGAAAAATATTTTTAGAAGAGAAAAGCAAATCACTGCGCAGTTGCTTCTTTATCATTCAGAGCATGAGATGCATATTAGTCATAATAAGTGTTGTGCTGGGGGAGTAGGTGCTTTAAAAGCTTTCTTCCTCTTCTGGAAACATCTTGAATGAAGAGCTTAGGAAGAAATCCCTAGAAGAGAATAAACTATCGTGTTTATTAAGAACATCCTATTGATGGGTTATTTGGAATGGTACTAAAAATTTCCCAAGGGAAATATCTATGACTTTTACAATCAACACTTGAAACAATTTTTTTTATAATGTCATAGAAATCCATTTAAATTGAAAATACTTTGTATCAAACTTTCTAATATGACCAAAGATTTAAATCCAACCAGTAACAGTGAACATAATGATAAAATTAAGCATGTGGTAGAGAAAAAATATCCTGGAACAGACAGTGTGGCCCTAAGTTCAATGTTGCTTTAATATTTAAATTTGTGAGAGTTTATTTCAGTAGAAAAGAATCAAATGCCATATCTGAAAAACAAAATGCTTTCCTTAGAAGAACAAAAATTAATGCCCCAAATCTACAACACACTGTCCAAAGGGTTGGTCTCTCCTCTGCATTTCATTTTCAGGCTGCCTTGTATTACAACAAAAGTACTGCAAAGGCAATCAGAATGATGTTACTAAGGAAAAGTCTGCAAGCAAAAGCTAAGGGGGTTTCTGTCTTTGCAACAGAAAACATGAGAAAACTCAAGAGCTTTTCAGGGAAAATGTAGGAATCAAGCAGAGAAGCAGGTCAGTGAATCCAGCATTTAACTTTTCTGGCGAATTCCTGCACCAACCATTGCTCATCTTTTATTTAGTTTCTGATCTCTAGCCCCTCTCTGAACCCTCTCTATCTGTCAAATTTTTTTCTCTCTGATACAGCCAACTTCAAGGAAATGTCAAGATCATCTTCAGGAGTTTACTGTGTCAATTGCCAGCTATTTAGAGCTAGCCTACAAAAAGTACTACTTAACACTGTTAAAAATATGTTACCTGATTATAACTGTATCTGAAGAACCAACTCCCCCAACCATAACTGTTACAGGAATGTCATACAGCTGAGCCATATCAGTCTTTGGAATGTCCAGAAAATTATTCATATCCTTTTTTTAAAAAATGTTGGTGAAAATGAATAATGATGAACTTGAAAAATACATAATTTTGTTCCATACTTCTCTTAACTTCAAAGCCATACTTGTAAGACATGTTACAAGTTTGTTTCCAGTATCTTTACAGTGACCATATCTTACACACATATTATGAGCTCACAAGCCTGAAAAGCAAACTTCAGTTGTAAATTCAGTATGCTCTACCTGTCTGCTAGTGAATAAATATAAAAGAATATTCAATTCAGCAATACATTAAACATATCCTCTGTACTCATCCCAGGGAGGATATATACAATATAAAAGATTTATATGGATTGGTTTCACATAATACTGTGATTTCCTTGGTCTTGTGTTTTTGTTACCTTGTGTATATAGCACCAGCAGAGACTAGAAATTTGTTTTTATCTGGAGCTCTGCTACAGCTCTGCCTATCATGTAGACAAGAAATTAACATGGCTTTCTTCAAACAAAATACAATTATTCTGAAGGTCTTTCTGGTTCCAGTTGTGACTGAACATTCTGCTACAGGTTCCCGTGTTATTTCACTTCAAGCTAACATTTCATTACCTTTGCCAGTTCTTTCTGGCAAATACAAATCATTCCCATGACGAGGAATGAGAGTGGAAAAGGAAAATAATCTGTCCTTTCTCAGCATCAGACGTGCTCTCTTCCCACTGTCCAGCTGGCATCCAGAACCTAAAGCGCAGTTTGAACAGGTATCAGCAGGCATACGGCAAGAGATAGACAAGTCTGACCTGAAGTTTGTGGTCAGACTTTTTTTGCAATCATGGTGCTACATGTTTAGCAGAAATATTTTTTTCTTTTTTCCAAATGACCTCAGTGATGCTCCTTGTATGCTTCCTCTCTAGACTCTTCACCATCTTCGTACCCCTCATTTAGATGCTCTTTAATATCCTTCTTACCCTATCCTAGCTAATGTCCTTCTTATACTGTGGCACCCAAAACTGGACACAATATTCAAGGTGAGGCCGCCCCAGTGCAGAGCAGAGTGGAACAATCCCCCCTCACCTGGCTGGCAATGCTGTGCCTGATGCCCCCTGGGACATGCTTGGCCCTCCTGGCTGCCGGGGCACTGCTGACTCATGTTCAACTTGCCATTGACCAGGACCCCCCAGATACCTTTCCACGGAGCCTCTCATTTCCCAGTCTGTGTGTACTTCCAGGATTGCCCCATCCCAGGTGCAGAATCCAGCATTTGCCCTTGTTAAATTTCATATGGTGGGTGATTTCCCAGCCCTCTGATTTGTTTAGATCTCACTGCAGAGACCCCCTGCCTCTGAGGTAGTCAACAGCTCCTCCTAACTTTGTGTCATCAGCAAACTTAGCATACTTTTGAGTCCTGTGTCCAGTTAGTTTATGAAGACAGTGTTGGAAGGCCTTTATTTCTCAAGTTACATAGACCTTCCCAGGCATCTGCAAGTGACTTGTACACACAGCCTTCCTTCCCCTTTCTATACCAGCCTAGATTAGCTGCCATGGCAGCATGTTCAAGTTGTTCTACACAACTGCTGAAAGCAAACACACCATTCAGATTGGTAAACAATTACCTGGCAGGACTCTGTTATGATTACATGGCGTGATCTGGTTCTGATGAGGCCCTCCCCACCCTAAGTAGACAATCTCTCAGGCACCTCCCCCTTCTTCTGGCTTTGGCTCGACTCATGGGCTTGTTGAGGCACAAGTCAGTATCATTCCCCCTGAGGATTTTCTACTCATGATCTTTGTCGCATCCTGGTCACTTCTCCTCTGCACTGACAGCTTGATAGTTAAACAAGGTATGGCTCAGAGCAATATCAAATAACTCTAGGAAGGAAAAAGGGTTTTCCTGCCACCCATTGGGAAAGC
The DNA here is from genome assembly GCF_000738735.6 of Corvus cornix cornix. NCBI lineage: Eukaryota > Metazoa > Chordata > Aves > Passeriformes > Corvidae > Corvus > Corvus cornix. The sequence continues at coordinate 26,966,690 of NC_046335.1, read as the reverse complement.
AGGACAAATTGGCAACTGCTGCATTCTTTCTGTGGAATGGATCTTAGGCAAAGGGACAACAGTAGGGTTATGTGCCAGGCTTAGATAAGGGCTATGTCCCACCCACTTGTCTCCTAGCTCCTCGAGCTGCCAGGTCCTTGGTAAAGCACTCCATTAGTACACAAATATGTATCCCCTGAGAATAAGGAAGCTTGGGAAGGCAGTGTAGTTGGTGACTTGGTGTGTGGACCCTGACTGACTAGTTAGGGTGATATGGTCCATAGTCCAAGAATTGTTCTATCTGCAGAGCAAGCAGGTAACTTGCAATCAGGAATGTCTCTCTGCTGTCATGAAAGGAGTGTTACCTTATGTGTGGTGAAAAGGAGCAGAATACCTGGACAGGAGAAGGTGAACTTGATTAGTATAGCTGCTCATGGCACTTGAGCCACTTGAGAGTGAGAAAACACTGAAGCACCCTGGGCAGATATCCTATACTGGCTTGCTAACTTGTAGGTGTACCTTTTAAAGTGGTAAAATGTAAAGTATGTTCCTCAGTTTTTCTGCAGAGACAAAATTTAACCCTTGTCCAGGCTCAGCACTAGCTAAAAAAGACTTCTGGCTCTGGCAAGGCTGGAGTGCTGTGTGGTTGGTGCTATCTTTTTTTGTTCATGCCTGGCCCTCTGCAAAGGTGAGACTATTTTGGTCTATACCTAAAGCCTGGTATACAGAGAGGCAGGTCTGCTCTTCTCCTGTGTGTGGGTATGGATCAGGTAGGGCATGCTAGATCCCTCCCCTTTGCCTAGACATCTGATGGAGATGGAGAATGGCCCTAAAGTGGGTTTGCTGCCCCCCAGTTTCAGGATGGAGCCTGAAGGACAGCAAAAGAAGAGATCTAGATTATATAAAGCACACTGGGGTGATCGCAGGAGATATCTGTCAGGAAAATACCAAATAACAAAGTTTGGCAAGAAGGAGTGCACGTGTTGGCTATAGTTTTCCAGGGACAAACTGTCTGCATGCCTTAGGAGGAGGAACACTGAAGGAGCTTGGTGTGCCACTCTGAAAGAGGCATGAAATAAAGGGTGGATCAGCATGGAGGTGTTGCAGTCATACTCTGTTTAAAACAATGCAGATAATGGCATCAAAGGAATGACCAAGAGCTGAACTTTGCTTCAATAACACAGAAATACATGTTACTTTTCATGCCCTGCATATGCTAATGAAGTAAAAACTTGCACATGCTTTTTATGTGCTACTAAAATCACTAAAATTCCACCTAAACATGAAATGACATCAATTGTAACTTTATGTTTTCTCCTCCCTCAAAGGAAACAATATAAATATAGCTTCAGTGGGGAAGGGGATCAGAGGGGGCTCCACCTTTGTATCCTGGGACAGTCGATGGGCTGTAGTTATCTCCTTTCCCATAAGGACTCCTATGGCTATTGGCTAGGACCTGAACACTTGGCTGTGCCAAGTGCTTCTTCAGGAAATTCAGAAAGCAAGCTTGTGTTTGTGGTTAAACTTGCAGTGCTATATAGTCATCTTGCAATTTAATGTATTTTTCACTGGCTGTATTATTTGTATTTCATGTATTCATGCCCACTTCTGAGGACTGTATATCACCACAACAAGTAAGAACTTGCATTTCTGTTTCTCAATAAACGACACTATTTTGCACCTGACCATGAGAGATATTGAATGTGACTGGACTTTTAGTCTGGCTGTGAGAGTTCTTTGGGCGCAACCAGGCTTAGAGTGGATCGCATTATTTGTGAATCCATAATCATGGTAGTTCTTATTGAACATGACCAGACTTACAGCGCCACGCTGGCTCTGCATTTCTGTTGCTTAGTGTTGAATTGGCTATCAGTCAGAATCTAAGCCCAGTGACCCCCAGCCACCTGACATCTGAGGACCAGCTGGAATGCAAGGAGGTTTATTTTCTGTCAGATCTTCCTCTTAACGCAAAAGAAACATTATCCTTACTCTTAACACAAAAATGTCTGTGGCAGCAGAGTTTACTGAATCTTGCACAGTATAAAAGCTGGTGTTTGGAGATTGCAAAGACCTGTGGGATAGTTCACAGTGCTCCTTCCAAAGCATGAGATGGACATCATTATGGCATTTGCCAAGGCCAGGGCACTGGACTGGGTCTGGCAAATGATTTGTGCATCTGTGTGCTGTTAAAAGAGATAGAATGGGCATAGCCAGAGTAATCAGTTTAATTAACTTCTTTGTATCTATAATTAGTCTGATTTTAGAGCATATTAAAATCGAAATTAAACTTCCAATACATTATTACAGGAACATATTATCTTTCCTTTATGTCCCATTATAGCTGTAATTAATATATTCAAAAGTATACATTACACTGTCACAATAATGAACAAAGCTAAATGAATATAAATATCTGCAGTAAAATACAGTGAAGTCCTGTGGTGCAATGGTAATGTTAGTCATTTTTGCATGAATAAATTGAAGTAGAGTGTGAAATTCCATAACTCTGCTGTGAAGCAAAGTCTCCAGCTGGCATGGACTGTCAAGTCTTTGCAGGACTAGTCTGTTGTAAATATTCATTATTACTAATTTAACGCTTAGTCACAAAATAAACCTCTTATTCTTCTGTGTGATTTCCTATCTGCACTGTGTTCCATTTTCATTCTTTTCTGGAAATGAAAGCTTGAGATATGATTCTGACAGTGTGAACTTTGGAAGTAAAAATCAACAGAGAAACACTTGCTCTAGTCTCGTACAACAACTGATTCAGCACTTGTGGCTGATTACTGAGAATCTTTAGATATTGAATTGTATTGGCTGAATTCATTGATTTTTTTAAGATCAGAGAACAGTATTATTTAGTTTCAGCTCCTTTCATAGCACTGACACCACATCAAATGAATTTATTATTAAAATAAAAACATCAGCAACCTGTAATCACTATTCCCTTGATTACTTGAGAATTCTCTTAATTACTAAACTAAGGGGTCCTTTACTATGCAAGTCTTCTCCGTTGCAAACAAATAGAGAGCATAAACAAGACAGCTCTTATTCTGATGGAGAAATAAAAAGTATAGGGCAAGACAGGCTTTTCAAACTTTTGTCCAAGCTTGCAATGCATTTCCAAAGTCTTTCTGATTTAAAATGCAAATTCTGAACAGGTATATAGATTTTCTAGTACTTTCATTACAAACATGAGTTCAGATGTGCTAGCAATGTTATTATACTGATGTGTATTTGTAAAATTGGAGTATCATGTAGTTTGGAAGGGATGTCTAGACCTTGTCTGGAACAATGTCCTGCTTAAAGCAGGGTCACCTAGAGTGGATAATTGAGGGTAATTCCCAGCCTGTACAAAGATTACTTTAAACAGTGCACTGGAACTTGTATTCAGACATTATTTGCCATGAACCTTGATCCTTTTTCTAAGTCACCTCTTGACAGGTAAGGAAGTCCTGACTTAAAGAAGAACGGTTTAGATCTGTTGACCTTTCGGATGCAATCTCCACATCTTCCTGACAGATTCTCAGTGCATGTTAAAACGGCATAAAATATCTCCAATGCATTTCTAAATGTGCTGTTAAGGGTACCGTTGGCATGAAGGAATCCTGAGGTACCCCAAAGGCAACTTTGTACTTCTCTTTGCTACCCTTGCCAGGGTGACTTGTCAAGATTACTTTGGGGATGGAAGAGTAAACCAGGAGTGTCATTCACTCCATGATCAGTTGCAAGATCTGTAGTTTTTCCTGCTTTTGTGGAAGAATTCTAGCTTGTGTTGGGGCCTGCTTTGACCTCAGGTAGTTTCAGGAAGAAGGGGAAGCCATTGGTTGCTGCCTTCCAGGGAGTGGTTGCTGCCTTCCAGGGAGTGCCTGGAACAAGGCCAGAAAGTCTCCTTAGCCTAGTCAATTGTGCGCCTTGAGATCCCCTTCAATCCAGGCTTAGTAGACTGAAGAATTCAATATGACAAATATTGCTGTGACAGTAGGTCATGGACAGAGCCCTACTGCCAGGCTACGGGGCTGCATGAAGAAATTCTTTGAACTTAAAAATACCCAGTTACCTAAATCCCAGGTGAAATGCTCTCTAAAGCAGCAACTGAGCATTTTGTACTGCTAGTAGGCTTTAACAATTCTTGGATAAAAACCATAAGTAGGGGCAAAAAAGGTCATATTTCTATATCATGGCTGAAAAGCCCTCATACAAAAGGAATATGCACATTCTTCTAGGAATCTGAAGACAGTAGAAAATGTTTCTTACTATTTACCTGGCAGATTATCAGGAGGAGATAGTAAGTTCCTGTGCTAACCACGTTTTTGACACATAAAAGGACATTGTCCTACTTAGAGTTCAAAGAAGGTTTCAGTTAAGTGTTTTACTCTTTCCTGTGTACTTCTGTGCTGCTGTCTTCAGCAGGTTATGCTTGAGCCAGTTTTTTTTTTTTTCCTTTTTTGAGACATTCACTATTTCTATTTTTGAAAACAAAGTTGTGGAAACTATGTCAATGTCAAATACTGGGTAAAACCTGCTAGAAGTGATGGTATCAGAATGTGGTTTTACAGGCTTGTATAATTTTTGGACGTGATAAAATAAAAATTCCTTTTGTGATATGTTAATTCTTTATAAATACGGGTTTTCTTTGTTCAGCATAGACCCTTGAAGGACTTCAGCAGTCCCACTGGAAACCTGATTTTATTAGTGTTTTAGAAGAAGTACTTGTTGAAAAATCTTTAAAAATTTGTTTGGAGAACTTTGGAACATAGCCTTACTTTACCCATCCACAGTAATGTCTGATCTTCTAAAATGAAATGTTAATTTTGTTCAAATTGAGTAAATGTTATGACAGGGATGGTCTCATGGTCATTTACAAGCTGATGTCTGATGGCACTGTTAAAATACTTTAGTAGCTTTAAGTCATTGCTCCTTTGTAATATATGGATTTATCCATGAATTTAATATTTCTGGTCCTAAGACCTGGATTACAATCAGAGGGTTTTGGTCTATGTTGTGATCAGTGCAGCTACTGTATTCATTTTCAGGAAAACGGAAGTTTAATTTACAGCAAAAGCAGGTTTCTTTACATTACTTTGTGCTGACTTTCCCTAGTACAACTTCCGCAATTTCTGCTGACTCTGCCAACATATTAAAGGGCAAGAGTGGCAAGCAGTCAGAGGACCCTGAGTGTATGGGGATGAACTGAGGAAACCTTTACAGTCAAGCAGTTCTTCAGGATTATATTTCTCTTACCTGTCCATTAATTTAATTCTAAAATGTACCATATAAAAAGACCCCTTATTATTTTCAAGGTATATAGAAAGTGACATCAACTCACTTAAAAATCTTAATTGTGGGGAGAAGCAAGAGATTTTGAACAGCTAAACTACCTCACTTTAAAATCCCAGCAACAAGAAATAGTCTTATAAATTAATGCCTTGCCTTATCTCTGAATAATTTACAGTGTTACTTGTGCCACTATCAGAATGGCTTACTGATCAGAGTTATGCACTGTTTCAAGTCCTGAGAAAGTGCTAGTGAGTTTTTGCAGCAATTCCCAGGCTGGCTGTGTCTAGATCTGGGCTTACACCTTTTAATGCCAGGCCTGGACCTAATTCTTCAATCTCAGGAAGTATGTATTGGAGAATTTTAATCAGAAAATAGGGAAGAGAGTTAAAAAGCTTGTGTTTCAAAGAAATAAAATGAAAATTGGATATCTGTACCAAGGTAGTGCTCTATTTGTAGTATGAAGAGTCAAGGAATCTGAATGAGAAGAAACAGAGTGAAAATGCTCAGTTAGATCATAGCATAAAAATAAACAATTAGTCTGAACTGAATTAAATTACAGATATTTAGATCAAAATGTAAAAGACTATAAGAACAGTATATGCATTACTGAAACGCCCTAAGATCATTGTGCTTCAAAACACACCACAGATTTACATTATGCTGGAAGATTTATTAAAAATGCAATTTTAAAAGAAGAATTAAGAAGATGACTATGGTATTTTTGGAAACTAACAAGAACCAAGGAGAAACCTTGCCTGACACAGGAGAACATACAGCAAACACTTCACAGAATCACAGAATATGCTGAGTAGGAAGGGAGCCACAATGATCATCAAGTCCAACTCTTATCCCTGCACAGGACACCCCAAGAGTCATTCCATGTGCGTGAGAACATTGTCCAAATGCTTCTTGAACTCTGTCAGGCTGGTGCTGTGACCACTGCCCTGGGGCACCTGTTCAAGTGCCCAAACATCCTTTGGGTGAAGAACCTTTCCCTAATATCCAACCTAAACCTGAACCTGGCACAGCTTCAGGCCATTCCCTTGGGTCCTGTCACTGGTCCCCACAGAGGAGAGATCAGTGCCTGCCCCTCCTCTTCCCCACAAGGAAGTTGTAACTGCAATGAGGTCTCCCCTCAGTCTCCTCCAGGCTGAACAGACCAAGTGACCTCAGCTGCTCCTCCTATGGCTTCCCCTCCAGGCCCTTCACCATCTTCACTGCCCTCCTTTGGATGCTCTCTAACAGCTCAGTGTCTTTCTCATATTGCAGTGACCAAAATTGCCCACAATATTCAAGGTGAGGCTGCACCAGTGCAGAGCAGAGAGGAACAATTACCTCCTTGACTGGCTTGACAGATTAAATTTATTTAAATGATGGATAAACTAGAATATTACTGACTTAATGTCTCAAGTTACTGTTGAATCTTGTAACTTCGGAAATTAAAATAATTTGTGGTGATTTTCTTATTGATTTACTCAGAAGCATGATTGCTATATTAGACACACAATTTTTCTAAGATTTCTGAAAATTGCAATATCAATTATAAGAGCAAACAAAAGGAAATATAGAAACCACTCAAACAAACAAACAAACAAAACCACACAAAAAACCAAGCAACCAAAAAAACCCCACCAACAACCAAAAAGAATACTAACCAATGGTAAATCTATATGCCAGGGAATAAATTTTCCTATAATCCCCCAAAGACAAGCATTTATAAATTTCATAGAATCATATCATAATGCAGGTTGGAAGGGACCTTTGAAGGTGTTCTAGTCCAAAACCACGCAATAAGGAGGGCCATTTTTAACTAGACCAGGTTGCTTGGAGTCCCATTCAACCTGATCTTGAAGGTTTCCAGGGATGAGACATCCAATACCACTCTGGGCACCCTGTTCCAGTGTTTCACCACCCTAATTGTAAATATTTCTTCCTTGTATCTACTCTGAATCTATCTTCTTTTGGTTTAAAACCATTAACCCTTGTCCTACCAGACAGACCCTGCTAAAAAGTATGTCCTCAATTTTTTGAAAACTACTGCAAATTATTTTAGAGCAAATTCATTAGTAGCTTTTCTTTATTCAGGTTGTCCATTTCAAATTGTTAAATAAATTCACTATGCAATCTATAGTTCATAGCTACCAAATTGAAATTAGGTCACATCACAAGATAGGTATCTTCCTTCGTTAGAAAATGGAACCAGAAAGTACAACTTGTTGTATTTTAGGGGCCTCTATGTATTGTTTACTATAGACTTCATGTACAAACAGAAACCTAAAACATTCTTCTACATATGGCATATCCTAATAAAGTCACATTCTCTACCTACTAAATCAGTAAGTGTCTACCTGGAATTAAAGTGCATGTCAGAAAAATAAAAGCTCAGAAAAATAATGACGGATGTTGTTTCTTTTAATGTCATTTTCTCTTATTCATCACATGGGGACAAACTGTGGCCCTGTAGTCACTGAAATATATGCTCCAAATGTTCAAACTTCGCATATTGAACTTGGCTCAAAAGACTAACTAACATGTAGAAAGTTAACATATAGGGATGTTCAGACCCATTATCTTACAGAAAAACAATGACAGCAAGAGTACTATGCATTTTTCTGGTGGTTCCTAGGCCTTTTACAGATCTGAAATTATGAAGCCTAACAATAACCTGAGAGATTGCATTACAATTTGTTTGTGGATCTGAGCAGAAAATCTGAGCTGTAAAAATGAAGAAGTATTTATAGTGAAAGGCAGAAGTACCTATAAATTAGGTGTACAACTTGTAAGTATAAGGCACCTGGTGCTAAGAATGGGATTCAAAACCAGGCTAGATGCTCAGGCTCCCCTCAGCAATTCATGGTACCTTTGCTATTCAAAGCACCATCTGGTGAATGGAAAGGGATGTAAAGATGCCCAAAGGAAGTTTGGGAAGCCACCTTGGAGGTGACTGTGCCTCTTAGTTCGAAGACCTGAGTGCTGTGGAAAGTCACCTAGGAAAACAGAGAAGTGGATGTGTTCAATGTGGTCTTTGCCTTTTCTCTTCAGATGGTGAAAATTCAAACTTCTCTAATTACCATGGAAAGACCAAACCATAGACAGGAGGAAAATATTTCCATTGAAGCTGTGCCACTGGGCAGAATGGAAGGAAAGATTCACATGATTACTAAGAGTTAAGAAGAGCCTGACACTGTAGTTGGAACACTAGCTGTATTGGAGGATGCTGAAACACTGTCCTCCTATCCATCCTATGTTAGACAGTTGCTAGAGAAAAATATAAGGACTGAAATAGTTTACAGCACTGAAGCAGTGGGCCAGGATTCCTTACTCCTAAGGAAATTCCCTGGCCAATACAACACAGAGTGATCTGACAACAGTCGGTTGGGAAGGGTTTTCTGCATGTGTTTGTGTCCTGCTTTGTATATGTCCTCATATTTTTTGAATCTGGCCCTAAGCAATTGTTGATTCCACACAGCAATTTAACAGCAAAACTAATCCATGCTTCCATTCCATGACCAGAAACTGTAACTCCTGCAGAGCACTTTTGAAAGGAATTTTAAAAGCCTGAGGCAGACTCAGCAATTTGTGTGATGTACAAATGTGAAAATACCAGAGAATCTGGTTACCTCTCCTGGCGGAGAATGGGTTTTTGACAGCGGAAAAAGAGTCATTTTTTTCCTTTGTTGGCCACAATGGGTTGCACACCCTAATGTAAGGTGGGGAAACCTTGTAAGTACCTGGGAAAGAGTTCTTCCTCTATTTGTATTCTAGATGTAGGTTTGGCTTAGCTCTGCTGGGGATTATTTGCCACACACTGCTTGCATCTTTTTATACTAATGAATCATATACAGGCATCATGGGAGAAATTTGGATCCTAGTGGAGATGTTGGCAAACATCCCACTGACTAAACAGCAGACTTAGATGAGCCCAGTGAAGACTAAGGACACTAATGGATTCCTGTAGGGTGTTTCTCAGCAAAAATGGCCTGCCCTGCTGCTGCTAAGCTTCTGAAACAAGCCAACCATTAGCTGTCCCACCAACTCTTCAGGTTGTCCTTCAGGTAATGCATTTAACTTGAAATAGAAATGAACTGTTGCTTTTATTTTTCAGACAAAGCTAAAATGATACTTCTAGAAAGGTGAGACTAAATGTTCTTTTTTAAAGCAAAGAGCAAAACCAACGAGTCAGTTTTCTGAATGCAATCTGTGTGATTAATGTGTCTCGAAATACAGACATTTCTATAAAATATTAATCACTTCACTTCTGGACTGTATTAAATTACATTTAGCAGTTTTGAAATTCCTTCCATATACTTTTATAAGCAAATAATATTTATTAAAATTTTTGATCCTGTAAACCACTTCTTGCATGATTTTACTCTTTTTGTTAAAAAATCTGATTTGTTTGCCAGGCAAAATAGAAGTTCAAGGAGCTTCCTAGGAGAAGAGATGACTTTTGTGAGCAGGAATTCAAGGAATGTACTTTTTTCCTTATAGCTACAGTGCACAAAATTTCAGACACGTGAATGTTGAAGAGTAACTGATTTTTTAAAAAACATTTTGCTTTTTTAACAGGATATCGTCATCATAGCTTCTCTAATTAAAATTATTTACATAGGTAAGTCTATATTAAAGTTATGAATACAGTTTAAATTCTTGATGTATCTTATAGTACCCAGAATGATTGAAATGTGTTTCTGTTTTACTAAAAAGAAAAATTCCCCTAATTGCAAAAGTAATGTGGTTCCATATTGGTTGTTTGATGAATTAAGGTGTAAAGTTCACAAATATATCTATTAGTTGACATGATTATTTTCATTTCAGTCTTATTAAGGTGAAACTTGGTAATGAAGGATTAGATTATAAGAAAACAAAATGGCAATAATGATACCTAGTGTTTAATAAACACCGTATTTTCTCTTATTGGTGTCTTCAGAGATAGAGAAGAGTGCCACACCTCTTTCATGAGCACAACAGATTCACTGTCAGACAAGGAAGGAGTTGGCAGGCTCATGAATACACTAAAGGAGGAGAGCAGCTGTTTAGCAACAAAACCTTCCTAGCAGAGCCTTTCAGCCAGTTGCTGGACCATTTGATGTGGTGCTTGTGAGAGCGTGCGCACGTGTACGTAACTGGAAAGGCAGGAATGCAGGAAAAAAGCTTACAGTGGATGCACTGATTGTCATGTTAACTAGGTAAATATGTAACTTTTATAAGTGGGAGGTATTTTAAGGTTTTACATATGAAAGAACCACTTTCATGCTTTTCAGACACCAAATGAGAAAAATGTCTATGTTGTTGTTTATTGGGACAGTTCCCATAAATGTATATGCACTCAAGTTGTTTCTAGTCCGTAGAGTACTTCTCTTGACTGCAGTCTGTAAAATCTACGATGAAGAATGGGAAGAATAGGCCTGTTATCCTGAATTGATACCAAAAAAGGGCAAAAGGAGAGAACTGCATATCTATTCAAGGCAATTATCATCCATTATGAAGACATGGCTGTTCTGCATTCTTCACACAGGCTAAAGAGCCACATACACTTTTGATGAAAAAATAGAACACGTGTGCAGAACAATAGGTTTCTAGAGGATATATTCCATAGTTGTATTTCTTTGCTGTTGTCCAGGACTCCAAAGCACATTCTCCACACCAAGGACCTAAATCCAAAGGTTTTGCATTTTTTTCTTCAAAAGTTGGGCAGAAATTATCTTAAAAAAAGAGATGTGTATACCATAATGTCAAAAATCCTATTACATGAATAAATTTTGATTTGCATTTAAATGTGTTCATATGAATCCATTAACTCATCTTACAATGACAACAAAAGATCTTTTTTCCTGTTTATTTTAGGTGGATAATAACTTGGGCTTTTATTCGGCATCACGTCTTAAGACATGTTTGCTCAACTGACTGTTTTCATGCATATATGTTTTAATGCATGATGTAAAGTATTTATCATAGGCATGTAGACCCCATTTCAGAGTCATAGCTTAGAATCCAAGTTTTAGAAGTAAATGTTTACTGTTTTATTAACTTACTATGAGCTCAGTCTGAACTCTCCTAATGTAGTCTCACCTGACTAAATACTGGATTTATAACACTGAGCAAAAGAATAGAGATCTGTTTCTGTTGAAGGCAATTAGGACCTATGAGGAAAATAATGGCTGTTCTGTGTTCTTCACACTGGGGAAAAAAAAAAAAAGAGCCACATACAATTTTGGTGAAAAAACCAGAGCACAAATGCACAAACAGTAGATTTCCAGAAGAGGTATTTGTTTGCCTTTGTCCAGGATTCTGATAGATATACAAAAGAAAAGCCTATTCTGTCTCTCCAACCTTTAAGGCAAGATTCAGCTACTCTTCCCAGCACACTTTTTTCCCAGCTCTGCCTTTATATCTGGGGAGGGAAGACACAAGAACATACAGTCCTATAATTGTAATTTGTCTTGAAAATATTCCAGCTTGGTAGTTGGTGAATATTCTTTATGTGTATTAGATTAGCTATTTAAGATAATTTCTATATAAGTAAAGTACCTTCACAAGGATAGTTGCAATAGTAGAAGTCAGCATGATCACTGGTGTGATCACTTTGTAATAGTAATCTGTTGCTAAAATGAATGTCTTTCCTGCTCCTTCCCTTGGCATTTGTTGCCTTTAAATCTCCTGCGATGTTTGCAATTTGGAGGAATCTTCTCTTCCTGTGATATTAAAAAACCTACAGTCTCTGACAACATTTTATTAGAGAAGGAAAGGTGCTTGCCCTATAAGAAAGACTGCTTTAAAGCACAATGCTTAGTACTGTTTCTTTAGAAATGCAGTATTTTAGCATATTTTTCTCGTAACACCTAAACTGTCACTATCTGATAGCACAATAACTTGGTTATTGAAATCACCTTGTTATGTTCAGAATTTGACCAGAAATATTGTAGTCAAATGAAGCAATGTATTATTCATGCTTAGTTAGGTCAGCTGAACACATTTCAGCCTCACCGTGTTTGCAATCATCTTGACTAGTGTCATAATATTTTCCATCACCTCTCCCGAGGCACATTTATCACCTTTTTTTTTCCCCCTTTTTAGAAAAAGAAATTCTCAATTATAGCTGTAAAAAAACAGGCAACTGAAACCCACCCATTTCCTAAAGCTCTATTATCCCTGAGGCATCTGAAACAAAAACATATCAATACCAATTACTTAGCAGAAAGCAATCAAGAAAACCTTCTCACTTTCAAATCTCTCTTCTCCCTGTACTCCTATAACCAATGTGCCTCTAAAAGAAAAGCCTGAGCTGTCTGAAAGCACACAGGGAGACATGGTGATAGCGAAAGCAAGCCTCCTTTATGACCTTGACCCCATGAGTCTTTTGTGGTATCTTCTTCTCACAGCCCTCTCCTGGTTCACCTGTGATAAGTGTAATCTCTTCTCAGCAGCTCCCAATGCTTCAACTCACTGATTTCAACAAGCAAGCAAGCAACAGAAGAGGTGTTGTTCATACAAATCTATCCTCTCCCTTCATCAGGCCGATGCCTGTACTGAAATGAGCTATCATCAGTAAGTCCATAAGAACTGGCACCCACGCCTGCGCAGGACTGGCACCCAGCCTCACAGCAGTATCCTCTGTGGGCTGGAGAGGATGCTGCGGGCAGGCCTGTTGGGAGGCTCCAGCAAAGGCTGCAGGGTGCTGTGGGTGGCTCGGTGCTCTGCTGTGGCCAAGGCTTCTGTAAGGCTGGGCTAGAGCAGCCAGGGGCTTGGGACAGGAGTTAAAAGTGGCTCATTATAAGTGAAATAACAAACTGAAACAATCCTTTATTTCCTTCTCTATGTTCTCTGTGTTGAGCTAGGCAATCACTCCTCAGTATTTAGGTTTCATTAGTATAGATATAGATACAGATATAGATATAGATATAGATATAGATATATATAGTAAGTGGTAAACGTACTCTGGAAGGTTTGGGGTTTTTTTCCCCTTTTTCTGAACTAATTAATACATGTACGGTGTCTGGCTAGTTTTCTTTTCCAGTTAATTTTTAAAAGGATTATGGATTCCATAATTTTTCTCAGTCTCCCTCTCATGCTCTGTTAGATCTTTCTGCACTCATTTGGGATTTTCCAGTCCCTGGGAGTCATGGGGCTCATACCAGCAGAGTAGAACATAGCAAGGCTTAGAAAAAGGCACGGCTTCATAACACAAAATGCTGAATGTGTGAATTATGTGAATGCTTGATTTTGCATAAGCCAGGTTCACTGCAATCACTGGTCATACTCTTGATGTTTCTTTTGAAATGGTAGATGATCAAAATTATCAAAAATGGTGATCAATGTAGTATTTAATTTAAAAAAATGAATAAAATATTTGTTACAAAAACACAACCCCAAAACCTGAATCCCCAAGGGTGGAGTCGGAGAAAGGTAAAGTTTACTACCTGCTCTTTGTTTTGTCAGGTGTACTGATGATCAGAAAACCAATAATGTTGGTGAGCTTTCCCCTCAATGCCATGGGATTATGCAGTGATGTGGGTCTCTTGGCAAGTAAGTGCATTTATCTAAATTATTCCTATTAGAAACCAAAAAGTCTTCAATAATTTGATATGATGGTGTAAGTATTTATGCTTCTATTTTGCCGTCTCTTCCTGTATACAAATGTTTTTACATGGAGCGCAATGAATTAACGTGAGCATAAATAGCAGAACAATTTCAAAGTATGTGAAGATTTTCTCACAAAGAAGGTGTTGTAACATTGATTCTTAAACTTTATGCAAAACAGTGCCTTTCCCTTGAAGTGAGACAGACCTGGGAGTTCTCCTGTTTAGTTAGGGATGTTGGGGAAGAGGTCTGAAAGGCAGCTTGTAGTAAAATAATATGTGCAGATTTCATGTCCTGCAACCACCAACAGCACATTGATTTTTAGTTCAGTACACTGGTAAGATTGCTTGTTTTGCACTTCCAAGTGCTGCAATGAAAGCAGTGATGGAGGAGCAAGGGCAATTAAGAAAATGCTGTACCCATGAGAAGTACGTGCACTGCTCATCTGATTTGTGGTTTGAAATCCACCAATTCCAGAAGCATGGGGAGATATGCACTTGCCTCTCATTTGGCTTCAGATCACCAGAATCAGATGAAATTGATATTCAGGCTTCTAGAGATATACCAAGTGCTTACTTTGTGTTTATAATCAGCCCTTGAACTATGAGGATATTTCTAAGGGGAAATCTGCTACAGGAAAAGGCTCAAGTAACAATAGTCATTATAAATAACAAATGTTGCAAATCATTAATGTAATGACTTTCTTCTGAGTTTCTCAAGGTTTACTAAGATGTTTCTTTGAAGTGCCTTTCTGTATAATTTACAAAACACTAACCTACTTAAATTATTAATCAGCTTTCATTATTATAGTTTATTTTTATGCCTTCTCTGAGTTACTGTGCTCCCTGTATTCTACTCAGTCATTGAAAAGGCTTTTTGAAAGATTTCTTCTGACAAACATTCACAAATATTTCCGATCTATTTTAATAAAATTTTATATGAAAATGCCTTGACAGAGTTGCTTTCATTTATCTTACTTCATTAGTGACATAAAATCTTAAAGTAGCCCTAGAAATCTAAATATTTTGCTCTCATAAGGGCATAAAACTACCTGTTCTCTCATGGATTTGCAGTTTTCTCACCACTTTCCCTTTGAAACTTTATAAACCTTGCATGTCTTTTTAATATGCATCTGAAACAGTCCATGGATATATCCCTATCCAATAGTTAACATTAAACTGCAAAGTTATAAATTTCATAGAGTCTAGGAAAAACACTGTGTCACAAGTCTGCTTAGAACCCTCCTTGTTGGTTCATTGGACATAATTATTGACTTTTTGTAGCTTTATGCAAAATCAAGGGGTTTAATATGTTGTGCAATACCATAGCAAGCTGCCTACTGCAGCCTGACAGAAGTTTTGCATGCTTCCTGGAAGGCCACAAGCAAAGTAAGTTTCTGCACATCAGTTTCCTCTGATTCTGGTGATCTGATGTGAGGAAATCTATATGAAAATCAATTTTCTGGCTTTACAGTCTTCCTGTGTTACATTAATTTTTGGACGACTATTTAGGATCAGAGGAAGAAGAATTAGCTGATCTAATTCTGCCTGAAAACCTGTTTTGTTTTCTTTCAACAAGGAGTGCTTTTGGAGCTGATGGTGTCTCTTACCAGGGTAACATCACAGGAAACTACTGGTGCCTGTTGCCTTTTGTCTGGCTGCTGTGCATTCTTGTGAAGAGGGTACCTCCACACTCCCTGCAGCCAATGGTGCTGCCAACTGTTTCCAGCTGAGGCACTCCTTGCTGGCCTTGCACGCTTCAGGTTTGAGCTTGCTGGGAAAAACTTCCTGCTATTCCCAAGCCTATTTACCTTACTGAGTTTTTTTTAAACTAAAATCAGGATCAAAGTAATTTATACAATCAATTCCTACATGAGAGATCTTATATGTGATGGACCTTTATGAAAATTCTCTAATATTAACGCTTATGGTAATTAATAACTAAGCAGACTTTCAGAAGGATACAGATTCAAATTTAATTTAAAGATTCCTTTAAGTTTGTGTTAAGCTAAGAAATCTCAAAAGATTTTTATCATATGAATACAAGCTTTTAATTCTGCTAATGCAAAATGGGACTTTAATACTCCAAGGTATTTATTTTCAACTCCCCCCCCCCAAAAAAAAACAACCTCAAAATCAGGCAATTCAAATTAAAATTCAGTTCTGGTTATAGGCTTGTTTAGCTTGCCTTTTGGTCCTTTTTTTTTTTTTTTTTTTTTTAAACTGGGATGTGACTGAAAAAACTCTTGCGCAAATGCTGTGATTACAATGCCAAATAATTTTACATTTCTTTAATGTGGACCTACCTAAGGTAAGTATTTCTGGAAATATTCTCGTATAAGGCAGTGTCCATACTAGGTTGTTCAGCCAAATATAACACAAACAGTTTTAGCTAGTTAGAATTTTCTCAAAAATTCAAGTTTACAGGCAATGTGTCTTTAGAAAAGATCTAATTTTGTAAAACTTTTAATTTCCTAATTTTCAGATGTAATATTTAAGATGTTGTCTTGGGGTGACATATGCACAGATGTGCACGCAGTATGTAAAATTGCACAGAATGAACCATATTGTTATTAAATATTATGATTACAAATATAACACTCAAAACTTGGACTGTGCCAAGAATGAGGTTGCTAGCAAAATATTAATTTGTTCCTTTGTATGCATACATATAAACTATTTTTAGTAATAAATCATGCACAGAATATGCATTTCTGTGTGCACAGAAATAAGGTGTATGTGCATGATGACTAGAGATGTCCTGTTCCCTAAGGTGGATAGAATAGATTAGCACCTACTTACTAGCTCTTTTATATGTTCCATGCCTCACCTGCCACTGCTTGAGGAAACCCAGCCCCAGGGGCAGGAGCACAAAGCTCCTCAACTCTATCCCTGTGGGTTTACGTACAACCCTGGAGGGCTCTGAGAGTGGGAGGGGGATTTCATCTCCTGCAAGCCATGTGGGGACCCCTCCGAGTGCCTGTGCTGCCTTGGGTTGCTTTAACCCGACTTCCAGGCTGTCCAGTGCCTGGTAAGCCCTGCGAAAGAATGTCCTACAGTGATTCCCAAGCTATCCAGGGCCTGGTATCCCCTGTGAAGGAATGTCCTGCGCCTTGTCCCACAAAGGCGGGTGTCACACCTGCCGGCTGCGAGAGGCCCCACTGCAGTGCTCCTTCTCTTTTTAATGACTGACAAACCAAAGAAGTACTCTGTTACACCGGCTAAATCTAGGAAATGTTGTGAAATTTACAGGTGGCCAGGCAGGAGAGGACCTGGGGGCACAGGATTGACCAATACAGCATTTTGGCATCTTTTAATTTCATCCCAGTCATCCGCCAGTTTCTTCCCCGGGAGGCAGCGCTGCTGGCTGTAGGTTTAGGGTAGGCCCCAGCTTAGGCTGGCCCCCACCCGCCAGAGCCGGTGGCCCGGGATCAAGCCCGTGGCCACCTGCACACCTCGGAGCCACTCTCGCGAAGGGGCGTCGCGGCGTCCCGGCCTGCGCCGCTGCCCGAGGCGGGACTCGAACTCCAGGCCCTCCGACTCCCGACTCCCCGCGCTAACCGTGCGGCCACCAGAGCACGAGCGGGTGCGCGCCGCGCGCGCCCCCGCACGGGCCGGGGAGGGGGCGGGAGGCGGGGCGGCGCGCGTGCGCGCGCAGCTGGGTGCCGGCCGCGCGCGCCCTCCCAGGCTTCCCAGGGAATCCAGCGGCAGCAGGAAGAGGCTCTTTCCCGCGCACGCGCAGCTGTCCGGGCGGGCGCGCGCTGAGCCGCGGCGGCGGGAGGGAGGGGGAGGGGAGGGAAGCTGCTGAGGTAAAGTTAGGGGGAGAGAGAGACTCCGTCAGCGAAGCGAGAGCCGGGGAGGCTCGGCGGCCGCCATTACTGAGCGCCGGGGAGAGAGCGGAGAGGCGGGACGGGGCTGCGGCGGCCGGGAGCGCTCGGGAGCTGCGGGCCGGAGAGCGGAGAGAGCCCCGCGGGGAGGAGAAGCCGCCGGGGGCGCCGGCGTGGAGAGAGCGTCCCGGGAATGCTGCCGCTCCCGCCGCCGCCGAGGAGCCGGATCCCGACGGCGCGAGGTGAGGGGAGGAATGCGGTCCCGTGGGAGCCAGCCCGGCCTGGAGCGGGGCGGCCGGCCCGGCAGGCGGAAGGGGAGCGGGGGGAGGAGGCGGCTGCAGCCCGGCGAGCCGGCGCGGCGGCCGCTGGCTGTAACCAGTTCGGAGGGCTGGGGCCGCATGGGGAGCGGGCACCGGCCCCGCGCCCCCCGCCTGGCCCCCTCGGCCCCTCCGCGCCACGGAGGGCGGGCGGGAAGGGCAGGGAGCGGAGTGCCTGGTCCCAGACAGGTGATGAAGGCCTGAGCAATGGGAGGGTCTGAGCCTGCTCTGCGAGGCTGCCAGCTGGTCACGGCTCTCTAGGGAGGGAGGAAGGCAGGAAGGGGAGCTTCCCTGCTCCTCTCTTCTTCCTTCCTCATTCCCTTCTTCTGCCTACTCCTTTAGCTTCCTCCCTTCTTCCATTCCCACTGCCTTTCCTCCCTTTTCTCCTTTCTCTGTACTTATTTTCCTCCTCATTACCCGCTAATACTCATTCACGCCTTCTCTGTTCTTTTCCTCCTCTACTAAATTTGAACAGTTGTCCATTCCCCTCCTCCTTCCTTTCACCTTCAAATATTGCTCGATATTAAATTTCAGAAAACTTCACTCCCCTAATGATGTGTGTGCATTTCTGTTTTTCCACCAGGTGGATTTTAAGGCTTTGGAATAGGGTAGCCAGTTGCAGTGTTGCAGCTTTGAAGCATTTTGAATCCCTTCAAGCAGCATAACCTTTAGACTCTCTCCACCCAAGGGAATCACCAGAGACATACAGATGTAATGCCATGGTGTTGTAGCTATAAGACATAAGGAATATGAAACACTGCTTTAATTGAAAAAAGAAGCAGGACTGTGTAGTTATAAAAGGAAGACATACTTGTCACCTTCTCCCCATTATACACCCCACCCCTCTGTATCCCCCTCTTTTGCTCTCTCCAGTATCGCTTTTGATATCAGCGTGGAATATTTCCTTAATAAGTAGCAGGGGAACGTTTTTAATCTAGACCAAAATAGGCCTGTGGGAGTATGTGTGTATTCTTTAGTTTCGTGTCATGCAGATAAACTGGAGGATTTTTTTTCTTAATAAAATCCTTGACAGAAATTTGAAAACTCTACACTGCAGAGTAAAAGCAGTAGAGAGAGAACAGCGTTTGCTGGTCAATTGGACGTCCATTTTAAACCTGTGCATTGAAGCCAGTTGCAGCACTGATGCCTGTATACTTATTTCATCAAGAATGAGGAGTCAATAGGTGGCTTTTTTGTCAGTTGTGCTGTCTTACCTTCTGAAGGGTCTTCTGCATGACAGTTGTTTTCAGCAGTGACATCAGTGACCAGAGTTGGCTGCCTTCTGATAAAACCTGTACTTATTTATAGTACAAATCTAAAGTAAGGGTATTACAAATATTCATCCAGGTGCATTTTTGTAAGGGTTTACTATAATTTTTGTGTTGCTTTGAAAACTATTTTTAAGAAGTGCTAAAAATCTTAAAATTATATTTATAGTACTCTACTAAAACTCAGTATTACTAGATCTTAAGAAGTATGATGCAAATGTAGGGTTTTTTTTAAAGTCTATAGTACTTAAAGTATGGGAAGTTGTTGAAGCATTTGTTATCACTGACTTGTTTTAGTATAAGTTGCTTTAGGCATGGAACATACTGAACTGAAATTGCATTTTTTTCTAAAGTATCGCTATCTAAAGCAGCTGCCATTGTTGTAAAATTGTAAATAATTGCAACCAAATGCCTACCACTCCCTGGTATTGGACTTTACTTTAGCTAAGGTGTTGCATGTGTAACATAATCTGATTAAATACTTTAGGGTCAGACTAAATTGTTTTAAAATGCTATATTTAGCACTAACAGAACCAAATGCTCCACATGTTTTTCGAGCTATGTGCTTTCCTAAAGCTGTAGGTGTTCTTTCCGTGTGCAGACTTTGTAGAAAAGAAAAGCACTGATTATAATAATAGATTGTTCTGTGTAAGTTTCCCTGTTGGGACTTGTTATTTGAGGAGATGGTGGAAAAATAATTCCTTTATGTTTAATAAAGATATTAAAAGGATGCTGACGCTATCTTTAGGCTTCCAAAAGTACTTTCTTGACACAAGATAAATCCCATGTACTGGCATCCTTCAGGAGTATGTCGCATAAAACTTCACAAAGCACTGCACATCACTCCGTGTAGTAGACTGCTCCGCGGTGTGTCCTTAGGATTCTGTGCAGAGGGCGTTCTTGGGGGGTGACACTCCCTGACCTCCGAGAGAGTGGCACTTTGGAAGGCAGATACCCACGGCTGAGTTCTGCTGGCACGGTTACGTCGGGCGGACTGAAAACAGCCCGATTCGTGGCCATGACGTAGCTGTGCGAGCGAGCCCGTGGTGCATTCCTGCTCGGTGATAAGGAAGGAATGCTTTCCAGAGGGGCCTGCGTCCCGCGGCCAGGGAGGGCTCGCGCCGCCAGAGGGCTTTGTGCGCGCGGCGCTGGCGGGCGCGGGGCTGTCCGGCGCGGTGCCCGCGCCCCCGCTGCCCTCAAGGCCCCCGCAGGGCCCGGCGGGGAGCTCAGCGCAGCTTAGGGGGGTCGCGGTCACACTGGGAGGTCAGGACTAGCGCTCCCGGGGCTTTTTCCTCCCCTGTATCTGTGTTACGTCTCTCCTAATGGGCACACAAAATACTTAATCGCTCTTTAATCACTCTTTGTTTGGTTGTTTGGTTCTTTTTCACTCTTGAGAATTTTTAGCCTAAAGGTCAGTGTAAGTGAGCTGGAAGAGTATTGCATTTTACAGATTATTGTTTGAACTATCTCATCACTTCCTTATGTTTATAGATTTGGTGAAATATTTAAAGAAAAGCAAGTTCATAGTTCCTCACAAGAAAACCTGAAACAATTGTGAAGTTATTTTGAATTTGCATGTTAACTGTGTCTTTCTAGTCACTAACATCTATTGGAAAACAAAATAATTAATCTTTGGCTAGTTCTGCCCATTACATTTTGTGGTAAATAAAGAGGTTTTTTTGGCTTTGAGTTAAAATTCCCACACATTTTTGCAGTTCTGCATCAGTTGACATTCAAACATGACAGAAGAATGTTTGCATTTAAAAAAGCAAAACCAATACCTGCATGCGCAGTTTTTGGAAAAGTGTATATTGTTGCATTTTGGCATTTATTAAAGTTGGCTAATTTTTATGCAGAATATTATTTGGTGCTTATATATGCCATTTCTCTTTCTCGTTTCGTAATTTTAAGAAGGGGATAACCAGTGTTGTTTTACACAGGTAGATATGACATATATCGCTTGTACAAGGTCAAACAACAAACTAAGCTTTACGGTGTCGAGTCCTGGATTCTATATTGCAGTTGCTCATGAAGCAAAATAATCTGAAACGATCCAGATCTGGGGATCAGTGACATTAGCTGTAGTTGCTGATACAGGATGTAAATGTTCTTGTTTTTTTTCTTCCAGGCAATGCATTTTACCTCTTTTTCTGTCCTTACTTTGATCCTTCCTTCTTTGTCTGCTTCTTTTTCTTTCTTCTATTTTTATAAGTTTTTTGATGGATCCCCTTTGTCCAATTTCTCCATTAGTTCTTTTGTGTTCTTCCTGAGTACCTCTGTAAATAAGCCTGATTGGAGACTTGCCCTGAGAAACTTCTCTGACCACTCTCCATGTTTTCGGTTGGAGCTTATCCTATGCATAAAGAATTAAGAATTTATTATTTCTGTAAACTTGCACTTTCCTTCCCTGTGGAAGTACAGGCTTTGAAACTATACTGAATGCTTTCAGATTTTCAAAAATCTGAAGATAAGTAGCTTGAGAGGCCTAAGTTCAGAATACTGCAGTGCTGGTAATTTGAACCTTTGCAATTTACCTGTTTATTGTACCTTGGTTTAATTTTTTTAGGTTGGTTTGGTTTTTCTCTTGTTTGTTTGGTTTTTTTTTTTTTGTGGAGAGCAATGATGATAATAGGTGCCCTGGGACTGCTAGATTCCACCTGAAAAATGATGTTTTGTTTAGAATTCAGAAATAATATTTAGGCTCTGATTTAATTTGGGTAATACACAATCTTCAGTGTATTATTATTAATAGAAGACATTTATTGAACTTAGCAGGAACGAAGAGCTTTGAACTTCTGTTTTTAAACACAGTTTTTCATTGCTTTGTAATATGAAGTTGTCTTTCTTTTTTTTTTTTTTTTTTTTTTTTTTAATACATTGGTTACTTTGCTTTTGTATGGAAAGAATAATCTAGGCTACAGAACTACTGTAGGGATGGTAGTTGGCCATCATACTAACCAAATCTGAAACGAACGGTGATTGTAGTCACCCATTCTCATCCTTCATTTCCCTGGCATGATTAATCAGCATACCAGTTACACCATATTCCTTTTCAGCCAGAGGATCACTCTTGAGGGCATTGCAAGATATTGTCCTTTACAATCTGGATGTTGCTTGATTGAGCTTACTTTGTGATAATGTGATAATGTCTGGATAGTGTTTTTTCTCATGTTGGCTGATACTTGGGTAATTGTTGTATTTATCATTATTTATAAGTAAGATTTCAAGTGTGATTAATTAAGGTTACCAGCACTTGTGCAGGCAAGAATATTGGTATGCTTGTGAAGTGGACAGGACACATTAAGTGTTAGGACCTCAACAGACTTAGGTGATTTGAAATTGTTGATAAGGTGACATCAGTATACTCTGGTTTCATTTCTAAAAAGGATTTTCACTTGAAGGGAAGATTTCTTATGCTTGCTTGAGTGAAAAAGGTAACTCCTGGTAAATACTGAACAAGAAATGACAACATTACATTAGGGTACATCAACTTTTTTTTTTTACTGGTTGTAGAAGGGAACACAGTTGAATTCTTACTCTGTTTTGAGTAGGGCTATAGTTATTGTTGTGCTGATAGATCTTGGGCATTGGGTACTGTAGTAAATGTTTTCCAATGCCAAGTTTTGGTTCTCAAAAAGTATCAAGTGAGGAATGACTCAGTATAAAAACTTGGTGTCAGTAGTAACTTGAATCTGGAGCTGTAACTTTCTTGGAATCATGGTCAGTGATATTTTGAGTGCGCAACACTTTCAAACTCATCCTCCAGACCATTTCAGTGATACCTACTGTGTTTGAATTTACTTTGTGATCTGCTGTAGAGGTTACAGTAAGTTTCTGTTGGTGTATTGGTGTACCTGGTAAAGCAGACTAGGCTGTTCACGTATGCTTTTCTTTGCTTCTCCAGGTGATTTACAAACAGAGTTGCAAGACTATGCTAATTGAAACTAACCCCAGAAAATACTAATCCATAAACGATTGGGTCTATACAACACTACAGAGTGAGTAAAGGACTTGGGGAAAAAACTCTTTATTTTTCCCATTGGCAGCTGCTTAAATAGTTGACAGTCATAAGCAATTCTGTAGACTCTTTCAGACAACATTTTTACTTCAGCCATGTTAGGTCTAAAACATTTTTAGGTTCAGAAAACAGGAGGGTATTGAGAAATACTCAGGAGTATTTATCTGTAAGTGATTTTCTTGACTGTGAACTCATCTACAAGTTCCTGTGCAGCCACAATTACTAAATAATGATAGGTGATTAACTCTTCAAGTATTTATTACTTGCTAATAATATGGCATTCTACTCTAGTGTTTAGAATTCAGCTCAGAAGATTTTGGGAAACGTGTATTTGTAAATAGAGATTTCTCTGGCCTCGTAACGTTTCTGACTGATGTTGTGGGGGCCTGTTTTTGAGCTTTCTCTTGTGGCCGTGTCCGTCAAACCTCAGATGCCATCTTGCAAGCAGAGACACTTTCCTCTCAGCTCTTCCACATACTCCTGAGTTCTTCAGAGTCCCATTGTCTTTTTCCTCATGAGCACCTATCTGCTCTGCTCAGGTAGCTGTGGATGTAGAGGAGTGCCACAGCTTGGAGATAAGGGCAGGGAACAGCACTTACCGCCTGTCTTCTTGTTCAAATGATAGAATTTAGCACTGAAGCTCAGCCAGGCTTAATGCAGGACTGATAGACTTCTGCCTATTAATTCAGGTGTTGTTTGGTACCACCAGATTAGTTACTGTTGTGATATTGGTATATTGTTTATCAGTATAGCCAAACCGTTTTTGTCCAAAAGAAAATTTTGCTAAAGCTTAGACTCTTTCAGTTACCTGCATTATTCCCAATGCCGAGTGAAATTACTAAGAATATAATTGTAAGTGGCAAAACAAGAAAAAGCTCTGCTGTTTTGATATAGTATTTAGCATATATATAGTGTGGTGCTGCATCTTGCTTAACAATGACACCTTTCCTTAGTTCAGAATGGCTTACATAATATTCCAGTGCAGGTGACTCAAGTTCCTTTCCTTTTCTGCATCATAATGTATGGATCACTGGCCTGGCAAAGTCTGGGTTTTGTGTGAATGCAAAGGGAAGAACAGTGGAAGAGAGTTCAGTTTTTTGTTACTTTATAGTAGCATCCCTGCAGTGAGATCAGCACTTAAGAGGGTTATATTAGTAACTTGTACCCTAGTTGAGAATTCAAAATCTTCAAATATAATTATACTTTCAATTTCTAATTTGTCACAGTTCAGGAGGCCTTTTAATTTAGAAGTGGTGTATTACAAGTAAAAAGGTTTTGAGGTAGACTGTACTTTTTTACCTAGTAATAAAATATATGTACATAGACATACATTTGTTTAATATATTTTGTACTTATGACTATACCAACTTCATCTGACAAAGCTGTGTTCTAAATACTTTAGAATTCCAAATTACTCTACAAGTGATTAGTGATTTTTGTAGCTCACATTTTATATGTTATCTGAGAAACTACATTAATTTTTTTCAGAACAGGCTTCTACAAACTAGGTATTGTTGAAATATCAAGTTGAAATTCAAATCACAGTCATGTAAGAACTCTCCCCTTTAACAGGTGTACTTACAGGATTTAAAACTTCTAAACTTAGATAAATACCAGCTTGAGATCTTGAGTTTTGTTTATGGGTTTAAAATAAGGAAAACAATCCTCATGCATAGCTGAAGTGTTGTACCTTCTCTGATTGCTGCTTCTTCCTTCATAAACTTGAAAGTTTTAATGGTTCTTATTTTTTGTTTTCAGATCCCTCAGGGAAGGACTTACTGAAGGGCACTGTTTAAATGTGTGACATTACTGCAGGAAGATCACAGCAGGATAGTCATCTTGCTTTGCACCTCGTTTTCCTAAGGGTAAGTTTGGGCTTTAGGCCTTTATTATGTTTAAGGGGGAAGGTGGGTAAATAAGTACAAGATGCTACCTTAATTTCTTTATAACTACACTTGGAAATCTAAAAATCTGTAGAGACAAGGTCCTACAGTGCATCTGTAGATGGTCAGAGATTATTCCTGTAGTGATGTCAGACACTTTGTATCTTCTGAGTGCCTCGGAATTTTCTGTATATCATAGATGTATTATTTTCAATCCTAAGATTGAAATTAATTGGGGAAATCAAACAACCCCTTGTTTGAATCTGTAACAAAGGTGGGGGGGAGGGTTGGGTGAATCGTAGTATTTACAATTTGTTATAATTGAATTAGGCAGATTGAACTAAGATAATGGAACTAATTTACAATTAATTTCCAGTGTACGTGCTTTAAAACAGTACAAAACTATAAAAGTATCTTTACATTAGTGGTATAGTGAAATGAAAAATCTTACATTTGGAGAGCAATTTAATGATGATTACATATTAAATGTGAAGCCATTATAATGTCAGATTTTTACCAGTCGTATTACTTAATTAAAATAGATTTCATTTTGTGACTTTGTACAATCAGTGCAAAGTAGGAACTGTATTTAAAAAAAAACCAAACCCACACTGATTTTAAATCTCTTTAGTGATTCAGCTTCTGCTATGGTTAAAATCTTCCATGTCAGAACTTTAATGATAGACTGATGTGTTTGTTCTCCCTTTGTCAGTGTCCCCTTTCATCTTACTCCTTGTACTTACTTGCTTAAAAATGTATCAATTTAACAAAACATTTCATAGATGGAGGAGGAACAACCTTTGTTGCTGAGGATGTAGAGTATCTGAAAGTATTAATTGTTTCTTATAAACTAATTGCAAATTGACAGTGTCTTCCTGATGAAATGAAGTAATCCTGTGGATGAAGATTTTTGTGTTCTAGTTTAGTCCACATGAAATCTGTATTGTGCTGTGGCAAACAGAAAACATTTTATAGTGAAAGTGCTGACTAAATTTCTCATTCTAACAGTTTGAATGATGCTACTATGATAAGCTTTGCTTTAGAAAGAAAACACTGGGTTTATTTGTAGTAATATAAATACTGCTTGTAAAGGATGTTACTTTTGCTAAGTATTTTTATTCCTGGAGCCATTTTCTGTTAGCTCCAAATTCTGTGTTTTAAGAATATAATAAACACAGTGGAAACAGTGAAAAGCAAAATTCCAAATACAAGTTGTCTTTCTGAATGTGTCTTTGAGTAATCTGATGTAAACAAAAAATAATTCTAAAATCTGGCATAAAAGTTTCAGTTTTTGCAATAGAAGAGCTCTCAAGTATGAAAATTAGGTGTTCCTCTTCATTTTGTAATGAAGTTGATACTTTTTTCCTAAAAAAAGTACTTTCCTTTTTCTGTAATTTCTATAACTAATAGCTGGTTTTATGTATGTAGTTTGTATTTTATATTTTGGTTAGTTAATTGATGCTAAGAAGGGCAAAGTATGTAACACTAAAATTTCAGTACTGACACTTGTTATATTTGTGTTCTTATAAGGGCTATTTGCAGGTTTGTTTTAAGTACCTTTATGTTGTTACTTTGTACTCTACAAATGTAAAAGCATTTGCAAATATGTTAAGTACCGTGGTATCTACCTTTCATTTACAGTGCCATGTAATAGTTGTCTTCTTACCAAGAAAATGAGAAGTATTTTAATCAAAATATTTTCACAGAGTATAGAACAGTCACCTAGGGCAGATTTCCCAGGTCTGTGTCCAGATGTCTTTTGAATATCTTTGGTGCAGGAGCCTTTGCAACCTCTCTGGGCAAACCAGACCAGTGCTCAGTCACCCTCACAATAAAAAAAGTATTTCCTGATGTTCATTTGGCATCTTGTGTATTTTAGTCTGTGCCCATTGCCTCCTGTCCTCTTCTGGGGCACAACTGAAAAGTCTGGCTCTGCCTTCCTTGCACCTTTCCTCCCAATACTTGTACACATTGATGTTCCCCTGAGATCTTCCCTGAGTCTTCTCTTTGCCAGGTTAAACAGTCCTAGCCCTCCTAGCCTTTCCTTGAATGAGAGATGCTGGTGGTGCTTTAACCCCCTGCTGCATTCTCCAATAGTTCTGTATCTCTCCTGTACTGTAGAACTGGGCGCAGTGCATCAGGTGTGGCCTTACCAGTGCTGCAAAGAGGGGAAGGTTCACCTGCCTTGACCTGCTGGCAGTAAATTGTCTAGTGCTGCCCAGGGGACTCTTAGCCTTGTTTGCCACAAGTGCACACCGCTGGGGTTCACGTCCACTGGGATCCCCAGGTCCCCTTCTGTCCAGCTGCTCTTCAGGCAGGTGGCTCCCAGCATATACTGGTACATGGAGTTATTCCTCCCTGCATGCAGGCCTGTATCACCCGCGCCTCCTAATTTTGTCATCAGCAAACTTGCTGAGGATACATTCTCCCCTGTCATCCAGGTAATTAATGAAGATACTGAGCAGTGTTGGACCCAGTACTGGCCTATGGAGTGCGCTTCTAGTTACTGGCCCCCAACTAGATTTCATGCCACTTGTCACAATCTACTGGGACCAGTTATTTGGGTATTCAGTTTTTTCTTTCTTCCTCATAATGTAATTGATTCAAAACCAACAAATACATTTCCATTTGCAGTATGCATGCAAGCAAAGTCTTCTGATTAATAATTGAGACGTAGTCTTAATTGTTATACTTGATGACAGCTTCAATAAGGCCACTGGAACCTTGTAGTAATTCTGTTAACATCTGAATGTAGATATAGTAGTTTTTTTGTTTCCAGTTAATAAAGGTCTGGTTTTTTTTAATAGAAACAGAAGGAATGACAACACTGTATTCTTAAAATCTATACATAAGTCCTACTCTTAGTATTTTTATGATATATGTGTTTTCCTGTAATATTCAGGTTTGAAACATCACCTTAAAAGCAGTTTGCTGTTAGTGTACAAATAAAGTAGTCTACTTTGGCAGATAGGTAGCAGCTGAGCCATGCGGCCAACTGCCTGCTTTTACAACTACTTATTTTGAAGTTTTCTTTACTGCAACCTAAGCTCAAAACTACAAATGCACATAAAAGTAGTGTTGTTCATGCAGATGAGCATACCTAGTGAAAATGTGAGTGTGAATAGAAGTACATGAATATTGGGTTGGGTTTAGAGGTTTTATGTTGTATTTTTGCTTTTTAGTGCCCAGTATTCATAAGTTAAGGAGGAAAAGAGTAATTTGGGGATTTGGGTGTGGGTTTTCTTTTTTTAGAAGTAATGCTGATCAGCTATCAAAACAGCTGACAAACTACTACTAAACTGTGCCTAAAATCTGTTTATTTTTAAATTTGTCGTATAAATAGCATTAACTATAGTTCATACTGAACTGTGAATTTAAAACCTTGTTCAAAGAAGTTGAATTTTCATATACACAGAAAATCAGGGTGATCAAATAAAAGTGCTTCTTAAAATCTCCTTTTTTAATGAATATTTTAAAGAAATACCTGCAATCTTGAACAATCTTTTTTTCTCTGTATTTTTTAGGAAGATGATCCTCCTTGTCATGGTTGTCTGAGTTTCTCTGAATCACAAGCTGAAGCAGGAATGACTGAAAGCGATTTTTGGAGCCCTGGATATACAATTTAAATTTGTAGGAACCTTTTCCAGAATGAAAACCGCATACAGTTACCTTGATAATTGCAAAAGGATGAGAGGAAAGTTATGATGGCAAAAAACAAAGAGCCACGCCCCCCATCTTATGCTGTTAGTGTTGTTGGACTGTCTGGAACTGAAAAGGATAAAGGTAATTGTGGAGTCGGAAAGTCATGTTTGTGCAATAGATTCGTCCGATCAAAAGCAGATGAATATTATCCTGAGCATACCTCTGTGCTTAGCACAATTGACTTTGGAGGAAGAGTTGTTAACAATGATCACTTTTTGTACTGGGGTGACGTAACACAAAGTGGTGAGGATGGAATTGAGTGCAGAATTCATGTAATTGAACAGACTGAGTTCATTGATGATCAGACTTTCTTGCCTCATCGGAGTACAAATTTACAACCGTACATAAAACGTGCAGCTGCCTCCAAACTGCAGTCCGCAGAAAAACTAATGTACATTTGCACAGATCAGCTAGGCTTGGAGCAAGACTTCGAGCAAAAACAAATGCCTGAAGGGAAATTAAACATAGATGGGTTTTTATTGTGCATTGATGTAAGCCAAGGATGCAATAGGAAGTTTGATGATCAACTTAAATTTGTGAATAATCTTTATATCCAGCTCTCAAAGTCTAAAAAACCCATAATAATAGCAGCAACAAAATGTGATGAATGTGTGGATCATTATCTGCGAGAGGTTCAGGCCTTTGCTTCAAATAAGAAGAACCTTGTGGTCGTGGAAACATCGGCAAGATTCAATGTCAATGTTGAAACATGTTTTACTGCACTGGTACAAATGATGGATAAAACTCGTGGTAAACCTAAAATAATCCCCTATCTGGATGCCTATAAAACTCAAAGACAGTTAGTTGTTACGGCAACAGATAAGTTTGAAAAACTTGTCCAAACTGTGAGAGACTATCATGCAACTTGGAAAACCGTTAGTAACAAGCTGAAAAACCACCCTGATTATGAAGAGTACATAAATTTGGAAGGAACAAAAAAGGCCAAAAACACATTTTCAAAACACATAGAGCAACTTAAACAGGAACATATTAGAAAGAGAAAAGAGGAGTACATTAATGCATTGCCAAGAGCTCTTAATACTCTTCTGTCAAATCTAGATGAGATTGAACTTTTGAGCTGGTCAGAAGCCTTGAAGGTAATGGAGAAAAGGCCTGACTTCCAGTCCTGTTTTGTAGTGCTTGAAAAAACACCCTGGGATGAAACTGACCACATAGATAAAGTGAATGACAGAAGGATTCCATTTGACCTTCTCACTACCCTAGAGGCAGAAAAAGTTTATCAAAACCATGTGCAGCATCTTATATCTGAAAAAAGGAGGGTTGAAATGAAAGAGAAATTCAAAAAAACTCTTGAGAAAATCCAATTCATTTCACCTGGGCAGCCGTGGGAAGAAGTTATATGTTTTGTGGTGGATGACGAAGCATTCAAATACATCACTGATGCAGATAGTAAGGAAGTGTATGGTAGGCATCAGAGGGAGATTGTTGAAAAAGCCAAAGAGGAGTTTCAGGAAATGCTTTTTGAACATTCAGAGCTATTTTATGATCTGGATCTTAATGCAACACCAAGCACAGATAAAATGAGTGAAATTCATGCAGTTCTGAGTGAAGAACCTAGATACAAAGCTTTACAGAAACTTGCACCTGATAGAGAATCTCTTCTGCTCAAACACATAGGATTTGTATATCACCCAACTAAAGAAACTTGTCTTAGTGGCCAAAACTGCATGGACATAAAAGTAGAAGAGTTGCTTGCCAACAGTCTTCTGCAACTAGACCATGGACGCTCAAATTTATACCATGATAGTGCCAACATTGATAAAATTAATCTTTTCATTTTGGGCAAAGATGGCCTTGCACAAGAATTGGCAAATGAAATTCGGACACAATCCACTGATGATGAATATGCATTAGATGGAAAAATATATGAACTAGATCTTAGGCCTGTTGATGCCAAATCCCCATACCTGCTGACTCAGTTGTGGACCTCAGCCTTCAAACCACATGGTTGTTTCTGCGTGTTTAACTCTATTGAATCACTGACTTTTATTGGGGAGTGCATTGCAAAAATAAGGGCTGAAGCATCTCAGATAAGGAGAGACAAGTATATGGCTAATCTTTCATTTACATTAATATTGGCTAACCAGAGGGACAGTGTTAGCAAGAATCTACCTATTCTGAGACATCAGGGACAGCAATTGGCTAACAAGTTACAGTGTCCTTTTGTAGATGTGCCTGCTGGTACATACCCACGCAAATTTAATGAGGCCCAAATAAAACAAGCTCTAAGGGGAGTACTGGAAGCAGTTAAACACAATTTTGATGTTGTAAGTCCAGTTCCCACTATTAAAGATCTGTCAGAAGCTGACTTAAGGATTGTCATGTGTGCCATGTGTGGTGATCCGTTCAGTGTGGATCTTATTCTTTCACCTTTCCTTGATTCTCACTCCTGTAGTGCTGCTCAGGCTGGCCAGAATAATTCTTTGATGCTTGATAAAATAATAGGTGAAAAGAGACGTCGAATACAGATAACTATATTATCATACCATTCTTCAATTGGTGTAAGGAAAGATGAACTTGTTCATGGATATATACTGGTCTATTCTGCGAAGCGAAAGGCATCCATGGGAATGCTTCGGGCATTTCTTTCTGAAGTTCAGGATACGATTCCTGTCCAGTTGGTGGCTGTTACTGATAGCCAGGCGGACTTCTTTGAGAATGAAGCAATCAAGGAACTCATGACTGAAGGAGAACACATAGCAACAGAAATTACTGCGAAGTTTACAGCTTTATATTCATTATCTCAATATCATCGTCAAACTGAGGTTTTCACATTGTTCTTCAGTGATGTATTAGAGAAGAAAAACATGATTGAAAGTTCCTACATGTCAGACAGCACAAGGGAATCAACGCATACAAGTGAAGATGTTTTTCCAAGAT
Source organism: Corvus cornix cornix (assembly GCF_000738735.6). Taxonomy (NCBI): domain Eukaryota; kingdom Metazoa; phylum Chordata; class Aves; order Passeriformes; family Corvidae; genus Corvus; species Corvus cornix. Next base: position 26,934,936 of record NC_046335.1, on the reverse strand, counting down.
CGCCGAGAGGAAGTTCCCTTGACTATAATTACCCAGATTCAGAGGATGATGCCGAAGGACCACCGCCTTACAGTCCGATTGGTGATGATGTAAGGTTACTCCCAGCACCTAGTGATCGTTCGAAGTACCGACTGGATTTGGAAGGAAATGAGTATCCTATTCACAGTACGCCAATCAATTGTCATGACCATGAACGCAACCATAAAGTGCCTCCTCCGATAAAACCGAAACCACTTGTTCCAAGAACAAATGTGAAAAAACTGGATCCTAACCTCCTGAAAACAATTGAGGCAGGTATTGGCAAAAACCCCAGGAAACAGCCTTCTCGAGTGCCTGCAGCACCGCCAGAAGATACAGACCAATCTGACAACTATGCTGAACCTATTGACATGGTTTACAAACACAAAGGCTTTGCAGATGATATCTATGCGGTTCCAGAGGATAGTCAGAATCGTATTATTAAAGTTCGAAACTCAATTGTTATAAATACCCAAGGTGAGGAAGAAAATGGGTTTTCTGATAGAGTAGCCAAAAGTCATGGGGAAAGAAGGCCTTCAAAATACAAATACAAGTCTAAGACACTGTTCAGCAAAGCCAAGTCTTACTACAGGAGAACACATTCAGATGCAAGTGATGATGAGGCTTTTACCACCTCCAAACCTAAAAGAAAAGGAAGACATCGTGGAAGCGAAGAAGACCCACTTCTTTCACCTGTTGAAACATGGAAGGGTGGCATAGATAATCCTGCTATTACATCGGATCAAGAATTGGATGATAAAAAAATGAAAAAGAAACCCCACAAAGTAAAAGAAGATAAAAAGGTAAGTCAGTTAATTTAAATTTTATTTACAACTTCTGGTGCATTGTAAAAAGGGAAGACACAAAATATGAAAGAGTTGCACCCTGTTTTGAAACAGGTGCTTTAAAATTTCCAATCAATATTTGTTAGATTTTTTTTGTCTTAAGTTCCTGTTAAGTTGCTTGGAACTAGCAAACCTTAGGGAATGAGATGGTTTGTCACCTTATCAGCTGTTTAATAAATTTCAGTTGTTTTCATCTCTGTACTTACATGTGGAGGCTTCCTTTCTTTTAAGTGAGGTGGTGGGGGTTTTTTTAAGGAAAAAGATGCTTTATGACTTCTTGAGTAGAACTGGTTCTTTCAATTCTTGCAGTTTTTGCTGTTGGAATGAGGTTTAGGGCTGGTGAATGAAAGGAGTGATTTCTTTTTAAGTCTTGGTTGTCTACCTGGAACTCTAGAACAAGTGCATGAAAAGGAAACTTTGTATAGTAGTTCTACTGACTGCTGCATTTTCCTAGTGTGAGCAAACAGCTGATCAAGTTGAAAGTTATACCACTTGTAAGGTTCTCTATTCAAGCAGAGTAAAAGGAACAAAATAGGGAAATAAAAGGAAAATAACAATGTTGCAGTTTACTTGAAAAATGTTTCATTTTCATCTTTATGCCTGAGAGTTACTTATTTTTTGACTTACTGTCTGAGAAGTTTTATCATCCAAGGTAGTGTTGTGGTGTGGGTTCTATATGTACATTCTTTATAGTTTAGATTTTAATTTTAGGCCAGCAGTCATTGTGTTGGGTATAGTTTTGACATGAAATCAAGACTGTTCCTGATCAGTTAGATACTTTCTGTCTTGTCTAAAAATAATCTGACCTTTTTAATATTATCTTTTGTAGCATTTTCAAAATGTCACTTTTTTAGCTTAAATCTGATGGTACTTGAAAACCAGGTAGAAATAAGTTTTGTTAAAGTAGAGCATAGTTACATTTTACTAGTAGATAAAATTTTTCCTGGTGTGCAGCTGTGATTTGAATTACACATGACTGATTTAAAGGGCACTAAATTTTCTTAGGGCTTACTCATAAGCATGGATAATGATGTCTTGTGGGCATAAAATCATATGGTTAAAAATACCTTGAAGTTATCCTTGTGGAGAAACTTCGATTTAAAAAAACCCCAATAATTTATATACTTTTCATAGGATCGTTGAATATCCTGAGTTGGAAGGAACCCACAAAGATAATCAAGTCCAACTTCTGGACTCCTTTTGCTTGAAATAATCTTGTTACATAGAAATTGAAATGTAGTTTCATAATCTTCCTGCTCTCCCAGCTGTGTTGAGTTGACACAGAGTTATTCTGTGTTGAATATTTATGTTTTAAACTGAGTAGATCTAGTAGAGTGGGGTCTTCTCTTCCTATAATTGTGTCAGGAAACCTGCTGATGCCTCTACCAAAGCCTCCACTTTTGGCTTTAGCCTGTTGAGAAGAAGCCTGAGTTGCAAGTTTCAGGCTGTTTTAATTTTTGTAGTGGGTAAGTTTCTTGAAGAGTAGAATTGTTTTAAGTTTTGGTTGGTTGGTTTTGCTTTGGTTTGTGATTTGTTGGTTATCTGGGGGTTATTTTTTCGGAGGGGGTTGTATGTGTTTTGTTTTTTTTTTTACTCGCAAGTAGCAAAGCTGCTACTATTAGAGAAAACTTTTAATAATCGTGGAAATTATTGTAATGATTGAGAAAACAAATTTAACTTGATAGCTCAAATGTTTGCAAGTTTTTAAAGTATCTTGAGTGCTATTTTGAGTGCTCAGTGCTTTTGATAAGTAGTGACTTCTGTGTTGACTTGAATGAAGTTGAAGTGAGAGCAGTTCCAGTTCAAGTGAGTCATTCTAGTTCATTATCTGTTCCTTTGGGTTTTTTAATGCTTAATTTTATTTCAGAAGAGATGCAGTTTTATTAATTTTGGAACTTTTTCCACATGTTTTCCTGTGTTGTTTTGGATGAGCAACTAGCAGTCTTTTATTACAGAAACAAAAAATTATTCAAATTATATTTTCCTTGTCAAGTGTTCTTTGGTCCATGCGAGAGATGTTAGTGCACCACTATTTACAGATTACTTGCCGAGTTTTTTTGAGAGTTTTGACCGCTTGAATGTGAAAGAGATAAATAGAACTTGTGTACTTTCTTTCTGACTATTTCTTAAATCTCTTGCTGATACTTTTTCTGAATTGTTCAGCTCTTTGTAAAGGGAACATAGGATACATGTGTAACTATTCTTGCTTTAATTACAGTGGTTCTGAAATACAGAAATCCTATGAACAAAATTAATTTGTTTGGAAAAACTTGAACTTTGAAGTCTGAAGTCCTAGTTGTCTTTTTCAGAGATTGATTGTTTTATTTTAAGCCTGAATAGGGTGTAACACTCTTGATACTCCTTGCATTTTTGTTTGAGATGTGATGTGTTTCTGGGTGGGTTTCTTGTAAGGTGTCTCAGGAGAGACATAACTGTGCTGCAGGATGCTCATTCTGCCCTGATGCTTTCAGGACCCCGGTCTCCCAACTCACAAGATAAAATCACGTAAAAATATGGGCACCAGGACATTTATAGGGAGGCAGAAAATGGATGTAGAGTGATTGTAGGGTTCAGGTAAAAAAACTGAAGGCAAAAAGGCAAGAGTTGGGTGGGTAGGAAGGAGGAGTCAAGATCTGACGAACAGTAGAGTGGGAAAATGAACAGCTGTAGTTTGGCTAACACGTATCAAACTTTGAAAATCTATTGTGAACACATGTTATTAAAGGCAGAAGTAAATAGTCAGAATTGTGCTACTTGTTGCTATTTGGAAGCATAAATTAAAATGTTTTACTGTGGAAAGTAATAGCAATGACAAATCTGTGGAAAGCAGGTAACATTACTTGCAAGGTCATCTAACGTTTCTTACTACCAAAAGAAACAATTTAAAATTCAGGCCAGTTAAGCAAGTGTGCTTTGGTCTGAATTATTTGCCCATTATTTTTGTCCATAACACTGTGCTAGTGTTCTTAGGTCTTCTTTCAGTATACTGGTAGTCAGAACTGGAAGAGAATTGTCCTTGAGCTCTTCTTTAAATTATCACAGCAATATAATTCCTCTGAAAACTTTTATCCCCTCATTACTCATTTTCTCTGAAAAACTCATCCAGAGCTTCTGTTTCCTCTGTATTGGTGAGCAATCTTGCAATTCCTAGTTTTCACCCTTCCATGTGGTAACCTCTCTCTTGGAATGTTTTTTTCTCTGTCTGGTCACCTCCAAACTGGTAAAGAAAAAATGGCTGCTTCTTGACCTGAGTTTTAGAAGATTTAAAGAGAAATTGGAATTGTCCTCTGAACCTGTGTTTTTAAATGAGGGTGACTGAAACTGTGCATAGTATTGCAAGGAATGTCATAACACAGTGCATCATATAATCTTAATGTTTGCTGATGTCTACTAGAAATTACTACCCGACACAGTTGTGCGATTGTACCCAACCTTTGCTTAGCTGCAGTTGCTGTCACTTTAGGTACCTTTGGCCTGCTCTTGTCCTTGATAATTTCCAGGTAATGACTTCACACTGTATAGTACAGGTGGTTTATTGTACATACACACCTGTATAGTATATACACACGGTATCCGTACATTAGAGCACGTGCTACAGACACATAACAGCGCATAACTGTTACTAGTTGCGCATTCCAGTGCATGATTTTTCCATTACTCTACGACTTTGTCCTTTTTGTTGTTGAGTATCATCTTTTTTCTGCTCCTCCAGTTGTCACTGTAGTTTCCTATATGCCATCACCAAGTGCCTTACTAAAGTTCAGATTGGTACGACCAACAAAGAGATGGTAGTTCTATCTTTGCCTCTAGAAAAGTGGAAAAGGTTGAATCAGTATAGTCTAATCTGTGATACACCCACCTTTATCCTATTTTATTTTATTAGCATGTGTCTAAATGTTCTGAAAAATCCATTATATGGCCTTGCATGTGCTATTAACAAGTTGACCATTGAACTTTTTCTGGTGGGGATAAATATGAAGAGAAGTGAGGAGGTGGTGAAGAAAGCAAGCGGACTGGCTTCAATCACAGGACTTTTTAGCCACGTTCATGTGGAGTTGTGTGTGCACACTGAGCTTGAAATACTTCAAGTGCATGTTGTTCAATATTTGAAGTGCATGCTGTGTGCTAGTATTTGTTAAGCTGTAGTGGCCTGTTTCTTCACCTACAGAACTTCTTCTATAAAGTTTCTCTTATGAGAAAAGCATCTTGTCCTTTCTGTTGTTGCTAAACAAAATAGCAAAAAAATGCATTTTGTGGAGTAAATTCTCCTCTATATTGTCATGCTTTCTATGTTTGATTGTTTATTTCCATCATGGTGTTCACAAACTTTAAAGGATCTACGCACAGACTAAAATGTTAAAATGTAGCTTTGTCCTGTTTCTTCTTTGCCAAGTTAGACCTCTCCGGCTGAGATGTATGCTCACTCATCTCCATGTCTTTATCAGAAACTGGAAGTGGGAATTTCAAGTAGATGCTCATCTCAATTAGAATTTTTAACATTAAGGTCTAGTATGAACATTATTGGTGTTGGTACACATGAAAAGCAGCAGCCTTGCAAGCTGTATCATAAACTGAAGACAAAAATAGTTTAACTTAATTACTTTGGAGATACAAAACAACAAACTACAGAAAATTTCAGGTCATGAAAGGGCATGAACATTCCTAGAGGAAAAGGATCTTGCTGAAGGAAGCCTTCTAATATCTTAGGAAGAACTGTTTCATGTGTGTGCAATAACATTAAAGCTGCAACTGATGCATTTTATGCATTAATAGAAAGCCCAAACCACAGTAGTCCTTGCCTTTCCATTCTCACTGTGTAAACAAGCCCAGTGTAAATATTTAAAAAACTAGTCATCAATTATTATCAATGATTTTTTTTTTATTATTATTATTACTATGAAATAATAGCCAGTTGTTTTTGATCCTTGTCTTAATTTAGTAATTCCCTCTTCAGCAGGAAGCCTGCCTGATGTGGAAACCGGTAGCTATTCCATACAGTGACAACTAACAACCTTGTTATTTGTTTTTACAATGGAATTGATGTGTATTAAAACTTTACCCACCTGCTTTAGAGCTCTTATCTTTGTGAACACTTTGAGATATGTTCAGTGTCTAATTTAGGCTGTTTTTTTTCTCCTCTTAGAGATTATGGTTGTTTAGGTTTTTGTCCTCCACAACATATAAAGAACAGCAAATATCCTGACTAAATTTTTGCAAAGGGAAAGGAAAAGCCTTATCTTGAATTTTTTAAGTACTTCTGAAAAGAAATCCTAACAAATCCACCCACCACAGAGACTAGAGAGATCTTGTAAACAATACAATCAATTACCTGTTCGGTGATAATTCTTTGGCATGTCATTGTTGAAATCTGAAAAAGTTCCACTATATGTTCTTTGACCAATGGTCAGTAGTTTGGTTATTCAATGTCTGATGGGTTTTTTTTTTTTTGGTGAATGGAGTTTCCATCTGTATTGCTAAATCTGAGAAATAGTGTTTTAAAACATTGCTTTGTAATCCTGTTTGCAAACAACACTGGTTGCTTCCAGAGAAGTTTGTGAATTACTTCTTTCCATTTTCATTTATACCAAGATGATTGATTGTAAGATGCTTTTTACTTTAAATGAATCTAAACACTTTCCTCAGTTGTTTCAGCAAGAAAAATCCACTAGCATCTTGATGAAGTCTCACATATTTTACTTTGACTTTTTAGAACATGATATAAGCAGTACGTTTCTCATCTATTTTTCTATGCTTAAACTTGCTTGCTGCCATTATAATTTCAAAACTATATGAAATTTTGTGTTAAAACTATTACAGAAATAGTATGAGGAACTGTAGAGCCCATGTGTGTTGATCTCAGTTTTAATAAGACTATGGTAAATATGTGAGCAATGGCAGATCAACTTACATTTTTATTCAGCTGTTCTTGTGTAAATTCAGTGGTTAATTTAGCAAAATACTGTACTTCAGACTGGAGTGTGCAGTGAATTTTTTTTTGTTCTGAGGAATATAGGAAATATTAGAATCTGTACTTTCAGGTTTCATCTGTTCAAATTTAACACTCTTAATATGCATATTTAGAGCCATATGCCTTATTGAGCCACTGTAGTTTAAAACAGTGTAACAAGCTGGAATTCTAAAAATGGCAGAAGGCATGAAGTGAAGAAAGAGCATGTTAGGGACAGTGATCTGCATTATTCATATATCATATAATTTCTGAAGAGCTGGCTGTGAATTAGAGATTACAAATACTTTATTAAGTATATTTATTCACTATAAAGTGAATGCTGTTCATGGTGTGTGGTTTTATGAAGTCCTGAAAATACAGACTTTGCCCTCCGTGACCCTAGGGCTGACTGCAAATGATGCAGGCAGAAAACTTCCTTTGCATCAAAAGTAGTAGTGAAGTCTTTTGGAGGTAGAGAAGTGGTTGAATTTCTTATTTAATAAATAAATTATTGATGGTAGTTCTGGTGGGATGGCAGTGAGAGGAAAAAAAAGCCTGTCTTGAACAGAGTAAGCAGCCCATCCGTAAAGGGACTTGATAGGATTTTGGCAGTTTTTAGTTTTCTAGGTTAATTTTAAAAGGTTGTATTTAAGTGCATTATACCCTCAAGGCTCACAACTGGCTAAAGTCTTAGCCTAGTTTCTCTCTAGATGATGAGTGTTACTTAGCTGGTTCCCTAGTACCTGTAGTCAAGAGGTTAAGCTTGGGTATTCTTTACATCTATATTTTCAAAGTTAATGTTCTTTGTAATAATATTTCTTTGAAATCAAGAATTGGATACTGTGCCATGCTAGACTATGTTTTTGTGTTTACCTTGTCTTATGTTAAGAGGACTTTAGCTAATCTTTTGCAACATGTATCTTGGTGATTGAAGTACTGCAAAATAAAGCAATATTGCAAGTAAATGCAATGCAAGGCAAGTTTGGAATTATCAGAGTTATAATGCTTTCCTGCCAAAATATATAAGGATCAGTTGAAAGTTTGGCATTAATCTGTTAGGGTATGACGAGAAGTTGTCTTTGGCAAGAAGCAAGTGGTGAAACCCATGCTGAAAGCTCAACGTAAGTGCAGCAATCAATTATACAAAGCCCCACAGATCTATACGAAAACAAAGGATTTCAACTTCATGGTCTTGGGCCTGTATTTTAATGACTAGCCGGAAAACAGTGGTATGTGAAACAATGAGCTTTTTGCTAGGCTTAAGTCACAAAACTTTTGTGCTGGTTCTTGTCTTCTTTAACTTGGTGCCTATTAGTTATTTTTTTATGATGATGTAGGAGAAGCATACAAAATTGGTTTTGGCTGTGCCTAGATTAGTACTTGCTGCATGCAGTATTACGTGACTGCTGCATTGTCGGGCGTAGGTGTTTTGGGAGGATGATTGAACTAAAAATACCTGGGGCAAAATCATAATCTCTTTGCCAAAATCTAGGAATTATGGTTCACCTTACTCAGGTGCTGTTTAACTAAATGAATAATTTAATGTTTAACAGTTTCTGTTTATTGTTTCATTAGAGATATTTTAAAAGAATTTTTTCTGCGTAAAATTAAATGGTAGTTACTATCTTGACTAGGAAATCTGAAAGTTCCGTTCTATGTCTGATAGATCAGAAAAAAAAGGTGTTTTCTCAGAGTGGGGAACAGGGGTTAAAGAAAAGCTTTCACTAAGACTTAATTTTGTTAGAAATAAGACCCATATTTTTTTCCCTGAAGCCAATTGGTCTTTTGGCAAAGATTAGGTCTTTTGCACAGTACACCTTTTTGTTCAGAACAAGTTCTCCACTTAAGAAATCTAGACCAACAACTTCAGGAAGGTGTGGAAGTCTAAAATCAGGAAGTAGCATGTTGGTTTTTCTTAATGCCTTAAAGTTTTGTTTTTAATTTACAGAAGTATTTTTTGTAAAGATCATGTAGATAGTGTTATTTGCAGGAGGATTTGATTTATGCTGTCAGTGGAGAGTTTATGCACTCATATACCCCAAAAGAAAGGAAAATAATGAGGGAGATATTTTAATAAATACTGGCCAGGAGAGGTACAAAATACATAATGATACATAATGAGAAACAGCTGATAAACTTATTGTTGTAGCGGCCTTGTGAAATTGTAATTTCATGTTTATGGAATAGTCTTGCAGTGATCATATCTTGTATTCTGCCTTTAGACCAGTTTGCAAAAGGACTTCAGGGTTCTCTCCTTTTTCTCTTTATTGTTTTATTCTTTATGCTTCATTAAGTTCTTTAGACAAATTTTCACTTTCCAAACTGGGGATTAAACTGTTTTCAAGTAAAGAGTTCATCTAAGAAACCTTTTTGCATTTGTGTGTGCATAATGTCAAACGTGATATCACAGTCCCTTGCAACCTTTCTTCTAAAAGCAGGACAATTATTGGAAAAGAGCACTATTTACTCCGATTTTGTAGCTGTGTCTGGTATTTCATACTATGTCCAGGTATTCTACACAGATAATATTCATAATTTTCATAAAATTTCTGTGGAGTCCTAGTTTATTATTCCATTTGCCTGACTGCTTTCCAAGAGACACACAGAGTCTTTTTCTATCTTGTTGATCTTAAATACACAGTCTTGAGTGTTGCTTCATTTATTCTGTGATGGTGAAGATGTGCAGTGAACACCCTGGGAAAAAAAATTGAGTTGTTTCTCCTTTCTTTACCACCTTAATATATGTATCTAAAATGATCTTTCATTTAACATTTGACAAAAATGTTTTCAGTGAGTTTTATACATTGTTTAGCTTCAGCTTGGCCCTTTCAGCTGTTGCTCATCTGAGCTGGATGCTGCCTAAATAAATATTTTTGATGTACTTTATATTTTCATCAATATTCAGAGATGCATTATGGTATCTGATACAATATAACTCTTGTAATCATCCAAGGCTGGTTTATCAGTTCCACTGGTACAAGTCCTTCTCAGTGGGAAAAAAAAAAATAAAAACAGGAAAATTCCGTATGAAACTCTCCATCTTAGATTTGATTGTGTGCAAACCTCCTTTTGGCTAAAATCCTATGCCTGTAACAAAGCATCCATGCATAATAGGAGTGCCTGCAACTTTAACTTCAAGACTGATTGTTAGTCATTCTCCATTGTCATGTTTCTTGTATAGTTGCAATATAAAGATTGTTTAGTATCTTTAAATATATGCAGAAGACACCAGCCTTGTTTTGGTGATATGACACCGGAGTTTTATCCTGACAATTTATAAGGAGGTGTGGTTCGGATGTGATTCCTGTGAGCTGTGCTGAAAGACTTGTCACAGCACTCTAAACAAGTGGTGTCTTTACTTCTGTTCCTGTGGTCTTTCAGTTACTGATATATTGGGTCATCCTGTTCCTAGTGTAATACAAAACGGATCAAAACTTTTAGAAGTTGAGTGCTTTGTATCTAATGTATTATTACTTTATAATTAAGTATTTATAAATTTATCATTTTAAAAGTGCATTTAATTTTTATTCATTCAGTTTGCTGTAGAGGAATTTTAATGTCTGATAGATATATGATCTGGTTGTGTTTACTGAATGATTGAAATATGAGTTGGTTAAAATGTTACTTGAATATTACTTAAATAACTCTGTTTTGTTGTAGCCGAAAAAGAAAACTAAGACATTCAATCCTCCAATCCGTAGAAACTGGGAAAGTAATTACTTTGGGATGCCCCTACAGGATTTGGTTACACCCGAGAAACCAATACCTCTGTTTGTTGAAAAATGTGTGCAATTCATTGAAGATACAGGTAAGATAGGAGGACTGTTAGAGGAAAGACTTGCCCATTTTGCATAACAAGTAAAGCCTCTCGTTTTCTGTTATAAAGTACTTACAGAATTTTTTACTATAAATAAATACATGGGGTTAGGCACATTTAGAAAGAATGTTTTCTAAATTGTGTGCTTAATATGTGATTTTTTTTTGACTTAATTTATACAAATACTTAATTACTTTTTGACAAATGTCTGAAGTTTAACATGTTCCCTGTAATTTAAAACTTGTATCACTGTCTAATGCCAAATGACGTTTAACCCAATGGCAGTCCAGTCTTACATGTCTTACTATTGCCACTGCATTTTCTTTCATATATTTAAAAGCTCTGAAATCCGCCTTTTCCAATTATAGAAAACAGGGACTTGAAATGGCTTCTGACTTGGTTTGATTAGTCAGCTTGCTTTCTTGATTTTGAAGGTGAACCTAGTTTTGCATTCTAACTTGTCACAGAGACAAACATTTATTTTCTAAACACTGTGTAATTCTCCATGAAAAATGTTAATCTATTTAAGATATAATTTCACAGTATGGTTTTCTCTCTCTCCTTTTTCCCTGGCTTCCTGGTTGTGTGTTTGTCCCTGCTTTCAGCCTATTTACTGTGTGACCATGAGGCAAGTAGGATGATTTTGCTGGTCCAACAGAAGACTACAGTTAGGAGTGGGGATTTGTTTTGAGGTTTGGGAATGACCTGTGGTTGGGTTTTGCTTGGGGTTTTGGGGGGATTTTTTTTGGTTTGTTTGTTTTTGTGAGCACTGTTTTTCAGTTAGTGTGTAGATCCTGCTTGCTCTGAAGTTTTATAAATGCTATATTGCTGTATTTAAAGTAGATGACAGTGTGACAGCTGAAACATGCAGGACCATCTTTTGATGTGTGTCTGCAATTGGATGTTGTTTAGTGTAAAGTAAAACAGCATCTTTTTTCTAATTTGCTTAGATCTCTAATACAATTTTGGCTGTAAGATGACAGTAGCAGTTTTAGCAAGAGTAAAGCTGAAAGGTTTTTTTTCTTATAATAAAATTCAGTTTTACTGCCATCTGTAAGAATAGTGTTTCCAAAAGAATTACCACAGCTGGTAAGCCTAATAGCTGTTTTTAAAGACTTACATACTGCATTATTGCAATAAAAAAATTAGGTGACCTAAACCTCAGGCACTTCAGAGTCAGAGATACTTGTATAGGTCTGTCTTTAACCTTTACTTTCTATGGATTAAAGGTAAGAGCTGTATTTTCTTCCCTCTTGCTTTTTGCTTTTTTTTTTTCACCCAGTTAAAAATGGGAAAGGAGGAAGAAGGGCAAGGAGTAGTAGAGTAGCATAGGCAGTTTAACATATATATATATATGTTGTGTTTGCTGTTTTCTGTAGCAAAAAAAAACCCCAACCCAAAACAAACCAGCATAAATTATGGGTGAGTCACTGTTGGAATTGGTGTTCTTTAAAAGTGGGTACATACAGCTACTATGTGTAGCTATATGAAACAGGTATTAATAGGTATTGAAGACCAATTTCAAGAGTTTGTAGAATCTAGCAATAACTTAATCTGAGCATGTTTCACTTTTTAAGAATACTTTCAAACAACAAAATTACAAATCCAGTTCTAAGAGTTTTATTTGCTTAAAAATATTGTTGTCTTTGTGGTAAACTTTCTAAAAAAAGGTATTTCTCCTGAAGAATTTTCACCAGCTTGTGGGGTGAGAGAGAGAACTATAAGAGTGTGGAAACATAATTTGTTGTCTTTTTTTTTTCTTCATGATTGTCAAACCGTGCGACCAGCTGAAAGATTCAGGACATCTTTTCTGGTGATCTGTCTTGGGAAAATGTTTGGTTTAGCTGCTGTGTGTTCAAAATGTAGGGTCTCCTCAAAAGTGGTGACTCAGAAGGCACAACTTCACTGTTAGGTGCATATATGTTAGTTCATCCTGGGATGCTGCTATACAGCTGGAGAATTTTAATTCTGGCCATAAATGTAAGCTGGACAAACATCGTGCCATCTGCAAACTTAGTGACTGTGAAGACAGTAGTTGTCTTGCTAGTTTTGTTTAAGCACTTAGAACAAAACCTCTACTTTTGATCTGTATTACAATTTTCTTTCTCTTACTCTGGATTCTGTGTAAGTAGTTTTGGTGTTGTTTTCAGCTTCCATAGTTGGCTGTGGGAGTTTTATTTTTGGTGTGTATTATTTTTATACTGAATTAGTATGCTGTAGGCATTTGAGGTTCAAGCAGGGTTCTGATAGAATGTATTTGTTACCTTTGAGAGAGGAGAATGTTCACTTGCATTGCCTTCAAATCCTGTACTGAGATAGATTCACATCATTGACTTTGTGACTGTGAGAAAATTCCACAAATACAGTTTTGAAGATTTATCAGTCTGTACAAGACAAGTCAGGACCTACTGTCTCCAGGCTGGAGTTCAGAATGGTACCGTTCCTTTATGATAAAGCTGCTTGGCCCTGGGGAGTTATTCAGTACTCCTCTGTCTATTAGCAAGTCAGCCTGCTGTCAATTTGAACTGCACTGAATTACCAGTGTTTATTATCATGGTCTTTTTAATCAAGAAGTGCAGTCTTTTCCAGTTTGGCTAATCTGTATCTTTCTCTTACAGAGGATATAATTGTTTAGCATTTCCTTTTCAGGTACTTTCATGGAGTTCAGCTTCTTCCTGTGTAATTTGGATTGTGGCTGAATTTGTGAAGCTGTGATTAATCTCTGTTTGAAGGGCTTATCTTAATTTTTAATGTTCCCTCTTTCTGTCTCATGAAGTTATGCAAGGCAATGCTTTGTACCGAGACTAAATTTTGGCCGAGGCTAGAAAGTACACAGTGTGAAAAAGTTTTCTGTATTTCAGATGCCTAGATGAGACAATAGCACCTTAAAGTGTCTTTGAAGATTCTTGCTCCACCATAAACCTTAAAGAATCGAGCACATGCAGAAAATACTATCAGATTTTTGTTTTACCATAATATTCTGGAATAGCCTCACAAAAAAAAAGTGTTTGTCAGTAGAAGAGGGACAGTTTGGAAAAACTAAAGTAAATTCAGGAACTTAAAAGTTCTAGCCTTTTGTAAATAAACAGATTTTTTTCTTCTGAAGAAGCCGTATTGTTCCTGTCAATGTAAAGGGTGATCTGGTAAAGATCAGGGATCCTAAGTCTGTGCCTGCAGGTGAAGGTTATTGTCTCTGTGTTCCTCTTTAGTGTGTTTCAACAAAAAGCTTTCTTCTAAACTGGTTTAGCTTTATGGAGCCGACCAGTTAGTTTTTGAAATATAATACAGAGTTTGAATCCCCTTGTAATCTTCTGATAGTACTGGAAGCAGAAAGTGGGGGGCAAAGTGGTTAATACCTGAGTAGATCTAAAGCTGGTAAGCTGTAAATATATGTCAGAACCTCCATTTCAGAACAGTCGGCACTGTCACTGGTACTGGGGGTATGAAGCAGCAATAGCACATAATACTTGGTCTTGTTGGAATCTATTGATTAAAAAAAAAAATAGCACAATATCATGTGTGAACATCTTAAATTTTATACCACTGGCACTTCTGGATAAGAAGGAAGGAAAAATTTGCTAAATATTGTAAACAAACTTTGCTTCTGTGTTTCTGCATTGTCCATGATTACAGGAAAACCTTTTTTCTATCCAAGCCTTTAATTTTTGAATTCATTGTAATTATAGCAGGATGAGTAATACTTTGTTTGGTTGTCAGAGCTCTTTCTTGGTTCACTGAAGATGATCAAAAGATTTTTTTTTTTCAGGTAAGTGACTTGCCAATGGTGAATTACGAAGTTTTCCACTAAACATCTTGGTATAAATGTATAATGTTTTCAGGAAAACTGATTTTTTTGTAAAGATCCTGTGATCTTATCTGTAACTTTTTACAGACTATATGAACGCTTTTCTGTCACTAGTGACATGTATGATATTTGTATGCTTTTACCTCTGTCACAACCTTTGCAAATCAGTTTGTATCTTGCCTATGAGGGCAGCTATTTCAATTGACTCTTTGTCATTGGTAGCCATTTTTGATTATGGGCTTCCAAAAGAGTATTTTGATGATACAGTTGTTCTGGTCTGTTTTTTGCTTTCTCCTGATGGACTCAAGAGAACTTAATTTTGTTGCATCATTTGAAATGAACTTCTAAAGTGTATTAGTTTTCTGCAAACTAGGTTTATGAAAATGTATTTAGCAGGGAAACTAGAGTTTTAATTTTTAAGAAAATTGTAGTGGCTGTTTTTGTGTGGAAGTAATGGTGCTATGCTGAGACATACTAGAAAAAAGATTACCTGCTCTTTTAAAAAAAAAAAAAGTCCAATGTAGACCATTACCTTTTTTAGGGCAATTCATTTTTTTGAAATATAGGCAGCAGATTGAGATACTTTTTGAAACTAAACTGTTTAGCTGTATGAATTGCATGAATTCTGTGTTTCTCTAATAATTATCATGGAGAGAATAAGGTAGATATTCTGATACGCTGATAATTTTTTTTGAGAGAGAGGAACAGATTTCTGAAGGCTAATTCAATGTCTTCAACAAAATGTTAATATGGTTTGAATTTTGTATTGCAGTGTAATGGAAAAATATTTACTGAATGTTCGATTGTAAGTGTAAAGAGTGTACATGTTTATGCCAACTTTGTAGCTTGAGTGTTTTGTTAGTAACATTTTTATGCTGTTATACACACCCTGAATTTAGTGATGAACTATTCCATGTACTGTTTGTGTACTGTTCAGCACCTACTGTTGTTGATTTTTAACTTTTCCCAAACTTAAAATAATTCAGGCAAGATGACTTATGCTAACTGATACTATTAGCGTATGAGGGGTTTTCTAATATTTCAGTATTTTTTTGGGTTTACTTTTTGTATTTGTTCAGGCATTGGTGGAAAGTTTGGTATAGATCACATTTCATTCTGTTTACCAAGGAAGGAGACAGCAAATTAACATTACAAATACTAGTAGTTTTGCCATTTAGTACATATAGCTCTTGAAGATATTCAACTTTAATATCAGTATTTTAAAGTTTTTTTCTCTGAGCTTTCAAATGTTTTAAATTTTTTTTGTAGAATATTGCTATCCATGTACTTCATTGAGCAGATTATAAATTTTAAATTCCGTACTTCATAGAAAACTGATAATATTAATAGATTGTTAATTGTACATGAAATAATTTAGCAAAGAGAGGCTTACTAGAATAATTTGTGGTTTAATAATTTAGTTACTCAATTAATATGAGACAAGGAATGGAATAAAGACGGAAGAAGGAATTTGACAGAGTTAAATGTCAATATCTCACATGGTTCCTATGGAGAGCTATAAGGGAAATTAAAAATTGTGTACTTGGTATATGTACAATAATTACTGCTTTTGATATTGAGACCATTTTTGTAATGCTGCTAAATTCAGTTTTGGAGGTAATTCAAGTAAAAAAATATTGCCTTCTGTGATTCCTTCAAACCTAGGTTACACCAAGGTCTTTTATGCTGTATCTGCAGTGAGGCCAGATTTTTACACTGACAGTATAGATAAGGCAAAGTTTGTCTCCAGAGAATGAGGTTTGATAGAAATAGGTGAAGAAAATGAATCAGCAGTGCTGCTTGTGGTAAAAATGTTAGGTAAATCATTGAAATATATTCCTAGTGGCTGGAAAATCCGGAAATCCAAGGTTGTTTACCTTACCTTTTATTCAAGGGGCTTGGGAGAGCTAGAGGGTTTTAGGAGCTTGGTGTTTTGGACAGAGAGAACAGAACCGGACATCCCCCTGGCCTGGTGTATGAGAGCTGGCATTCTCAGCGTAATTTCATAAGAAATAGTATAATAGCCAGAACGATTCTCTCCTGCTGTATGCTTCTGCCACTTTTTACTTTGGGTACTTGTCAGATGTCTCTGAATCAGTGGCGTTCGCTGTTTTGAAAAGCTGTATCAGCAAAAATGATTAAAGTCCTGCTGTGTAGTATTACAGCTGGTAAGTTAAGGGTCAAATATGTGCCAAAACAAGTGCAAGGCAGGGAGCAGGAGCAAGGGAAGGACAGAAACAGTGATTGATGAGGCAGGGAGTTAGACCATCTTTTTCAGTCTTATTGTTCAGTTAAGTTGACCCAACTGCCCATGAAGCTTTATGTTTAGCAAAAAACGCACATGGGCCATGCCTCTGCTACTTTTGTTTCTGGATAGGTACAGTAACAATAGATTTAAATAGTACCCTCATCAAGTTGGCGAGTGATTCTAGAGTGGGTGGTGTGGTTAATGTATTTAAGACCAGGGCTTCTGCTCAAGGGAACATATACCAGCTGGAGGAATGGGATAGTAGGAACCTGAAGGAATTCATTGAGGACAAATGCCTTCAACTAGAATTGCAAGGACTAAACACCTGCAATAGTACATGCTGAGGACTTGACTGGTGCCGTATCAGTGCTAATGAAAAGAATCTTGCAGTCATGGTGGATAATAGGCTGATCATGCCTTCTGTATTGGACTGTCCCAGTAGAAGGGCAGGCACTACAGAGCAGAAGTGGTTACTAAGCTTTGCTCTGCACTTGTTGGACATCATCTGAAATACTGCAAGAAAGGCGTTGACAAACTTGAGTCTGGCAAAAAGAGGTCAGGGGCTGGAGTTCCTAATATGTGGGTTTTTTCAGGTTGGAGAGAGAGGCTGAGGAGGCCCCCAGAAGCGGCTTCCCATACCTATGAGGAGGTTACTGACAAGGTGCAGCCAGGCGAAAGAACTGAAGAACAGTGTCACTAATATAGGAGGTTCTGATTAAAAAGAAAGGCAGTACTTTTGCTCTGAAGGTTATTAAAGCACTGGTTCAGGTTAACCAGAGAGGTTGTGGGGTATCTTGGAGACATTCAAGGGAAGTTTAGACAAGCATCCGAATCTAAATTCTATGTTGACTGTTGTTTGAGCAAGAGGTTGCACTAGATGATCTCCTGAGAATTCCTTCTGTGATCACTTCAAAACTGGCATAGAATAGGTTTCAGTAGTTAGGAGACTGTACACCGGTGTGTGTTTTGTAACTTTGAAATTAAACAACAGGGAGGAAACAAACTCAAGAGGGTAAAACAGGCATCAGTCATTTCTCCTAATGGAAGACTGACTACCAAACAGGGGAGGAGCAGATGCATTAAGTTAGTAGTGTAGAGAAATAGTAGTAGTAGAGAGAATCACTGAAAACTGTAAACAAATATGTTTTGAAATACTCATAAAACACATGTTGTGCACTTGGGTTGTATGGCTAATGAGTTATCTCTTCAAAGGAAACATCATGGGAGTTATAAAAAGAATTCCTAAACAATGCAGGTAGGACCAAGATGCCAGGGTATGTACGATAGTTACGCTGCTCCACTTACTCCATCTGCATTCTCCAGACCCAAAGTGACTAAACAGCTGTACTATATGCCTGGAAAACTACAATGCTTCAGTTGTCACCCATTTTTAATGAAGCAAAGAATGCACCTACCTTTTCCTAGGCATGTTTGTAATGTCATATTAATTGTAGTCTCTTGTTCTTTTTTTCAAAATGAACAGGCCATAAAATATGGGCTTGAGGGGCACTTCATAAATGATTGAGGCCTTGTTTAATAATCAGTTAGTGTAAATTGTAGAAATGTTAATTCAGCTTTGGAGAGCTTCCTATTATAAGAGTCTTTCTAAAAGTACTGCTTACTTCCTTACACTGCTTATTGTTTATTGAACATTTCAATATGCTATAAATTATTTTATTTCAAGAAGCAGTTATAAACTTATTTGTGGTTCTGGTTTTCAGTGTGTGAATTGAATATCATATGTCTTTAAATGTCAGTGTTGAAAAGGACACATTAAGTGTGTTTTATGTAAGTAAAGTTAGTGCTAGATTCTTACTTAGAGTTTGACTTTTTTGCTTGGTAATTACATGCATTCTAGGTGTACATAGAAATTAATGTTTTGGATCAGTAAATTGGTCGTTCCTTTAGTCTTGTGTTGTAACATAGGGGTTGAAAAGAGGTACAGCAGATCCATGGAATCAATCCATGGAATAAAATTAGAGAAATATATAGATCACCAAATTTATAAAGATAAGTGTGGGAATGATAGTCTTAGCTATTGTAGTGAAGAATGAGTCCTTAAAGTACCATTGGCCACTGTAGAGGAAGGAATTGGACTGGGGAGAGACAGGCTTGCTGTGATTGTGGCATGTATTCAGAAACACAGACAGAACATAGCAGAATCTGGCTGTGGATGTTCTTAGCAGACACTCCATGACTTTCCAGCAGTCTAAATGTTAGTATAGCTGTTGTCACTTTGGAAAAGGCTTTGGAAACATCACAGACAGCTCTCTAAAAACTTAAACTCTCCGTACTTGCTATCAAGCAAGCAAAAACCAAAAAAAATAGAGTGTTATGGAGGAAGAAAAATCATGCTATTACATAATGCCATGTATACATACAATTTGGATACTGGTTGCAATTTGGTTCAGCCTTTCTCAGAATAGAAAAGAATTGGAAAAGATAATACATATGGCAGTAAAAGTAATTCTTGGATAAAGATGAACTGAATGGATTAGCTTAGAACATTTCTGAGGAAGAGAAATTACATAAATTTAAAAAACGTGCTGGGAAAATGTAGAGAAGTTAGTACTTCTTGTTAAGAATAAAAACTATGCAAACTTCAAATGCTGAGCATAAACTCAGTGTGCTTTCATAATGTACATTCTGGAATGACAAAGCTGCGTTCACCATGATGTAAAGACCACAAGACTTGAAGGGGTTTGGGTGAATTAGTGATGGATAAATCCCCAGGTGGCTATTACAACGCCTTATGCAAAAGCCTGTGTAAGCCACCATCTGCAGGAAGCTGCGAGGATATACCACAGAAAGATTGCTGGTAGGTTTTGGTTTTTTTCCTCTCCTGTCCTTTCTACGTCTCTCCTCAAGCACCTACTGCTTAGTGTAGTATATGGGATGGAAAGTAGATATTGTACCAGGTTGACTTCGGTCTTCTCTTGTGCTGTAGTTAATTCATTCTATGGAGGAACCAAGAATTGTGAAAATATATTGAAGCCTAAGAATGGAAGTGTCCTACAAACTGATTATGCATATAGGTGCAGATCCACCTTGCTCATTTTCTCTGAAATGCTTTGAACCCCATGTGGCGAAGTTCCAGTTAGATGGGATGGAGCCCTGGTCACAACTGGCAGCACAAAAGAAGTTTATTAGGCTCTAGAAAACTTTGAGAAAAGAGTAGTCTAGGCAAAGGGGATATGATTGTTAAATATATATAGGTTATTGTGATGTGAAGTAAGGAGAATCTAAGTTTTTAAACCTAGTGGTGTTGTAAAGCTAGCAGGACAGAGAAGCAAATAAATCATATGATTCTGATGTATAATATTACAGTAACAGTTGTGTTCAGTAAGGATATATTGAAAATTACGACTGGACCAGAATGCAAGCAGGGTAAGAACATAGAAAAAAATTCTGAAAAACCAAGAGGCTTGCAGATGAAGGAACCGAATTTTTAAAAGGGTGCCAGAAAAAAGAAATGTTGAGTGCTCTCTGTCTCTCCCTCTTTTATTATAGATATACATTATAGATATACAAGAAGTTTAAAAGCTAAAACTTGTGAACTAGAGTGTCTGATACTTGCTGAAGGTCCTGATGTAAGAAGTGTTGGAGACACCTGGTTGCATGATAGAAAGCAACAGAGAATTGGAGCAGTACTTAAAGAATGCTTTCAGACTTCTAGCTGTGTGTATACTCACAAACAGCTTAAACTTAGAAAAAGTGTAATGGCAATTGACCAACTGTTTCATGAAGTGTGACTTTCTAGAATATACACAAGCAAGAAAAAGTTTTTCCTTGAGGAAGAAGACAAATTTAGTTAGCTTAATCCAGAATTGCAGCACTTCACTATTTTTGGAAGATGCCTAAATTCAGTAGGCATCTCCGTGTTTAACCTGAAAATTTTCTGAAGTACTATAAGTTGTTTTTCTATGTTTCTTAGAGCTGTAGCCCAGATACCACACTAGAGCATTTATGTCCAGAGCCAGTTGAAGTATTCAGGGTCTATACACTAAACAGTGGCTGGGTCAGAAACTGCTATTTGCAGCACATTCAGGTTTTTTTTTTTTTTGCAGAAAGAAATTGAATTGTAATTGGATAAGACAAAGAATATCCTGGGGCTGTAGGGTCTCCAATTGAGAATTCTCCCATACTAGACAAAGAGAATCTTGATCATAGCTTGTTCTTATCTACCAGTGGTCTTTTGTGTTTATTTACAGCTTCTGGAAGAAGAATGCAAAGTGTTTCTGGCTTTGATCACATATAGCACATTTGGGGCATTCTTTTGAAGGCAGGTTTGAAAACCCTTTCAGATGGATTGAGTCATTGAAACCACTTTTTGCCCTGTGCCACCAGATTATACCTTCTGGTGGTGTTCAAGGATATCAGTGAACAAGGCTCAGGTTTTTTGAAAGGACTGTTCTGGTGTCTGGCTACAATAGGAGAACTGCTGGCTATGAAACTGGAAAGCTAAAAGGTAGACATGAAAGTTTATTGAAGAATTGCTTACTAAAATAGCCTTGATGCAGCCAGTAAAGAGACACATGAGTTGTTGAGGCATTAAGAAGGAAATGAGTTAGAAGAGTCATATGAAATCATTAAAAATTTCCCAGCTGT
Source organism: Corvus cornix cornix (assembly GCF_000738735.6). Lineage (NCBI taxonomy): Eukaryota > Metazoa > Chordata > Aves > Passeriformes > Corvidae > Corvus > Corvus cornix. Next base: position 26,913,648 of record NC_046335.1, on the reverse strand, counting down.
ATGAACCAGTCAAGTGCTTCTTGTACTTTGAACATTGTAATAGGGTTCTTAATTGTTGTTGGTAACTTAAAAGGAACACTTGGTGGATTGTGGTGTGTCAGAGCAGTTAAGTATTGATCTGATGATCTAAAATGCATTCAGTTTTTGACCTGTGATGGCAAAAGGCCAAGAGATTCCATAAAGCTTTGAAACCTGTGAATTTTTTAATAAAACTATGTAGTGTTATGGAGATCTAGCATACAGAGAATTTTGCACCCATAAAGGTAACTTGCAGAGTTATGGACCTATAAGTTGTTTAAATTCCCTAATAGTTTCTAAATTAGAAAAATACCTCGGGTAATGGTGTGAATATCAGGATGGACTCTTTCATTCAGTGAGTAGCTGTGGGCAAAAAAGATAACGATATGATAGGAAGCATAATCACTGGAGTGGAGTGTGCAAGTGTGTGTGTGCATAATTAAGGTGTACTGTTCAATGTTTACCATGAAAGGCTGATGGAATTATGATGACTCTGTAATGTGTGGTAAAACAAAGTAATAATGAGAAGCTTGGGGAACCTCTGCTTCCTAAGTCCTTTCCTCTTTTTCCCTTTTCCCCCACCCCTTAAAGAAAGACTTGTAAGTGATGTGGTAATTTACCTTAGATAAGAAGTGAGGGGAAATGGATTCAAAGTTTATAAAATATAAATGTTAAAAGGGAAAGAATGTTGGAAGATTAAGTTCTTATCATATACAGGAGTGTGTTACACCATGAAATTAAAAGATCAGGATTCAGTTACAAAGGCTTAATTTTTATTTATTTATTTTTTTTTCTCCCTGCAGAGTATTTTTAGTGTGTTGTTGCTTACCACAGTTAAGTTGTTAAGCCTAAACTGTGAAGACAGTTTTTAAAACCATAAATGTTGTGGGTACCACAGAATTTAGGTTTTTGATTATTATTTAAAAAACTGTATAAATAACAACAGTCTAATAGAGATCAGTGAGAGAATAATTTTGGGTACATTATTCAACAAATATCTGCCATCAGAGTTTTGTTATCCTACAATGTCATTTCCTCTGATTCATATTAAATGGAATAGTGGACTCTAGACAACTGACATTTTGTGTTTTGGTAGTCCTATATCCCTGTTACGGTTAATGTGTTAACTTTTTAGGCACTTAAGAATTGTATTCCTACTTTTGGTTTCTGAATTAGTAGTTATAACTGGTTCTGCTTTGCTCTATGGTATATAAACTTGCTTTTAATTATTTATTTTTCTTCCTCTTCTAAGGATTGTGTACTGAAGGCCTGTACCGTGTTAGTGGGAATAAAACAGATCAAGACAACATTCAAAAACAGTTTGATCAAGGTAATCAGAAATTTTATTATTTAAAGCCAAAACAGAACATGAATTCTCCATGGATTTATCACAGTGCAATATGAAAGGATTGCACTTTCAAATCAACTTCCATAGCACTGAGTACTTAATGCTCTGGTGGGTTGTATTGGTATAGTCCAGGTTATTACCAGTGAAACTCCAAGGATGGGAAGGGAATCTTGTTGCAGCTGGATTAAGTGCTATTAAAATATTATCTAAGTGGTATTTGAAGGTTTTAAAGAGTTTGAGTGCAGTCGTAGCTGCTCCTTGTGTTAGCAGTTCATCAGTCCTAGGCATTAAGGCGTTCACTTCTGCTTCTTATGCCCCAAAGATAGTAATTCTTGATATTTACTGGAGTGAAAGGTCTCTTGAATAATACACATTAACAATTAAGTCTGGATAATTTCTAACACAGCCTTTGTCACTGTAGAATATAGTGAAATGTGATTGGTGGGTTAGGCTGTTCACTTTGGTGTATTTGTTTTTTAAAATGATAACTCTTATTAAAAATTCTTGGATGTTAATAATGAAGTTGAGCCTGTGAAAAATAGTAAAATATCTCCTAGATGTTAAAGAAAATAAATGTACTATTTCTTTATGCCTTGCTTTGCTGTTTAGCAGCATTTGGGAAATAGAATTTATAACTCCTTACTGGGCAAAATTGATTAATCGGAAGCCAGTTAAATGACAAATACAGAAACATTCAAGTCTTCATTGAGAATTAGACAACTTTATTTTTCTGATCTTCTACTGTTTTGTAATACTGTCAGAGTTTGTCATATTTGATTCCTTGTCGGTCGGTGTGATAGCAACTTATCAATATATTTGCCTTTTCATGCCTTATTTAATAACCATTTGGCAAAATTTTAGTTTTCAGTGTTTTGAATAAATTCTTGTTTTCATAAAGTATTATAAGGAATGATAACAGTAGGTTTTACTTACACTGCTATTTAATTTTTCAAATTTTGTTTCGCAGATCATAATATCAGTCTAGAATCAATGGGAGTAACAGTGAATGCCGTGGCTGGGGCTCTTAAAGCTTTTTTTGCAGATCTGCCAGATCCATTAGTTCCTTACTCTTTGCATCAAGAGTTGTTAGAAACATCAAGTAAGTACTAAACAGCCTTTTCTTTATTTGTGTTATTTCCATTGCCCTTATTGCTATTTTTACTTCATTGTAAGTTGAAAGGACTATCTGCACTGAATATTTTTTAAATTGCTTAGATATGTGCATTTTTTAATATTCTTTAAACTTAGAAGAACTATATGATGAGATGAATGTAATACATTTTTTCTTCAGAATGAATTTGGCTTATTTCTCCTTTTCCTAGAAAATTTAATTGGGAGAAATCTACTTTTTTCCGTTTTTTGTTAAGTGATGAAAATGATGAAAGCTCTTGGAGCGGCTTTGCAGTTCTTAACAGGAAAAAACCTCTTGAATTCATGAAGTCCTACATTCAAAGTAGGCTTTAAAAATCAGACACATCTATGGGATATTATGGTAATTCTCTAATTCTCTTAGATTTTTTTCAGATTCTTTTTTGAGCTCTTATAAAAGATGCTTAGTTTTGTTTGCCTTGCAAACATTTTCAGACATTTCATAGTATTCCTATCTTTGAAGTTAATGTCTTGTGTTGGCAGCAGGCTGTTCCACAACATGACCACCACACTTTTTACAGAATACAACTGTGACATACAGTATTCCAAAGTATTTTTTGTTCAAAACATGGAAACACTAGTATAAGCCTAAGGCTGGGGCCTGGGCTTGAGTCATATATAGCCCATTAGAAATTTTGTATTTTTTGATGATATCTGTAGATACCTGTTTCTGGTGTTTTTACTGTACATTTCAGGCATATTGCTTGTTTAATGTAATTACCTTAGTTTTATTTTTTCTTAAAAGTATAGCAGTTAAATTCCAGTCAAAGCATAAAGTAGCTTAGAATATAAGTGGAATTACTGTTTTAAAATCCCATTAATACTGCTTTAAATTTATATTTGGGATATACTGGACTGTATTTAACATTTTTTCTATGACATTAGGATAGATCAAATTTCTTTTTAGCAATGCGACCTTGTATTCCTTTTTATGATATGAATCATCATTGATGAGAAGTGTATTCTGCAGAATGTATGGATCCACAGCATTAGTTGCTGGGTTTTTTAAAATAAAATTGTTACTTTATTTCATATTCCTTTCCTACATGTTGGTTATTTCCTGTTTGAAGCATGAATAATGTCCTTTGGTCCTGTGAAAAATCTCTGCTCTTCTTTAAACAGTATATTTAAAATAGCTGCACTAGCCCTATTAGTAATTATTTTCTTATTTGAGTAACTGTGAAGTTTAAGATACTCTTAAGCTCATGTGAATGTCTTTCTGTCATAATGTTTTGAAAGCAGAGGGAACTCTTAACAAGAAATGACCCTGTCACATTGTTATTCTACAGGCCAGCAGTAAGCTAGTGAAGTTCAGTTACTTGCTGAACACATAAATAATTCTGCTTAAATTCAGAAAAATATTTTTGTGCTTAGTTAAACTCTATCATAAAAAAGTTACTCTGTGGAAATAGGAATTTTATTAAATATTTTCTCACTTGATATTTCTCTGTGGGTATCTTATCTGTACTGTTATACTAGGGAAAAGACTTAGCAACACTTTATTCAGTATGTCTTTCTAGATGTGTCAGAAAATGTCACTTATTTCTATAGAAATCATGGATAAGACAGAACGGCTACACGAGTTAAAAGAAATTGTGAAGAAATTCCACCCAGTGAACTATGATGTCTTCAGATACATAATAACACATCTAAACAGGTTTAGTATTTTTCAATTTCATTTAAGTTGTAATAATTGCAAAAAAGATTGTGTTTTTAACAATGAAATATCTACTAGAATTGAAAATGTGGAAAAATAAATTAGGAGTTACAGTTGATTATTAAAGCCTTGTAGATTTGTTTCTCACATTTTACCGATATATTTATCTGGCATCATTGCTACTATAAAGCTATAAGAATGATTGCTCTACATAAAAAAAGCTTGAAAGAATAACTGCACCTAATAATAACAACGTACCTAATTACAACTATTACAGACACCCCCACCCCCCCCCCCAGGAAATAATAGCCATTAAAATTATAGACTAATCTAGGTTTTAAGGAATTTGAGTCATTTGGCCTCCTCCCCCTGTCCCCCTCCTGCCAAAATATCAAAATCTAAAATATAGAGCCCAAACCTTGTGCTGAATAGTAAAACGTAGAACAAATCTGTAAGTAACAGTAACTTGGTTACATTTGCTTCTTAAATTTTGCTTCTTGCATAAAAATTTAGTGTTTTTATCTTTAAAAGTTATTTCCATATTTACTAAAATAGTATTAATGGATGTATATCACATCATAATCTGAGCCTTTACATATACAATATTGTCATAAAAAAAGAGAGAAAAAGACTAGCTTACTTGTGCTTCTTATGAAATTATTCTCTGGAATCCACAGAATGAGATAAACAGTATTGTTGTTGAGGTTCAGGGAGAGATTGATCTTTGGAGATTGTTTTGTTCAACACCATTGCTTTGACAGAGTCAATTACAACAGATTACCCAGGATGGTGTCCAGTTTGGTTTTCAGTATCTCCGGGAAGTGAGACTCCAATTTCTCAGAACAACTTGTTCAGTGCTCAGTCACCCTCACAGTAAAGAAGTGTTTTCATATGCTAAGAGAATTTCCTGTGGATATTTGTGCCTGCTGCCTTTTGTCCTATGCTGAACACCACTCCAAAGAGTCTCAATTCATCATCTTTACATCCTCCTATCAGATGCTTAAAACCAATGATAAGACTTTCCCTGGCCTTATCCAGGCTAAGCAGTATTAACATTCTTGGCTTTTCCTCATTTGAGGAATCTTGGATCTCTTAGTGATCTTCTTTGTCCCTTCATTGGGCTCACTCCAGTAGTATGTTTATATGTCTGTTGTGCTGGAGAGTCCAGAGCTGGATCCCAGACTCCAGATATGGCCTTTGCAGTGCTGAGCGGAGGGGAAAGATCACCTCCCTAGATCTGCTGGCAGCACTCCTAATGCAGCCTTGGGTGCTGTTGGCCTTCTCTGCCACAGGGTCACCTGGCTGACTCATGCTCAGTTTGTTGTCCATCAGGACTTTTTCGTCTCTCTCTCTGCGCTGTTACTTTTCAGCCAGGCAGTTTTGTGTATACACGCATATGTAAGCTTTTCATGACATATAATTGTTCTGGACTACTCTCTGTGTGTTTGTGTTTATGCAGGTATTTGTAATGATCTAACTGTGCTTGTATTATGGAGGTAGAAATAAGAACCTTTAACTTCCCTACTTAGTCAACAGGGAGAGTGTGGGTAGTCTGTTGCAGTTTGGAAGGAGTCTTTTTTCATGGAATGTGTAAGATTTTAGAATTTAGGTGCCTACTTTTACACTTCTCTCCATCACATATACAACTTGCTTAACGTTTATAAAGTCATCCATTTTCCTTTTCAGGGAAATGGATCAATTTTTCCATTGTAGTCTTGTCCAATACAAATTCAGCCCTAAAATAGATTAAACCATATCAATGAACAAATACCCATATTAGAGAACTTCATGATGTGCTTGCAAGTATCTAAAGTAAAACTAAATGTGTCTGACTTGACTTGGTTATTAGTTACCTGAAATGTTTTGTTAATTCTTAATCAACCTGATAAAAATTTTTGTGGAAGAATGGCAGTCTTGGAATTGTCAAAAGTCTTCATCTGGTCACCTATTTGTGTAGCACAGCTGAATGTACAATGTCAAGTACCTGGATTGCTGCAAGTAAAAGCGCTAAACATAATTTTAAAAATCCCTGAATAGGTTCTAATGCATGCATATCTACAAACAAATGAAACATATTAATCATGGAATTCACTGGAGAACATAAGTGATGTATGCTGGCCTTTACTTTCTGGTCTGGTCCACTCTATTAATTGGTGATTTACATTACAGGTTGCTAGTAACAACATGATCTTTTCTTAAAGAAAGGCTGTCATTTTTTGTCTCATTTGCAGTGTCAGGTAGTTGCATTCCATTCAGCAAGAAATCTGCTTCAATGTAAGCAATTGCATATATAGAAAGAGGTGGATACAGCTGTGTACAGGATCTTAAAGGCTACTTGCAGCTAAACTCTTGACAGTCTGTATTTATTTTTAAGAGATTAATTTGTCGTAAATTACTGCTGGTATATAATTAAAATGGAAATGTTGTTTGCCAAATGAATTGCTCATTTAATGAGGTAAAGCAGTCTTCTACATGATGAAAGAGCTCTCATCACAAGCTAATGTTTTAGATGCTTTGTTTTTACATCCTATGTCATTACACTAAAATGTGTGCTATTGTTGTATAGTTAGTAATGGTTGATTGATAATATTTTGGTGTGTCTACAAGCACAAGACCTGGTTATTGAAACAAAAAAATGTAAGTATTGTCCACATCGTATGAGACCAGTAAGCATAAGAATTCAGTAAATGGCAACAGTGAGATGAATTTTTCATTAGTGTTATAAGCACCTCTCTGAGCATTTCAGGTAATTGTGGTTGATTAACTGTAAGCAGAAGCGAGCTTTTAAAACAGGATAGTATTGGATTGAAATTGGCTTTTTTGATACTGGTTGTGTTTTATGCACGTTTTTTGGTGACAAGATCCTTTATACATAAGGACTAATATGGCATAATATACTTCTGAAGTCTGGGAAAGCACCAGTGTACAGCTTTTGAAGTCTGATCAGAGTGGGTTTACAGTCTGAATTTCCTGAGACTTGGCAGTGGAGGAAGTGGGCAAGATCAGGAGAGACACTCGTCATTTTTCATTTTGAGTGAACATAGAAGGTAAATGAGCATTTGCTGAGCACTTAGAAGAGGATTCTGAAGTAGTTTGGGAAAGTTTGGTAGGAGATAGCATAGAGGTTTGGTAGGGTTTTGCTTACTCTTAGAAACTACAAAGGTAAAGTTGAAGCACAGGAGGGTATACAGTTGATTGTTGATTTTGTTTAATCTGATAGTGAGCTGTTGTTGGGGACGAGGTGCAATGCCTTTCTGTTTATTCTGACCTCTAGCCATAGGTTCCCATTGCTTCATTTATTGGGTGTAATGATTGTGGAGATACAGCATGTTAATAATAATGCTAAGCAAAATGTAGCTTACATTTATTCTTTTATCTGTAAATTAATTTAAAATGTAATTTTTTAGCAAAGAGATTATGAACGTTACTGCCATTCAGAAATAGTATCCAAATGTCCTTTCGACCAAACTTACTCAAAACAGATTGAGAGGCAGTGTTTGTATACCTTCACACTATTTTTTATGCTTTATAGTTACCAGGATACATGCATTGTAAATGAGTGGAAATATTTTCTTATAGTGTTAATTCTAGTGTTTACTATGACTTTCACAGCTTTTGAATCTATGGGCTACAGCCAGCTGTCAGAATTTCTTGTGGGCTGCTCTTGTTAATCATCAAAATTGTAACTGACAAATTTCTGAAGTTTTATTTTCTATTTCTACAGGACAATTGTAGGTCTATTGCCTTTGTGATGTGTACTGTAATATAGAAAATGCATGTTGCCAGCTGAATGCGTATCTTAGGTGTTTTTCAGATGTATTAACACATGCTTTTTAATGTATCTCTCAGTAATTACTTCTTGATAAAATTGTGATGTTGGTTTAGAATGCAGAATATTTTAGAAAACAAAATATCCAGGCTCTTTGTAGCCTATTACTCTGAAAAGCATTTGTTTTTTCTGAGGAGGCATTTACTTGTAGGTGATAAATTTGGTAACAGGATGGTTTGTTATTCTTTGGATGTTTGTTTTTGGTTTTTTTTTGTAATACTATTGCAATAATGAATTCAGATAAGTGAATAACTTGTTTCAGTTTGTTTATTATTGTCAGTTCAAAATGCTGGTGGAATGTTGAATTTCTTTCTTGATTAAAAGCTTAATCAGATTTATATTAGTTAACTATCCAAATCTGGAAACAGCATGGTTTCTGAATTTTCTTCTGCATAATTGCATAAAGTATTCCAGCACAATTGTTTTAATGGATTGCTGGAGGAAAGGAGCAAAAATCTTGAGATTGTTTAGTAATGATGCCTACAGTTAGAGCGTGATGAGAATATTTCTAGTCGATTGCATACTGGTTTTAATTCACGCTGTGTGTATCATTCTCATTTCAGGGTTAGTCAGCAATATAAGACCAACTTTATGACTGCTGATAACTTATCGATTTGTTTCTGGCCTACTTTGATGAGACCTGATTTTGAAAACAGAGAGTTTCTTTCTACCACCAAAATCCACCAGTCGGTTATAGAGACCTTCATTCAACAATGTCAGTTTTTCTTTTACAACGGGGAGATTGTAGAAGCACCTAACCCAGTGGCTTGTCAGCCACCGCCTTCCAACCCAGTGCAGATGGTGGAACCCATGGTACCCCTGCAGCTGCCACCCCCGCTGCAGCCTCAGCTGATACAGTCGCAGTTACCAGCAGACCCTCTCGGTATTATATAGACAGAAGATGATTGCAGGCAGCCTGGCGCTGGACAGTAGAGACAAGCTATAGACATGCATGTTTCAGGATACAGTAATGTACTTCATATTTATGAAAAATAATTCCCATCCAGCTGATTGGACATCTTTTTGTTATATCCCGTACTGTGCTCCTCATTTGTACACGCTGCAGATAAAAACTATGTGATAAGCATGACTGGAGAGGTTTAATTTTTAAAAGCAAAAAATAGCTATAAAGTACAAAGCTGCTGCTGCATGATACCTTATTGCAATCACTATATCATTCCTGTGACGGTTTGTCACAATATATTGTGAATAAAATTTTTCTATAGAAATGAAATGATTAAAAAAAATTACATTTATGAAACATTCAGTGCTTACAGCCTGCTTTATGGCTGGTTTTTGTTATTTAACATGCTATTTTTGGCAATTTGCTTCACATTCAAGCATTCTGTGTAAACAACTAAAGCCCAGCTATAGTTCATTTTGTAATCTCCTGGCTACTTATGTGACTTTATGCTTAGGGTGGTTTATGGAAGAATGCAAAATGCACTGTTGAGAATTTTACGATCCTTCACCATCCATCTTTACTTATAAGTAAACCTGTGGACAGTTTAAGGGTGGGTGAACTTGCTTATTATTTCTTATAGCACAATACCAAGGACATGCTTGTTGTAAAAGTGAGTTTCAAATATTGTACAAAAATTTTGATGTTGCCTACTTATTTCTTTATGTTCCATTACTGAACTAAACATTTTGTAAAACTGTTAATTCTGTAAACAGCTGCATGTTTAAAAGATCATTGACGGTCTTGTAAACTTAATCTAATATATTTTAGATATTTTAATTTTTCCCACTTGGGAATACATGTAGTGTTTAGAAAATAGTTCATGACATTTTCGTATAAGGTTATATAACTTTTCATACATAAACATGATTTTTGTTGTAGTAAAATTCTCTAAACCAAACAATGTTTTAATCTAGGACTTCAATTAATCTATTCTTTAAATCTATTTTTATGTGACCCTCTAAAGATATACAAAAATGCATTGCTAATACATAGCAATAAATACTTTGGGTACTGACAATTAACCTCTTTGGAGTGTGTATATATAAAATCACATAAACTTGTATTCATATTTTTTTCCTGTGGTATGTTGTACTAAAATTTCAAATGACTCTCTTTTTTTCACTATATTTTTAAATTATCTTTTTTTTTCATTTATTTTACTTTTATATTGGTACCAATTTTGCTGTAAAAGAATGCTGCTTAATTTAAACAAATCTTTTGGTTAAATATTTTGATAGTGGTAAAAAAATTAGAAGGTTACAAATTGTAGCAAAGGGGAGACCATAGATAAACACTACCTGTGAGACTTTTCACAGCAGCTTTTTTTCTTTCATGCTCAAAATGTACCTTTTTAGGTCTGCAAAGAAGAAAGTTTATTTCTCATTCAGCTGCTAGAATGTTTTGTGTAGTTTTAAAAAAAAAAGCTTTATGATGGTCACTGTTGTAATCTTCACTTATAACAAGATTTAAGATCGTCTTGTATGTATTATAGTAAATAGATGATTTTGAGAATTAAGGCTTTTATTAAGAGATTGATTTGCTCCATTTCCCCAAAATAAAAATTGCCTTTCCCACTTATGTCCTAGGTATTGTACTTCTAATGACTTGGATTATCATTCTAGATTACTAAGATACCATAAACCTGGCTGCTGTTTGAAGTACATGTATATTATAAATTATCTTGATATTGTGTTATATTCTTGCAAGTAATTATCTTTTTTAAGAAAACATAAAAAAGAAAAGTCAACCCTATTCCTATTGCAAAGCACACAGGAGCTAATAGTCCAATAAAGTCTGTCCTGTAAATTGTAGCATTTCTAACTTGTTCTACTTTACCTGTTGTCTATATAGCTTTTATTTATAGTTTTCAGTCTAATCTTGGCATGTTTAGCAAAGAAAATGAAACTTCAAGAGTTTTTATAAACTATTTCTAGGTTGCTAAAGAATTTATTTTTCTACTGTATATGGCATAGACAAAGCATCACCTGTACAGGAAACAAGTGTATTTCTAATAGAAGTAAGCTTAAAAATAAATGCCAGTCATATCCATATTTAAAAATTCCATCTATAAAGTATCTCCAGTCTTCGTAATGTGAATTACATTTTAAACTTTCGATAAATTGCAAGTTTTTTGCCATAATACTTAACTAATCTTTGAATACTAATTTTTAAAATACTTTACATTCCATTTTCATGATGAACTTTCATGCTGAACTTTTGATCAGCAGTATTTGCAGTATCATTTCTTCGTGTATGATGTTACGGCTAAATCACCATTATTTTTAAGAATCTTTACACTGACATTCAGCCAAATATGGAAGTGTTATTACATTTACTGGATAAACATAGAGAAATAAGAAAGCGTGGCATGCGGCACCTGGTTGTCGCATGGACGAGTCCCTGCATACTGTTTGCATTATGGAAGTGTTGTATGCAGGAATGTGGATATGTGTGTATGTGTAATAGATACACTTTGAGGTTTTTTATCTGTTTGTGTGTTTATGCAGACGTGCATGCACATACACCCACATAGTAAAGTTTTTAAAATATACTAGGAAATTAAACTGTGGTTATTAAAGATTTATAATAGAGCTTTCTCTAATATTATTTTTATTAGTGCTATAAAATGAGGAAGCATGTCAGTTTATCCAAATTCCTCATACTTTGGCTCATGTAGTCCCTTCTAGTTTTAATGAAAATCCAAACAATAATAACTATATTTTTTAATGTGAGCATTTTTACCGTAATATCTATCTTGATGAATATACAAATGTATATTACTTGATCGAGCCATCTCAGTGACACTTTATGGAGTAGTTTCTTTTTTATGTTATAATGATATAGACATACTGCAGTGTATTGTCTTTCACTGTTTCAGCAATTCTAAAATCCCAGACCTGAGTTACAAAAGTGCCATTTTAAGTAATGCTTAACAGGTTATTTCAAAATTCCTTACCCTTCATGATCTTGTGGAATTTAAACTCATATAGTGTAAATAGATTGCAGATGTCAACTTAAGTGAAAAGAAACTTTGTTGTTGTTGTATGTTTTCTCCTTTATTTGAATCCTGGTTGCTAGGAATTTATAGGTATGTCTCTTTTTAGTTGCTGGAGTTTAGCTTCCCATATTTATGATAAACATAGAAAAACTATCAATTGGAGATTAAAAAATGAGCCATAGTTTATGTGCTTCTTTCATTTTTTTTTTTCAGTAATTGTGATGCTGTTTGTCAATTGCAAAAATTGCACACATTTAAAAAAAAATTCAAGTCAAAATTTTGTTCTTTGTTTATAATGTAATCTTTTATTGCTACATCAGGAGAATACTGCAGTGAATTAAATATCAGTGAAGCTTATTCTGTATAAAAGATGCAACGAATAAAATAATAAGATGCTTACTGTGTATAATGTTCAGTTTAGTTGCCTACTAAATTTTTAAAGGCAGAAGCACCCCACCTTTCACAGACACAGAAATGAAATCTAGCAGTAAATCTTGCTAAAGTGAGTGCAGTGTGTGTTTTAAGTTTTTCTTGGGTGGGAGGCTTTCTCTCATGGGTCTCTTAAATTTATTTTTCCTGTGGAATTTTAAAACCTGAATTAACAGCGGTGGGCTTTTAAGGTCAGCTTTAAGTCATCAGAGTTGTACATTACTGGTCATAATTCTGCTAATGATATGGGATAAATGCAGCTTTGATAGTAGTACTGGTTTTAGTTCTCATGTTTGCAGTGTCTTTGCTTGCTTTGTTTCTTCAGAACATCTTGAGTATATGGCTGCTGCAGAAGTAACTGCACAACCTTCCTGACACTCTTCAAATCTGAACACTGTTCAGGTTTTATTATACTTATTATATATATACATATCTATATATATTTATATATATATCATAACACATTCAGATACTGGAGCACTTTAATCTCAAATAGGATTCATCTTGCACACTGAGTAAATTACGTGTAAATCTCAGTTATTTGGATTGCTGTATCAAAACACAGCTCTACTGAATCTGACTGAAGTATAATGTGCTGTTCAGACTCAAGTTTCTGAGAGTAGCTAACCAGAAAACCAAAGTGTAACATCAGTGTTCACTTGTGTCAAATTCAGTTCTTCACCTAATTCATAGTTTCCATGGAATTAGAAAGAGATGAAGTTAATCTGTCATCATAGCTAGTGAACTGAACACTTCCTGCCTTTCCTTACTGATAATTTCTTTCCCAAGTGTGTAGCTGGTGCATCTTATGGCTGTTTCCCATGTGTTTCTCATCTTCCTTATGGAATACAATGCATGTGTATTTAGAGCTGGCACTTTTGTTGCTGAACTGAGTGTTATTGATGCCCAGCTGACCTCAGTGCTTTTATATTGCAGAACAGGGTTTAGTATAATTGATTAGTAATAATTTGACCATTACTGATTTTTATTTGGTGTGATTTAGAAAATAGAGAAAATTAAATAGTTTCACTGAAGGCCTGCAGTGCAGCACCTGGGGTTTTTTTTTGTTTTACAATGTGATACTAACAAAGACTGTTGTTTCTTCTACTTAGAAGCTGTTTGATTTGAGAAAGGATGGAAAGGAAATCTTGTGGTGAGTCTAGCAAATGACTGCATGTCAGTGCTTCAGGGTTAGATGCACTGACTTGCAGAGTACCTCTGGCTGCTTATGTGACTGACCAATTTCTGCAGTGTAGCCGTAGCTTGTATTGCCCCCAAAATTATGGTATCACAATCTATCTGTTCTTGTAGCTCTTTCTGCTTCACAACTCAAGAAGTGAGGTGGCTGTTCTCGTCAATTCCTGCAGTTCTCAGCTTTGTCACTGATGAGAATTGTCAGGGGCCCCTAAACTGCTTTTGCAGTGTTTTACTGAAGTAGGAAACGTATGGAGTGGTTAGTTTTGAGTTAACTGACACTGAGTGCAATCAGTTGATGAAGCAAATAGAAAAAACCCAAGTTGCACTGTTATAAAGTGCAGGTGTCACGGTCTCCCCTTGAAGACTCCACTCAGTACTTGACAGTGTAACCTGAGTTTCTGTAGTGACAGCCCTTGGTCATACTGATGCTGTGCCAGTTGGGAATGAAGAAGAGATCAAGAAACCTCAAAAAAAAAAAATTGAACTTTGAACAGCTGTCTCTGAAAATATTTAGATGAAATTATTAAAAATAGAGTGTAGCAAATAAAATAAATATCAGGAATGAAATGTCCATGGTTGATTATTGAAATATCTATGTATGTACATATACTTTTTTTAGCTTAGTAAAGAAGTGGATGTTGATGCAGGGGTTTTAGTATAGTAAAGGGGGCCAGCCTGCTACAGGTAAATATTGCTTACAACTCACACATTAAATTTTGAAAAATGAATGTCAACAGTTACACCTAATTTTGATACTGTGTTGGTGAATTGTCTAGCTCTAATGGTTTAATTTTGTTGCCATATTATCTTGTGGTCACAAAAGCCTGATTTTATGTTCTTGATGTAACTCTTATGAGTTGGAAAGTTTATTTTCACAGATAACTGCTTTCTTTACTCTTCTTTTTGACTTAAAGCCAAAACTTAAAATTTATAACATGATCATACTCCTTGTCTCCTTTAAAACAGACCAGGTCCCACATAAGGTTTATAAAAGTCTGACGATACTCTTTTGTCCCCTTTTGTCTGCACTTTTATGTGTGTACTCATTTGCAGTTTTGGGGATGGACTTGTCCATGTCTGGAGATTTCTGATCACTAGCAGGTATATATTGGGGTGATCCCTTTCCATATCCTAACCTGCTTTTTATAAAAGAGTGCTGGAAAGACCAGCTAGGAAACCATTAAAAATGGTGAAGGATAAATACGAGCTCTTAGTACATCGATGAGATGAAGATGCTCATCTCAACTGGGCTTCCTTTCTTTGCTAGAAATTTGTGTGTAGGGTGGTTTTAAGCCTTCCACTGATAGTGTAAGAGGGAGGAGGAGATTGAAAAACTCTTCCCTTTATACCCTTGTCTCTGACCTCAAGGGTCAGTGTTATTCTTACAGAGTTTGGGGCATAAAGTTCCCTATGTCCAGCGTGGAGTTTTGGCCCCACAGAGTTGTGGATTAGCATGTGGCCTTCAACTGAATTTGGCACACCAAAGCAGTGGGGACATATATATGAGCCTTAAATTGTTCATCAGCATTCCTTCTCCTGAAGTGTGCTGGCCTGAGAGTTTTGTTGGTTTTTACTTTAAAATAGTTTTGAGTGGTATTACCACCACAATCTGCAGGTCCAGGTGATTTTTAGAGGATACAAAGACTCTCTGACCTGAAATACTTCTGAGGAAGTAGAAATCAAGCTCCATTCTCCTTGGGATTGTGCACAGCACTATCAAGTGTTACTTTGTTTCCTCTCTTCAAAGAAAACCATTTCTAAGAAGAATCAGAGGACTGAACTGTTATCTGTCAGAGGTGTGTTTTTGTAGCATGATAGTGACACCATGAGGTAAATGCCCAGGTCATTCAATGAAGGTATTGAAGCAGTCTATGAAGATGTAAATCCTGCTGGAATCATTTGGAAGACTGTGGCAGAGTGAATTGCAGAAGAAATTCTCAGTCATGGCTGTAGTTCGAAACTTAATACTTTGTTTTGTTTGTTTTCTTTTTTGTTCTTCAGGAGGGGGATAAACTGGCATGCATGTAATGTGATTGTCAAAGCTGAGCTCTGACCCCAATGGGAAATGAGCAAAAAATTTGACACCAAGCACACTAAAAGGCAATGCAGACATCTATGTCCTGTTGTAGTATTCAGAGTACTGGGAGGAACTGGATGCTTCTGTTTTTCTCCAAGGCTAGGCGCTTTTCATAAACTGAAGGGAAGGGTCCCGTAGCTCCCTGTGGATTTTGACTACTGCCCCATATCCATTATTTTACTTAAAACATTTGCTGTAATAAATGTGGTTTTTAGGTACTGATCTGTAAATGGATTGAGTCTGATTTCCTGAAACGCTATTCTTTCCCTTCCTTCATTCTTCTTTATTTACTTTCTCTCCCTATACACACCCTGACCCTCCCCAAAATGGCAGAGCTACTCAGCTAGAGTTCTGTCAATATGAAGAAAGGATTCTCCTGCAGGCTGCTGGGCTTTCTCATTTGAGAGTACTTGGCTTTAGATCTCAGCTCTCTTCCTTTGCGCTATAAGAATTTGTTTCTTCTGAGCTTGCTACAAACCCTGTTTTTTCTCCTCCCTAAAGTTGGTGAGGATGAGTTGGCCAAAACGAATGTCTACAGGCAGTTACTTGTTTTTGTGCATTAATTTATGGGACAGATGCCCAGAGCCCTAGGATGGCAAAATTTCTTCAGAAACAAAAAGAATAGCTTAAAACTTGTGAGTCTCTTTCCTTCTGATGTACTCCTTAAGGAAACCTACAGTTATTCTTGCAGTGAATAGTAGTAAAAAGATTGTTGCTGTGCTGATCTGGATGATAAATATCTCTATATTAGAATTGTCTAGCAAAAAAAGATGTAAGCAATTGCCTTCTTGACAACATATTGCATGTCCAGCTGAAGTGAAGGACTACTAGAAAGTGTGCTAAATACAAGCCAATAGGATGTGCAAATAGCTTAGCTCATCTGAAGAAAACCTTGATAGAGTGGGGATTTTAAGAGCTGAGAAGTTTTAAACTGACCGGAAGGAAATATTTATGGTGGGTATTCTTTCCATTCTAGGGTTTTCAGAGGCTTCTGTTTGTGTTTTTTTAACATGAGAACATGTTCTGACACATTCCCACTGCTGCAATGCTCTTAACTAATGTCTAGCTGTGTGCTTGATGAGGAGGTGCTGAAGGCAGTTTGCATCATCCTTTTCCCTTTCAGTGTAAAACCCAAGGGCTTTAAAAGGCTTCATGTAGGATAAGAGAGTTTCCCACCTTCACAAAATTCTCAGGAATATAGATTGTTGGCCAAAACCAATCTCAACAGTTTCTATGGGGATGTTTTTTTGGACTGGTTGTCCTTTTTTTAAAAAAAAAAAAAAAAAAAAAAAAAAGAAAAAATTGTTGAATTTGGCACAACTTTTTTTTTTTTTCCCCTTTTGGAGAGGTGTTAGAATTTACTATTAAAAGAAACTATTAGAATTAGCTAAGTAACCTTCTGGAAATACCAGTGAAATATTCATATTAAAGGCAATAATCTTTGATTAGTTTTTCTAGTGGCCACATAATTTTCTGACTACCAGCTAGATTCTTTTTAAGTCATTAAATGTGTTTTATTTGCAGGGATATTAATGCCATTTTTAAACTACAGTTGCATGTATTAGTTTTAAAAAAATCTATGTTGAAGTAGCTGCATACAGGAGGCCCTGGATTATTCATTATTCTGATGGTGAGTGAAAGAGATCCAGATTTCTTCCTGAGAATATAAAAAGGAGAGAGCTGACATTCTTTATTGTTAAAGAACAACTAGGGTGACCTTTTTTTGCCTGAATTGGCAGAAGTTTGGTTTCAACTGCAACTGGCAATAGTGCAACTGCAGTATCTGGAGCACCCATGTACAAAGGAAAGAGAACCTGTTCTGTGAATGTAACTTCCAGAGAGAGAAGCATTAGGTAGAGCAGATGAAAGCATGTCTTAATTTTTTTCCTTACTGGAAATTTGACTACAAGACTGACTATCTTAGTCTGTTTTATAGTCTTAGGACATACTCTGTCTGAATATAAATGCCAGATGTATATTTTCTAACCCATCTTTCAAAAATGCTTAGCAGACCTGTGTTCCTGCATTCATTATATTTTCATTTCTGACTGTACCCAGTTTGGTTTTTTTTAAAGAGATGATGTCTACACATGCCCAAAATCATACTGACACAATGGCAGTGGCAGTATTAGTTCAGATTAAAAGGTTTAGTGAGTGTTGTTAGAAAACAGTTTTTGGTTAGAGTTAATCTGATAAAGGTAGAGAAAGTTGTGTTATTGTTAAAATGCTGCTCTTCACCTTAAAGGTGAAGTAGAAGTTAAGTGGGGATGGAAATGTTGCACTTCTGCTTTGGTGTAGGTTCAGTTAGTGAGGAGGGAATGAAAGTTTCTATTTACTTGTGAAGTCCTCGGCAGACGGCTCCGACGTGATCAGCGGAAGTCTCACATACGTGCATGTGTGCACGGAGGGTTATGAAAATGGCTCTCTGACGCTGCAGTTTGCTCATTAATCTAGTAACTCTGTGTCCCCAAATGTCTCAGATTCAGCTATGTATAGCACAACATGTTGAGTTTTCCAGCTTGTCTTGGAAACTAAAACTCGAATTTGCTCTAAGTGCATTAACTTTTAGTCTCTCTGCTTCCTGAACAGCATCCTTGCTTTGTCAATACAGCTGGTATTTAAGAAGCAGAGAAAATAAAGGTGAATGAATTTCTGAAAAATCTGGGGGTTTCTGTATTGGGAATTTGCCCCTGTTCTCTGTCTGTGGAAGAGATCCAGCTGCATCGTTCCTACAGGCACTCTGAGGGTAGTCGAGTATTTTGTTTCTAGGCAGGGCACAGTCTCAAAGGCTGGCATTTCATATGCGGTTGTATCCTTGAAACCTTTGGTAAATGGCTGTGTACTGTTCTCTTTAAATACTGCAGAGGAAAAGTTCTCTCCCTCTGATTTTGAAAATAAAATTTAGAAAACTATCCTCTTGTTTCACATCAGCAATGTGAGTCTTTGCCCTTTTCCTCAAGAGGCTTAAAGGAACACCCTTCTATTCCTCAACTGCAAACTTTCCCTCATCCTTTTGATTTTAATTGATGTAGGAGATAAATTGTGTAAATGGAAGAAAAGTTCAAATATGTGCATGACATCATGTGCACATACTCACTGAGCAGGAAATAATTGAAGTCCTTTTCCCTTTTGACTCTGAAAAATAGTTGTTTTAAAGATGTGTGTAAAAATGCATGGGCACAAGTATGGTGGTCTTCTCAAATCTAGGGCTTTGATCACGCCCTTTGGTTTATTGGAAGACCTGCAAATGATATTTCTAGCTTACTGCTTAAATCCTCGGCCCTCTCTGCTTCCCCAAAAGAAACAGGTAGCAAAGAGTGACCTTGCCTGAATCACGTCACCCACTGTACACTCTGTTACCCATTTACTACAGCCAGCTGTTGTCTCTTGCCTTATGCTTAAGTCACAAGTTTCTGGAACAAGGAAGTTTTCATGCTGTGGGGTATTTGGCACCTTCTTGGGACCACACCTGTACAGTAATAAGTGTACAATAGCTGGGATTATGCTGAGTTTTGTAAATCGTATTGGCAAAATTTAATTGGATGCAATACCAATAGGATGGCAGTAACTTTGTGTATATTTTTAGAAAGAATGAGGATGCCATAGGAACTGCATTTAGAATTGAGAGACCTTAAAATGATTTTATCTTCACTCACTTTTTTTTCCCCCTGACCTACTTTCTTTCTGTTTTCCCTTGCTAGGTGGTAGACCTCTATGGCCATTTGGTTGTTCCTGCTAACAAAATTCTGGAAGTTGTGGAGACTGCACAGATTGTTTAAGAAACGTGTGGTTGGGGGCAGGGGGGCGGAGTTATATATTTAATTATAATTTAACATTTAATAATAATTTTAGAAAGGCCATAAAATAGGGACCCAAATATGGAAATGGTTAAGAAGTAGAGTTAAGGCAAAGGTCTTCAAAGGAGGAAGAACTTAGTTGTTAATAAAGGTGAAGATTTAAAAATAAGGCTGCATGAAATGTGGGAATGGTTGCATGTGTTAATATAAGGGTTCTAGCTCTAGGCTATGCAAATGGGTTTGTTTGACTATTTCTGTATATTTGTCTTGTTTAATCAATACATATACGCTTGTTAGGTTTTTAAATTTACACTACTATTGAGATAAAACAATTCTTGACACACCAGAGATTTTATATAATAAGTATTATTGAATATTCAAATGTAGATTGTAATCATTCTTCTTGTTTGGATATTGATCTATGCTTTTTTTCTAAACCTGTGAAATAGATTCCACGTTTTTCTCCCTGTCTTATGTTAGTGATTCAGTAGCCTTATGGGGAGAAAGATTTTCCAGGTAGCCAAGCTAAGTCTTCCTTACTGCAAGATGAACTGAATTCTTCCAGTTCTACTGCAAGTGGATGTGGTGGATATTTATCACTGTCACCTTTATGGTGGTCTTTAGAGGCTTGAAGACTTCTGTGGCCCATTTTTCTCTCACTGCTTTCCATGACTCTCTTACCTTTGTCCAAGTAACACAATCTCTTAAGTTTTTTTGTAGTTTTGTTTAAAACCTATGTAGTATTTTTGTTGCCTTTCTTTTAAGTATATTGGTGGTCCAAACTGGGCACAGTCCTGATCACTCTATGAGTACAAATGACACCCCATTTAATACCTCTTATGTCGTGTAAATAACAAGTAAGGCTGATTAACCCCTTGCCTAATATACTATAGGCCCTGATTTTATTACCAGACTGTCCTTTTAAAATAGTACCCTTCATTCAGGGACACTGGTTTGTTCCTCTATTGCACAGTTTTGTGGGTGTTTCTGTCCACTCAAGGGGCTCAAGTGGTGTGAACCACTGTGCTACAGGCACCGCTCAGTAGGCGCATGAGTGACAGGGAGATGTGGGATGAGGCATTCTGCCTTTCAGAGAATTGAGAGGCAGGTGGCTTTCTTATTAATTGCTCCTGAAACACTCGCTATTAAATCATGCTGCAACTCTGTGATCTAATGCTGTCATTGAGAAGGATGATAGGGAAAACACAAAAGACACAGTAAGCCTGGGTGAGAGCAAAGGCAGCCTTTTAAAATGGTTACTGAATTGAGTGATGAGAATAGATGTGTCTCTTCTTAAAGCATGTATACTTAATGCAAATGCCATTATCATGGCTGCCTTGCTTTAAAGAAATAACAAAAATTGCTTTGTTCAGTGAGGATTCAAGAATTAATGTTTGTTCTTTATTGGATGCTTCTAACATTCAAGAGAGAAATATAGTTGGGTGAGTTAGGTG
Organism: Corvus cornix cornix; assembly: GCF_000738735.6. Lineage (NCBI taxonomy): Eukaryota > Metazoa > Chordata > Aves > Passeriformes > Corvidae > Corvus > Corvus cornix. The sequence goes on along the minus strand of NC_046335.1, from coordinate 26,892,731 downwards.
TCTTCATGCCTGAATTACTTCAGTATATCCAAAATGTTTAAATACCTCCCATTTATCAGAGTACCTAATCAACATTTTATAACTCCTTGTTCTAAAACTGAAAACATTCTTTCAGTGTTCTTAGCTTTGTCTGCAAAGATACAAGCGACATTTTACAAACAATGCAAATATATTTGGCACTGAATCCCATAATAAATGTCTCATTTAGTACATGCTAATTTAAGACTCAATGTCATGTTTCCATAAGGTTTATTGACTATTAAGTTTATGGCTCCCTTCATCAGTTCCAGGGCTAGATAAAAGCAACTATCCCCCCACCCCCAAATCCAAAAACTTTAATTTGTACAATAAATACCATTGTCTGAAGGTCTGTGATCTGGCCTTTTAAATGCTCATCTGTCCTCCTCTCATTCTTCTCACTTTCTTTACATTTATAGGAAATGTAAGTCCATAGCACTGCAGTGTGATTCCTTATTGCAATAGAGGCCATTAATCAAGTTTTGCTGGTTTTGAAATGTGATATCAGTCTCAGTTCCTTCAGTGTTGACAGTGCATTCCAAAATCTCAAAGCAACAGTTTCTTAAATGACAAGGCAAACAACTTACTATACACCTGTAACAGGTAATAACATGAAAGGATTGCTTTAAGAAAAATATCCTATTAGGAAGCATATTTCTCTAATGTTCTTGATGATGTATTTACATTCAGCTATGCACACATCATCTGATACAGAATGCACCGTATATTGTCCTAGAAATGCAATAATTTGTGGTTTGAATGTGAAGGTTTTATTGGCAAAAGTGTGGGATAACCATAGGACCAATTGATTGCAAAGCCACTGAGACAGAGCTAGTACATTGGAGTGGTTTAAAATCCAGTTGGAAAATTAAACCCTACTCAAGCTTCTCCCTTTCTCCCCCTGCCCCTTCTGGTAATGAAGAAACAATAAGGAGACATTATAAATTGGAATAACAGTTTACAAAAATCACAATAACCATAGCACTACCAAGAGCAAAGAGCATCTCAGAGAGGGTGCTTTACCCACAGAGGGGCATTCACCACAGGGAACAAAATAAATGCCTCCCAGAAATAGTGCTGCCCGTGTGGTCTCCAGACAAAAGACAATATGGTGAGGAGAGCCCAGGGAACCAGGACCCAACAAAGCCCTTGGGAGCTTGGACCCTCCATGCTGTGCTGTGCCCTGGTCCCTCTGGACCACTGCACCCGAATTATGTCACACAAATGGAATTTTTTAACATGTGTCTGGGAACTGAGAGGCTTTACTGGGTACTGCTCATGTTACGGAAGATCAGGTGTCTTTCAGTTTGGAGTGGAAGGAGAAGAGTGCAAGTCTATTTTGCATTGCACTGCTTTGAATAGGCACAAAAATACCATATCTATTACAGGGACACGTGAATTCTTTTGGCTAGCAAAGGCTCTTCTGGGAATGTGGTTTAGATAAGCTCCCTTCATCATTTCAGTGGTTTGGGTGATCTGATGACTTGCTACCTGAGTTTAGTGTTATTCATTTGGCCTGCAAGTTGTTTTTTTATTCTGAGCAGCAGCCCACTGCTTGGGTGTGAGCAGTGAGATTTTCCATCTGGCATGTGTTGGTGTGCTCCCTGTGAAGGCAGGAGAAGGTGTGATGTGGCCTGGGGTTTCCAGCCGTGGACCTGGTGCTGTGAATGGACCACAAGTAAGCTGCCTTCAGTTGATCTTCAGAGCTCAGTGAATGAATTTCTTTTAACAATGAAGCAGGCAAAAGAAAGTGTAGAACTAGGCAGATGAAAAACAAACCCCAAAATGTTTCTGTTCTCCATGAAATGGCATAATGCTTTCAGAAGCACAATAGGATTTGTGAAATACTTCAGTACACAGCTTTCAGTAATAATGTGTTAAAAGTAAAGTTTTAATTTATTTTAAAATGAAGCCCTAATTGTTTGATCTATGAAAGTTACTTCTTTTAAAATGAATTTATCACTTTAAAATATCAGACCTGCTTGAACCATTCTAAGAAAATTACTTTCCTATTTGATTAAAATACTTTGGCCAGTTTTCAGGTTTCTTGTCTTAATCATACAGAACTCAATTTGCACAACTTGATGTTCATCATTGAAAGCATTCACTGACAGTTTCAGGTCTTCTCAGGCTGAATTAGATGTAGGAGTGATGCTCATGTTTTCAGTCTGAATGGCTTCTTCCTTTCTCTCCTTCTGAGAGATTCTGCTCAGCAATGCTGATCAGCAGCTTGGACAACAAATCAAGCAGAGCCCTTGCAGACCTTGTGCATACAGAAGCTGTTGAACAACATCATGTGAATTCCTTCTCTCTCTGCCACTTGGCTGTCTGTTGAGATGATGGTTTGTATTGGCTGCAGCCCCCCAGCCACAAAATGTTTGCCAGGGGACAGGACACACCTGAGTCAATGGCCCAGCGGACAGCTGTGCCTTAAGACATCAGACAAGTTCATTATAGACAGCTAAAGACCAGGAGGCACACAGCCCCGAGTGCTTGTGTTGTGTGGAAAGGAGGACAGGATGCCTTCCCTCTGAGGTTTTGTGTCATGGCTCAGATCTCCAGGTTAACATCTGGGAGCTGGCATGTTGCCAGCCCTGTGAACAAAGCGGCCGAGTGTGCCCCGGGAGAACTGACCCCTGCAGAGTTCCAACACCTCTGCTCCTTTCTTCACTCTGTCCCAGTTTGCCTGTGCTCACATGCCTCCACTGAGCATTTGCTCATATTTTATCATGGTGTTTTGCTTTCTTTTCTCACAGATGGATTTGCTTGCATTTTTGCTGGCTAAAAATCTTGGTTCTGCTACTACTGAAACCTTCCTTAATCTCTTCTCTTAGTTCATGAGAACTTTACTAAGAATTTGACCCATATGCATAGATAAATAAGTATTTTTGTGTTTCTAAATTAATTACTTCTCCTTGTCATTTAAAAAAAGGTTATGTTTGAGCCTGTTCATGGTCAGAAAATAAGCATATGTAGTGGTTAGGATGTAAAATAGAACTTATGGCATTTATACATATTTTTGTGTTGGCTGTTACTTTGAGGTGTCCTTATTATGCCTATAGTTCAAGTCTGCACTTTTAAGAAAACATCTTTTCTCTTTCTCTACCACTGTGAGACACTCACTACTGCCCCTTTAAGTAATTATCTTTGTGAAAACAAATGCCAACTTGCTGTTGGTACTGTTTCTTTATTTTTGTCAGGAATGCAACTGAGGCAAATCACTAAAATTTCTTGGTGTTAAGTAATGACCTTACCATAAAAACCAACTATCCCTGTTTAACAAAATACATAAGAATAATAATCCTCACCGCTGGTTAGTTTTAAAAAAAGAGGTTTGGGTTTGTTGTTTTTTTTCCTTCCTGTATTTCATGCAGTAGGTTTGACCTCTAAGCTAAAAAAGAAAAGGTCTGTGAGACCTCCATTCGCATTTACTGCTGAACCTTAGAGCTCAGCAAACAGGAAAAATAAAGACTTAATGCATCAGGCCTGCATGACAGACAGACCCTCTCTATGCATTACATCTCTTTTAACCAGATGTGAATTGTATTATAGCTGGAATAAAGGTTTTGTGTGCTAGAGGCTAATCTCTTGAATGAGAAAGCTATTTGTTTTATTATTCTTCAGGCTTTTATACTGCAGAATCCTGCTGCAATTCAAAAGTGTCTGCAGACAAGCTGATGCTGACAAAAGTAAATATTGCAAAAAACCTGTTTATAGAGAGAATCATAAACTGATGTGTCTGAGCATGTTATTTCCATTTAGAAGATTTCCAGTGTTGCATCAGTGCATTTCACTGCAGATAACTGAAATTGATATTATTAGGTTTTGTTTTGTGGGTGCAGTCATTACTGTGGCTTTGTGTCTACGTTTACTACGTGTTGAAATGATTTTAATATTTTGACTTGCAGTAAGTAAAAATAACATTTTTACTGGTTTTTTTCCCCCTTTCTGATCATACTTTACTGAATGTTATGTACATAAATGTTAATTGTAACAAAAATTCCAAGCCCAGTTTTTATAAAAGCAATTAAAGCAGCCTGTGTAGGAAAAAATGTTCAGAGTTGCAAGCAGAGAATGGATCTGGATACAACTCTTCTGTGTCTCAAATGAACATTGCAGACATTTAATGGTAGGATGAAACTAAAGAACCACTTTATGAGCCAGGCTGTCGGAGACTGAATTTCAGAAGCAGTCTCAAGACCATGATTCCCACACAGACACAACCCCTCAGTTTGGTCTGCTTTTTGCTTCCAGGACTGGGCTTTTTGTACTTCCACTTTTTAGTTATCAGGTCTTTCCCCACATCATAAGAGAAGTCTAAGTCCCAGTTAAAAGCTCCATGTTGTGCTAGACTCTGAAGTGCTGAAAGCTAGGTGCTCCGAGAGCCAGTTGTGGATCCAGCCACATTAATGAAGAGTATTCTCAGGCCTCGGAAGGTAAGCACGGAAGGCATACGCTGGGACAACTTTCACTCTAACTTCTCCAGGTTTTCTGCCCTATTCTGTGCGTGTCCAAGTTGTTTATGATTCAGGAGCTATGTTTTAGGTTAAAATGTAACATTTTACAGAGAACTATCTCTCATTTCCATGTGCTTTAAAGCTGTACTGCATTACAGCCCTCTGGGAGCTGTCTCACAAACTGTTTGAAAATCCATGCAATGGAGTTAGCAAGATGTAACCTTGTCATGTGTCCCAAGGTAATACGTTCTGGATGGTTAATCAAATCCTTCAGTTCAAGCAGGGATTGGAGTGACTGACTTCTTTTGTGTCCTTGGAGCATATTTGGAAAATTTGCACTCAAAAGACTTACGAGGTTGTTAAAAGATGCTCCTCTGAGGGAGGACAGCTTGCTTTGATGCAAACTCTTGTCTGACAAGCCAACTCAGGTCCATTTACAGCATCAGAAGTGGACTGCAGAGAAGCTTCTTTTGACTGTCTGTTCAGTTGTTATCTGGTGAAAGTGGTTTGATTTCGAGTACGTTTCAGTATGATGCTGTGGTATGCATCTGTTATTTTTTCACAATTTACTTTTATTGCCTTTGTCCCAATTTTGTGACATGAAACAAGCATGAAGTGGGAGATAAAGGCAGTGGCTGAGAGACAGAAATGCTTGTTTAGCTGCCTTCCTCACTACATCCTGGTAGAGTTGTCTCTAATTCTCATTTATACTTGCTACACTGGAGTTAACATTTATTCATGCTTTTTTCCTTTGTTCACCTTTATTTGGTTTTCTTTTCCAGGCAGTTACTCTGCTTTATTGTTCTTGTGTGCACAATTCCACTGCAGTTATATTTATGAAAGATTTTAGCCAAACAAACAAGCTTGGCCTGTGCTCCACAGGGACTCATTAAAGTTCTTCTTATTCTTACTATTCATGTTAATGCTTTGAATTTTAATTACTTACACATGCAGATAAATAGAACACATTCTTTATACTTGTAAAGCAGGTTCTATGAATTCTGTAAAGTCACTTCTGTTTTATCTAGTATTTGTTTTACAAGGTTTTCAAAAGGAGCAAATTCTGAGGAGTTTGGTGGGTTAACATTCACACTGAAATCCCTGGTGTTTTTTATCCATGCTAGATTTAACTTTTTATGGTGTTTTGTACATAACAGTAAACTTTTGCCATATGCATGTGTCAGGCCCATGTTTAGTGTCCTCACACTTCTACAAAGTGAATGTCACTTGTGATCCCTTTTTGAATTTTAAGCACACAGAAACAAACACGGAGAGCTTGAGCATTGATAGAGCAGACAGAACACCTACTGAGGCAGTACACGACACAAATAATAATACAACAGCTGAGACCTGGGTAAGATCTTACTGGGCTGCAGGATCAGCAAGATGATTTCAGTGGAGTTCACGGAGTGGTGTGGATGTACCGGAGTGGGAAGAACACTGCTCTCCCCAAAGAGCCTTGGGAAACCACCATTAGCAGTGGCTAGTTCAGAGGCAGGTGTGTTCTTTGGAACTGTCTGAAAGGCAGCTCCTTCCATAGATAACATGCCATGTTAATTGGTATTGTGCAGCTAATTCAAGTTCAGTAATGATGCTTACATCTGTCTGACTTTCTAAACCCACAGCAGTGCAGGATATTATGAGTTGCAGTATTTTTCTGTGGGAAAAGAAGATTTCTTGACACCCAAGATAGTGCTAAGAAACCATACAATTATTTCTTAATATCACAAGCAGTTTGGTTGTTAAGTAAATGATTCCATATGTGGAATTAACCACAAAACATTTAGTTCTTGAGATCTGCTGTTTCAAATGCCTCTATAGCTGTGGATTAGGAGGGAGGTCTAACAGACTTAAAAGGTAAAATCCCATATTATGAATTTAAACAAGGGTAATTTTTCATTTTCTCTTTTGGTTTTCCCCTCAGAGAGAACATTTCTACCTCTGACAAAGATTTTGAAAAGTTTAGTGATGTTTGTGCTTTAACTTTGTTAGACAAAACTGTATATATTCTCCTCTCCCTTAGCACAGGTTTATTTCAAATTGTAGCTGATAAGATGTTCAAAGATAAAAATAGAGATCATAGGTTTTCCTTGGGCTGCTGTAGCAAAACATGTTTTCCTTAAAGTAATGAAATTTATTTCAACTTCTAAATTAATTTGTGCACACATTTAATTCTCTAGAATATTTACAAGAAAAAGAACACCTTAACTCCCTAATGATATAAAAAAACAAACAAAAGAAGCCATTTTCATGTGGTCTTCCAAACCATCAGACAAACCAAGATCTTTAAACTTCTTGTAGTGTTGAAATGAAAATGTTAATTCAATTTTTTTTTCAAGAAAGAAATGTCAGAGAAAACAATGCTTAGTTTTCACTGGAGGGTAGTATCCATTTTCCTTAGGTTTACAATGGGCTGGTTGTGCTCAGATGAACAGTTAGTACATCATAATTCATGTAACAAGGCTAACAGGAGTTCAAGCCTTCGTTGCATTAAAACCTCTAGAGACAGGAAGGCAGCTTATATACTTTAATATTCTCTGGCTTGATGCCCTGATTTAAAATACTCCTACAGCACCTTTTGCACAAACTTTGGATTGGCTGTGTTCAAAGTAATGGTATGCAAGTTGTGGTAGTTAACAAAGATTTAGAATATATGTAGTGTTTTCCATCCCAAGATCCCAGAGCAGTTCAACACATAATTTCCTTATAACCTTTCTGAAAACACAGTTTAGATTTTAAATCTGTATCAAAACAGATTATAACTGTTACTACAGAGGTTTACTGGTATTTTTTATTCTTTCTTAATTCTCTGTTACACATTTGGTTTATCTGCTTTGGAGATGGAATGCGAGAGCCAAGCAGAATTACAGCCAGGGTGAATTTGGCTGGGTACTGGCAGCCACTGTGTGTGCTATTTAAATTATTTATATGCTCCTTTGGGAGACTTTCTTCACTTCTGTCAATCATAAAAGAAAACAGCCAACAGACAATGAATACCTTGTGGTTAGATCTTTGGAAGAAACGGTACACAGAAATCTTTGGGTATTTCTTTCTTTCTCTTGGTATCTCTGACTTCCTAGAAATGTTGGTGATCAGTAAAATAAGAATGAATTTTTCAGCTATTGCATAAGAACTAGTTTTTAAGCTATTAGATTGTGAGGTTCAATATCCTCAGGTTTATTTATGAGGATCTCCGCATAAACACTGTGTACAAAAGAAAGGCAAAAAGACAATTAGTGATTCAGACTGACAAAGGTAAGTACTAGGGCAAACCTAATTTCATTGCTGCAAATCTTGGCTAGTTAGGCCAGTTTTTCAGTTTAACTACTGGGAGCTGTGGATCTTTTAATGTATTTATATCCCTGTCTTCAGAATTTGTAGGAGAATGAATGAAGTTTACTGAAATGATCCTTTAGTTTTTTACCTACAACAAAGAGCATCCTGTAACTCCTGGAGACAAGGCTTACACTCTGACCTCTATCCTTGCTCCAGACCACCCTGTGCAGCCCTGCTGGCCCATGGCTGAGCAGCGAGCAGGCACAGGTGGGTGTCTGTTCTCAGCTCCTTGGTTTGTCCTTTTAGCCCAGACCAATGCTGTTGCTGCCTCGCTGACCTGCTGTGCTTCTTTCTGCTTCTTGGGCTGCAGAGCCACCTCACAAGTGCCCAGCAGGATTGTCCCCTGCCCCAGCACCTGCAGCCCTGCCTCTGCATGTCCCTGGCATCAGCCACACACCCTTTGCAGGGCACTTCCCGGACAGCAGGCTCCAGGTAAGCCATAGCCATCTCTCTCAACCCATGCCTGCCTTTTTTTGCTGTGGAAAGGAGGAGAAGATGGGTGGAAGATGCTAAATCCTGATACTCAAAACTTGAGACAGCATCCTGGCTGTGCTTAATGTGAAGGAGAGCAGAGCCCAGTGCTGCGGGAGACTGCAAGGACTGACCTCACCCTCAGGGCCGCTTTCCCCTGGACTGCTTTGGGGTTTGAATGTATGCGTGTTTGCAGGGTTTGTTTTCTTTACAGTGGCATTATTAATAACTAAAACTCTATTTTCATTGGATTCCTGACCCTAAGTAGTGCTGGCTGTGATTTAATGCTTTTTTCCTCACTGGCAGTCCCTGCAGTTGGCTCCTGGTATGAGGCTGTGGCAGGACTTGGAATCCAGCAACCTTAGTATGGGCTCCAGCTCTCTCTTGTTTGAACTGGGAGATATCCTAATTCTAGCTTGCTTTTCCTGTAAGATATTTCATTACTGTTTCCATGTTATGAGGAAGAAATGATATTCAGACTATTTTTTTTTGCACAGACAGATGGCCAATAACTGAGCCTAATGAAGAGAATAAGTTGGATCATGGTGCTAGTGTCAAAGAGAGGATAACTGGAAGTCTGTCTTGTACAAGATGAGAATGCAACAAACATAAATTGTAGCCAAGCTATATTGCCACGTGGCTTTCTTATTTAATTTGTTCCCTCTTCACCAACGTTTTTGCAATTGTGCTTGTTAATGAAAGGTAAATCAATGTCATTCATGTGTAGGCATGTGGCCTTGTCAAAAAATAGCTTTAAAATCTCCTTTCCTAGCTCTGCCCATATGTGCATTTTAGTATTTCTCTTCCCAGATCTCAAATTTTCTCACTCTTTTTCTCCAAAGTGATAGGAATTGAACAAATTTTTAATTTCTTTTTTTTACTCGTGTTGTACTTGAAAAACGTTTGGCAAGTGTTGCTATGCCTAAGGATTGCTCTGACTGACTGGTGAACTGAGAACACTTAATTGAACTTTGCTGTCTGTCTGCTCTTGGGAGATTATGGTTGTGCATGCATCCCCAAGCCTGGCAGTTGGCCTAATTTAGGTTTAGGACCCATTGTATCCAGAGGTATTCAGGGCTGGCATTTGGCCAGGCCTATTTTAATTGCAGCTTCTCTCAGGCTCCTTCCTGGAGTTTTGCTTTTCTCTCTCCCCTTCCCTTCAGTTGTGTGGCTGGAGAGGGTGTAGAAGAGCAAACTGCTCACAAAGACTCAAATCTTGGAAGGCTTACACAGCCAACCCCCTTTGCTGCAGACTAGCCACCCATGAACTCTCCTCATCCAACTGGGTAAAGCCCTTGGCACTCAGTGGATTGATTTTTTTGGACTATAGATGGTAACAGGAGCGAGCTCAAAAATCAAGAAGGAAGATAGAGTTTTCACCCCCTCTGTTCTATGAGGAACAGTAATCCCTGCCCACGAAAAAGACTTTTGTTTGCAAAATTATGGCCTGCAGTCAGGCTTAGGTTCCTGAGTGGGTTGTTTAAATCAGACTGTACATTTTACTTACAATTTTCTTTGTCAGAGGTTGAATCTTGAGCCAGAGTCTACTTACTGCTGTATTTTGATTTGCAATATGCGAATGCTTCAGCAGACAACTGAAATTTAGGAGAAAAAAATCGTGTTTCTAATGTCTCAAATGTTTTAAACAAAAAGAAGAGTCTTGCTTGTGAGTTATTTCTTTACTTTCATGTTATCCTTCATAACTCACTCACCATCTAACTATAATTTTTCTTCCATTTGCCTTTGATAGCAAGAGGGGAAAGAAACCTTCCTGTAACTGAGATGTAGCCTTGCAGATAGGTTATCTGCTTCACTGCTAGTGTGTGGGGTGATGTGGGAGCATTTAGTTCAGTGGGAAACGTGACCACATTTTCCCCCTACCTTTTTCTTCATCCACAAAACTTTCATTCTGCTGATTTCTGGTGGTACACTCCTGCTTTTTTGTTAACACATCTTTTCATCCATTTACAATTGAAATGCAGAGTCATGAATCTTGAAATCTCACATTAAAAAATATTTAATACAGGAAGATGAATTAAGTGAGTTTCAGAAGAACATGGTGAATCCTCCCTTTTTTTTTACATACATACGTACATATATATATATTTATATACACAGGAAACTTGGCACCATATTTTAGAAAAACATGCAGTAGGCTGAAAGTTCTGACATTTCTCTCTTTCCTGGAAAAAAATTAATTAGCTCAAAGCAATCAATCCAGTATCCTATTGATGCTTTATTTGCAAGATTGGTTGCACATCTGGAGCAAGGCTGTGAAGAGTTTTTTTCCAACAGGAAATAACTATTAGAGGAACTGCTCGTTTTTCACCACACTTTTTTCCTTCCTATCTGATGTGATCTGTTCTGCAGCACAGCACAGGTGCTCCCAAGCACCTCTTCCTAATGTAAGTATTGACTATTATTTCCAACAATAGAAAGTGCTCTCAGAAAAAGATCATCACTTGATGGGTAATGATAGGGAATAGAAGCTAGGGAAAAGCCTATGATAAAAATTGCAATCAGATCTCCTGAAACTGAGAATAAAATTCACTTATGCATTGAAGTCAACAAGACTTTTTGCAGAAAAGTTGCTCAGAGAGAGTAAGGTTGGGAAAATGTGGCTCACAGCATCTGCTCCATGGTACTGAAAAAGATGGTACTGGCAGAATGAGTAGCTGATATGCATGACTGACTTCCCTGATCGCAAATCTGATTTGTGGTGATCGAATTCAACTGCATCTGATGTTGCTATTGAAATACCTGAAAAAGTTTAACACTGAAAAATTAATGAACAAAGCACACGAGCCTTAATGTTTGCCAGAGGAAACTGCTGTGATCGTTCCATGAAAGACCCTTTCTTCTTGAAGGCTCTCATACCTTCCATGGTTTGCCAGCCTTTTGTAACCAGTTCTCCAGAAAACACAACTTTAAGACAGTCTCACTGTCCTCTGAATTTTTATTCTAAACACCCTCCATACCGTGTCTGTTCATTACATCAGAATGCAGATGAGATTTTTGCATTTCCGCATAGGATGTTGCAGCTGAGCTTCCCAAGTCAGTTAAGTGGTGCTAATGGATGGAGCCTCTGAGCCTCACCTGGTTTGACAGTTGCTGTTACACAGAGGTTTCACAAAGGCCCATGATGTTTAAATGAAAGACACACACATAATATTTCAAGGCAATAGAAAAGGAACTGAAATAGCCTGTTCTCTCTTGAATATGCAGGTGCTCATTTCTTTCTTCTTTCTCTTCATAAGAATAATAATAAAAATAAAAATAAAGATCTTTACATCTTTTTTGCATCTCTTTTTTTTACATTTTTTTGGACACCATCATTTGCTTGGGGTTTTTTTTTTTGGTCAACTGTGAGAATTAAATTTCATCTTTTCCTTGCCGAAAATTGACAATATTTTGTAAATACGTGTTCTTTCAGGACTATCTCCAACAATCTCATTCCACTTTTCTTTTCTAGTAAAAATATTTTTCACAGATGATGTTTTTGTCAACTTAATCCTGAGTCAGCACAATATTTGCCCGCCTCCCTAACCTTTTTGTTCTGAAAATATTTTACATCTTTGGATTAATTTTTTCTTTACCAGAAAAGGCTGTTTCAGATTCTTACCAAAATCGATCAGTCATCACAACAATACTTACCAAAAGAAAAAAATCCTTTTCACTTAATTTGAAAAAGAAAACTAAAACTAAATATCTGAGAAGTCTGATGCTTCTAAGTTTCAAAAGGAAAAACTAAAATCTTTTTATTGCAAGAGTGTCTTGTCACTGCTTTGTCTATTCTGGCTTTACAAGGGCTTTTTAGGTGAAAATCTTCGTACTAATTGGGGAGCAATTATGTACTATGCAGGAAATGTCATCTTGACCTTCTCGAGCCCTGGAAGTAGTTATCCTGAAACATGAGGATTAATATTTCCTGTGTTCCCATAGTGTGTTTTACAAGTTGTTATATCACAAGATCTCAGCTTACATCTGAAATATCAGTATTACTTATCTAGCAGCTGTGAGCACAAATATTACTTCAGAGCACTAACAGCTGAAAAAAAGAGCAGAAGTTAAGGGAATGCTACCACTCATCTCTGGTAAAAAAGAGTATTCTTTTCTGTATGTGTATGATTGTGTTATCTCCTCTGCATGGTTTTCAGAGGTACAGTGCTATTACTCTAAATTTGTCTTCATATCAAGACATGATTTTCTCCGTTTTTATTTTCTTGTCTTTTTTTTTCTGTATTAAATTTGTTCAAAGAGATGCAATAACTGAATATCTTTTCAATACAGAATACAACATTAGTTTGTATTTAAAAACTTGTAGTAGTTTTACATGGTCTATTAAAGTGCTCATTAATTCCAGCTGGTCACTAGCATTTATGTGGTTAGGAGAGTGAAAAGTCAGTGAGAAAATGGTGTGTCATAAGGGAAAGGATAACAGGGTTTTTTATGGCGAAAGTCATTTAACATCTGGTATCACAGAGATTATTCACTCTCCTTACCTGTTTATCAGTGGCCTTGGAGAATGTTTGTGAAATCCTCAGAAATCCATTAAAAAATGCAATTTCACTAGCATGAGAAGAGATTGTCCTTCTCCCCCATAGCAGTTGGGGAAGTCATCATTTGTCATGCACTGGAAGTCAACTGAGAATCAACTCCAATAATTACAAATCCATATTGGGTGCCAGGTGGACACCCTTCATTTTTACTGCCAAATACCGAGAGAGATCATTTTGGTAAATAGGATATAACTAATCCTTGTTTATTTATCTGCTTTCCTAGACCCAGTGCTGAATGGGATGTTCATACCCGAGCTCTCCAAAATTCAAACATAGGATTATTCACTTCAGACAATGAAAGGATGTCCTCTTTGATCAGAACTCCAGCTTCCCAGGTCCTTTAAAGTAGACCGTCCATAGCACATGTGCGCTAGACATCCCTCAGCTGCCTTGAAAGAGAAAATCAGGAGAAGATGAGCAAAAGTGTCCTTTTTTCTCTTTAAAGAGAAAAAGCTATAGAGAAATACAGTTTTCTCAGCCAAAGGAAAGGGTACCTAGTGTAGCTGGTAATAATGTTTAATGAATTACAAATGTTGTTTAATTAACTGACAGATGTTCACAAAAAACCCCTTGTATGAGAGAAGTGTAAGCCTTATTATGAACACATATACAGAGAGGGAGAACGCTGTGGGGTGGCTAAATAAACTGTATTCAGGACCTAACGCAGAAGTAGAGCAGGACACAGAAGGAAGATCCAACCTATGAAAAACCTCACTGGGATGCACTTTCCAAAAAACACCTCAGTTTGAAGCTCCCTGCAAGTGAATGTTTGCCTTTAGATTACATACTGGCCAGGATCCCATCAATTTTGCTCTCTGAGCTGTACAGGCAAGACATGGGAGACTGACAACTTGGCTTTCATTTTTCCAAGCCTTCTCTTTCTTTTCCGTCCTAGTGATTGTTGCTGTTTATGTAGCTGGGTCTGGTATGTTAATCCCATAAGAGATTTCTCTTGCCTTGACTCATATACAATTTATGGGAAACATGCCCATCTGATGTAAAGAAATTCCAAGTGTCACCTTTATTTTAAAGTCCATAAAATTGCTTGTCCAATAGGTTTAGCTAAGTATGTCCCCTATAGGCCCTACAGAAACAGAAAATGTCAAACATTCATATTTATCAAATTATATACTTATATGTAAAAATATAAGTATGTATTTCTATACTTATATTCAGAATACAATGAATTTTTTTCAATACAAAATCAGTTTGTCTCGTCTTTGCTCTAATTGAAACAAAGTGATTATTTGGTTATAAAGGCTTTAAAAACCACCATCTCACCCAGAAATAAACAGGTCTTTAGTAGTGTTATCACAGGGTTTTTAAATAATAGTTTTCAATTATGAGGCAATGGCTGGTGATTATTTCTATGAATGAATTTCAGTGCTGTCTGTTCGCCTCTGGACCCAAACTGCACTCTCTCTTTCCTCTCTCTTTCTTACTTTAGCATGCCATTAATAAAGAATGCTATCAAACACCTTTATCTTTTCCTACTCTTCTGGAGAACATTAAAATGTCTGTGCTGCATTCACCACTCTGTTTCTGCTTTATAGAGGGTAACCTGTTTTTTGATCCTCAGTAATATGTCCATTTCCGTTAACTTCTCAGAATCTTTTCATTAATATAAGGATGCTTTGTTTTACACTGACAACACTTATTTATTAGTCCAGTTAAACATGGTCCTTTCACTGAACATGCCATCTATCTGAGTAGATTACTCTTCATAATTAGAGATCCTTTCCTAAGGACCTCGGGCCTTCCCATCAGTTGTGCCAATCTCAGAGCCAAAAACTGTTTCTCCAGATTCTCTTGTAGCATCCACTCTCCAGAATAAGTATTTTAATGCAATTTCCCCCCTAGGAATTATATATATTTTCATATTAAAAGAAGTTCTAGATGCAGTAATCCTTGAGCCTTCTATTAGTCCATATTATTTGTCACTGCAGTTTCCTTTTCAGAAACTCTAAAATTTTAGCATAACTGAACAGCGAGGAAATTTTTGGTTTTGAAAAAATGTTGCTTGATAGTACTTCCCCCCCAGCACCTATAACCTGTCCACATGCTCTACTATTAATACCTGTTACTGCCCAAGTATTGACAATCAGGGTAGGATTTGTTTTCAAGAAAGTGTCGCTTGGTTCATCATTTTTAGACCAGCTTATAAGAGCTTCTTTACAACCATTGATTAGTCTTTGCCTGTGAATATTAATTAGATGCTTAAACATCCTGTACCATCAAGGATTATCATGCTTCATTAGTACTGTTTTTTGAACTGAATGCCAAGAAAGTGTTTGGTCACAATGGATTGTAATATCCATTTTTAGAAACACTTGAATTTGCTGCCTTGCTTACTAAAAGAATCAAATCTGTATCTTATTAAGATACAGCTGAAGTTCAAGTTATTAACAGATTTCAGATGCTTTTCCTATGAAGGGTGAGACTGTAACATTTGAGTTAGGACATTTTTTGTGTAATGTATTTGCTTATGGTTTCTGTAGATGCTAGTAAATGAGCACATCTATGGCAACAGATATCAGTAAGCATTATATCTTATCTACTGTATGTGCTAGGAAGTTAGGACACATTTGGCAACTATTTATTAGCATTTCAAACTCCTAATTACTGTGATAACTAGCAACTATTAGTAAGGTTAGGAATCTTTATATACAGGTTGTTTAGTGATGGAGAGGATAGGCATACTGTGTATAAGGATCTTCTTGTTTCCTGAAATAGCAAAGAACAAATATCCTTATAAAAAGGGCAGCTTTGCATGCTCTGAGCCCTTTTCTGAAAGGCAAGTCTTTGAATGGTTATATGTTATTTCAATTTCTTCTGCATTTGAAGCAATGAGCCAAGTTCCAATAGTCTTAAAAAAAACATCACCAGCTGTGAACAGTTTGATTTGTTTATCTGGAACAACACCACCTGTAGAAAAGGGGATAGAGGCTGAATTTTATGGAGCAGACTTGCTGCTGTCAAAGAGTCAAGTCCTCCAGTGCTGTCATTTTTGTGTGGCAAGTACATGATGAATCTATCATGATGTGTGTCTATGATTCACTGAAGACATTTGATTTCCAAGAGTTGCCCGATGATGTGGGTTGGCAAAGTCTGGGATTTTTGATAAGGGAAAGGTGGGTAATACTTCTCTCCTCTTTCCCTGCCAGAGTTACTCTGATTGCCACCTCCATTACCCCATACCAATATTTTTAAATGTTTGCCCTAAGAAGAAGTCAGTAGTGAACAGCTGTGATGTGATGATAGTAATGTGTGGAATTTTTTTCTGTTCACCAGCTGTGTTCTAATGTAAAAGATCACCTGTGGTAGTTTTAGGTCTTCCTTCTTCTGTCTTCAGCATAACTTTTCAAACAAGCAGTCAGGAGGCCTGTTCTAGGGGTATGGCTGTAGAATGAAACTAGCATGAATTGCACTGAAAGGTTAAATGTGTGGACAGTTACTGTGGACCATGAAATTCATGGTAACGCTTTGTCTATGTGCTCTTAACCAGAATAAATGTTAGGTAATTAGATTTAGCCCATTTTCATTGAAAGTCATTAGTACAGCTTCTATATAGACTAATTATCCCTGCTTATTAGTCAGACTAATACTGCACTGTCTTTCTTGTTTCTGGTACTTGAATTAATGTTTTCAGAGGCAGCTTTGGTGGCTCACCTCAGGTTTGATTTGTGTGATGTAGACATACCCCTGTTACACCGTTTAATAGAGCTATGCCAGGCCACCCCTGCCCCATGGAGCAAAGCAGGCAGACACAGCTCTTCCACATGTAGTAGAGGCCAGGTCAAAGTTGGTCCAAACTAGCCCTAGCAAACAGCCAGGTATGCCACAAAATGTAGTATGGTACTTGGGAGTATCTAAGATGCAGCTAAAATAGGTTCTAAGATTTCTTTTTCCTATGCTAAACAAAGTCAAATTTTTTGCAGCTGAGATGTATGTGCCGTTGTCTCTTCTTGTTACTAAAAGTAGCCTTCAGCAAAACGGCTTAAAGTCTTGAAAACACATTAAGGTAGTGGAAAGTGTGTTTTCTTCTTTTATAGGTGTATCTTTTGGTCAGTGCTTTAATGCAATGATTGATGAAAATGTTGTCTGTGGCTGACATCTGGGATTATTAATGGAAGTAGAATCAAATTTCTTTGGCATTAGAGGAAAAAGGAGATCTGTGTCTCACTAGATAAAATGTTCGAATGGGAATGGACCTTCAGTTTAATTTTAGGTATTGCACTTTAAACTCGCCAGTCTAATAAACGTTGCTTTTTGTGCCTATTACTTAGCTCTGTTTTACTTATGAAAGTGTGCAACTTGGTAATGAATAAGAACAAGAGCTGGGAGTTTCCTGGCTAAAATCGGAAGCTTTTGTATATGCAAAGTTCTAATAAGAGACAAAAGGGCATAAAGTAAAAGCAAATAGGAAGTTTAGAAGGCAGCACATTACTCTGTGATTGTTGCATTTTGTAGCTCTCCATGAGTTAAAACTAGAGCACAGCACAAGGCTGCTATTGTGAGAAGCCAGCTCAAGGATTTTTAATGCTGTAAGACAAAGGGTTCCCTTAGCTAAAAATAATCTTTTCTTTCCTCCTGCTCCTAAGCTTTTTCCTTCAGGGAGCAGAATCATTATGCTACATGTGTGTGCTCAGTGTATTGCAGGAGTTGCTGAGATTTGTGACGTCATGGCTCCAAGCTTTCCTCTTTTGCCACAAGGTCTGCACGCGTAGCTGTTGCCCTTTGTGTCTTTCTAAAATACCACTTTGATGTACTAATGTGCTTTTTACCTATGTAGATGGCAGCGTTTTCTGTTCTAGGTCAGTAAATTTACAAAGGGAAAGCATGGATAAAGAAAGTTGCCCTTTTTTTGTTAGACAAAGCTTTCCCTCGATTTTTAGGGCTTGTTAATCAAACAAAACAAAACACACACCTCATCAAGATTTTACATGGTTCACTTGTCAGGCAGAAGTGTGCCTGGAATCCATTTCCCTCAGAGGTCAAAGATCAGCAGCGCTAAGGCAGCCAAGGGAATGATTCCCCTGTGACACTTTTGCTGTGTTTTGATGAAAGTGAAAGCCATGTGGTACAGCGATGAAAAAGCAAACAGACCTTTTTTTTTTCCTGTGGCAGTCGTGAATTTTGAAGCTAAGCACAGCAGGTAGGAAGTGTCTAATATTTGAACAGCACTGGTACACCAAGACGCTAATGCACTTATCTCTGTCTTTTTAACAGCTTGCTACATTTCCTACACAAATCTGTGGGTTTTAAGATTCACAGTAAATTTTTTTCTCCTAAGAGCTTGGGTGTTTCTCTTCATTAATCCCACATTGGCACCAGGAGAATTGTGTATGCAACACATGGGAGGTCATAATGTGGCAAATGATATGTATAGTATGTTACTAGAAGAAGTATGCTTCACAGAATCACAGAATATGCTGAGTCAGAAGGGACCCACAAGGAAGTGGCCATGTTAACTTAAATATGCAAGTGATATATGCTGGAGTATTACCTAAGGATGGGGTTAAAAGCCAAGGTTATAATTCATATACTATAGCTTTTTTTACTATGCCAGATGTAATGTATTACTCATATATTTGGTTATACAATTCTATTCTCCTGACAGAGTATTTCCTTTCAGTGGGTCACAAGCCTCTTACTTCCGACCCATTTGACGGTTATATGGTGTTGATTCCATTGTATTGCCCCATTTTGAAGGTCATTTAATGCAAATATTTCCATCGCTTCTATGTACAGCTTTTTATTATGCGTTTTCCTGATGCTTGATGAACATGGAATTTTTATAAGATAATAAATAACAATATTGCAAAAGCCAGCTAGGAAAAAATTATCAAGGGATTTTATGACTCAGGGGATCAGTAATGGAATACAGAGTTTTTCACCTCTAGGGCACTGATTCAAATATAACCTAGGTCATTAGTGAGCAAAAATCATTATCAGCAGCTGTTCAGTGACCTACGAATGTGAAATGAGTTTATGGTCTCAATACAGTTTCTACTAGATGTGTATACAGATACCACAGAAATCACAGTCAACTTTGGCCTCCTTGTTGGCACTCTCACTGGAGAAACTAAAATCCAAACAGATGCACAGAGTGACTAAATGGCTCTCACATTTGTGAGTATGAAAAGCATTTGGCTGCTATAAGGAAGGAGAAATCCCATAGACAGCATGTTTAAGAAAATGTACAGCTGACAGTTATTGATTGAAAATCCTCTCTCCCCTAATAAGGATAGATTCCCTTTCAAGTGACTGCTGCTGTGGACATCCGAAGGTCCTGAATTAGGCGTGTAGAGATTTAATTGTCATTAACATATGCCGCCAACAAAGCAAAGAATCGTGGGTTGAAATAACAAAACATTAGGATTGCCAAGAGATGAATTTCAGTTTCTAAAAGTTTAGGTGGGGATTGTGCAGCAGCACAAACAATGTGGGTGGAAAAATGTTGTGGGTGGTGGGAGGGATTTCATGGCAGCTCTTTCCACATGACTGAATTAGTTATTGGCTTATCTTCTAAACCAGTTATGTGTTCTTGCCTCAGCTGATGGATGTAGGAAAAAGATAGATTTTTTGCTTGGCCTTTTTACGAAGAACAAATATATCCTCAGCTTACTATCTGATACATCTTCTCTGACAGCCCTTGCAGTCACATAAATTTGATGAGCTCTGTAAGTTATTTCCATCTTAAACTACAGTGCAATTAGAGCTTAACTGACTAAGGATTTGACATTGAGAAAATTTTCTTCTTGTGTGATTTTTATAGAATCTGCTGTATTCTTGGTTGTGTTAGATTCTTCCTTTTTCATTTAATATTCCCAGCAAATGTATATACAGTATTATAAATGCTTTCATATTTTCAGATGATTGATCAGATTTGCTACATTATATGATAGGGCTCTGACTTTCTTTTAAAGAACTACAAACTTGATTGTACTTCAGATAAGGTTTCTTGGAATAAGAAAGACAGTCATGTTGTTTATGCCACATTTAGTTAATTAAACAGGTTAGTCTGGGATAAATCATCTGTGAACATGCCATGAAAACAAACAGCTGCAAGAGAGGTTCTTGACTGCATTGTTTTTAGGACTTCGTACTATTTATCTAGGTGTGATACTAAATCATTGCTGCTGGGTTAGAGACACAAAGTGCATGAAACTGTTCTCAGTTTTGCAGAAAGTGGGCAAGGCAGCTATGGCTGTGTGAACATGATCAGTCATGGCTGTATGAGACCAGTGGTGTTTTAACTTGGCAGCAAAATGCCTTCCTTGTGTATAGTGCTCCAGTAACTTACCTTTATTTTCCTAAGCCCATTTGGTCATACCCTGATATCCATTAACTACAACAAATAGCTTTGCAAAGTAGATTATCCTTTATATAGTGACCCCCAACTTGTTGAAAACTGGAAACCATTTGCAGGGTTTCCTCTGGCTTTTTCTTCATGGAGAGGAGCAGACTGTTCTTAAAGAGTAACTCAAGTAAGTACAGGCAGCTTAGGAAGGCTGCAGGATCTCAGCAAAAGGACATAAAAGCCAGTGTGCTGCTTCATTTCCTTCATTTTTTCATGTCCCATGTTCTGGCAGTATGAAAGCCTAAAGGCTGCCAGGCAGAATAAGCATGCACCTGGTATAGCATGGGGATGCTTATCAAGTGGAGAATTTGCAGCATGGTCTAGGGAGATCAGATTCAACCCTGCTCGGCTCGACCCGAAAGTACAGATCCAGCATACCCTGGAGATGGCATCTTCATGGAAAAAGTACATTTGGCCTACTCTGATACACTTCCTTCTTGGCTCAGATAGAAACCTTCCCAGGGATCAAGGCAAGAAAGAAGCTCCCTCACTCAACAGCCAGTGCAGGGCCTGCCATTCCTTCATCTCCTCGCTCCTCTGTGGTGCCATAAGTAGTTTAATGCAAGAATTTTAATTTAGTGCAGGGCATTTTATTGACGTTTACCTTATCAGTCTTCATCTATTAAGTAAAAGTGAACCCTCAGCATCTGTTCCTGTTCTAAAAAGAAAACAATTTAAATAGATCAGAAAGGCCCAGATGAAGGAAATGTGACACACCACTTCTGTCACTTCTCAGGTGACAGTAGGGATGGAGCTCACCTGAGGCTATGTGGAGATTTGTGAACCATATTTGTGACAAATCCCTGTCTCCTGAACTTCAGCTGTAAGATAATCTCTTTTCCAGCTTAGGTCATGGATAAGAATGTCATCATTTTAATCTTTTTCATACATGAAATAGAAGCACTTGAAATGTGGGGTTTTTTTGTAAGGAGGATCTTGTTACATGCCCTGGCTTCTCTTAAATTTAGGGCAATGTCTCTGTGGATGCACAGTCCCACTGGTATAAACAGAAGCTATTCTTAAACTCCACTAAATTACCTCAGAGACTCTGGCTGCTTTAAACTGAAAATCCAAAATCCAGTGAAAGGTACAACAAAGTTTTCTTGTGGCACCCCAAACACATTAATGTGTTTCAGTGAATTAATTTTTCTAGCTTGGGTCTGGCTCACCTGATTGTAGAAGAGAGGGAAAGGCACAAAAATGGCCAACTGAATCCTTACAAACCTATTTTCCTGACCTCTAGGCCCAGAGCAGGAGGGAGGGGTGACACTGCTGAGGCTGCAGTCACTGTGTCACTATGGTGGACATTGAAGCTGTCGCATAGCACGGCCTGGCTTCTTGCAGCTGTTCTGTTTGTGTGTGGGCAACATTCTCAGGCAAATGATGTACTTTCTTCCTAACAGGCAAAAGTGATTTAAAAATCCCTTTTTCTACACTTCACAAAAATTCTAATCACTTTAAGCTGATTTTTAAATGCTTTCTTAATTTGATTTTCTGGCTTGAACAGACTTTGGAATATTTTTCCTAAAAAAACATGGGAATTTTCACAAGCTGAAGAGGATGTTTGTTATTGAGACAAGGTTGTGTCCAGCCTTTTTGGCACATGACTGTTTACTGCCATTGCTACTATATACTTGACTTTAATGCTTCTGTTCACTTTAACTGGCTTTTGCCTTGACTTCAGGTTATCTTTTTCTTCTTATTTTATTCTGAAATAACTACAGCAGCCAGTTCTACTGAAAGATATTTCCAAAATTGTTGTTTTTTAAGCGTCTTAAAAGGCCAGTTACTCATATGGTATGCTGGGGCTGGAGCCCTTTCTAGAGCTTGTGAGGATTATTCCTAATGCTGATCCTCAAGGGGGAAATTGCAATTTATTGATTGGAGGTGTAGGACAAACTGTGGGATCTGGTACAGAGGTAGATGGGGATTCTAATGTACATGCAGCATGTCTTTTTGTCTGCTGTAAAAAAAACCAAAACAGTGTCAGCTGGATTCTAAGATACTGTAAGGGGAGAGGTTGAAAAATACGCTGTTGGGCAAGAGCTGCTTCCTTTGTGCATCACTGTGATCAGCCATCTTAGGTGAATCCAGGAGAGGAACACAGATGTAATCACTAGTTTAGAGAATCCCTTATACCTTTTTTGTAAGGAGGGGGCCTATGGCACATGGCAGGGCCCTGGCCAAGCAGCAGGGCTAAGGCTCAGCCCCAGGCTCATCCATCCCCTGTGTGGTGTAGGAGGGCACCCCAGCCTGACAGGCATGGAGGGAACTCACGAGTTGCTCCAGGCTGTAGAGTCTGTTACCATAATCCTGAGTCTGCTTCATGCTGAGGTCATGTCTTTCTCCTGCCCCTGCCCTGGATCCTGGGTCTCATGTCCTGCCAGAAGGCTGTCATGACCGGCTGTCCAGGCAACCTTTTCCCTGCCTGCCTCCCACCTCGCCTGGTGACCCTGCCCAGGAGAGCCCTGTGCTCCAGAGCCGACTGCTGCCCCATTCCATGGCCCCATTCCATGAACAGCCCCATTCCATGGCACAGCCCTGTGTGATCTGAGGCTGGGGCATTCTCCACATGGCATATGCCCTCATTAACCATCTTGAAAGTTATGTTTTAAAAGCCCGATCATGAGTTTCTTTTAATGAATCTCTATTATTTGAAAGCTCATCCAACAGGAGGTTATTGCCCTCCGGGCTGAGTTCATTTGTATTAAAATTTGATCCTCTTTTTTACCTAAATTGTTTTCATATCCATTTCCATTCAGATGACCAAGGTATGATCCCTAGTTGGCATTTGTGAAAAACCTCCACTTGCATAATAATGTTTGAGTAGGTCATGATGATTAAGCAGTTTAATTTCTCCTGTTTGTGATCTTCGTCCTTAAACATTTGTTATATCAGATGGATATGTTGCACTTTTCCAATTAACATATAATTAATTCTTTAAGGATTTGTTTTGCCTGGGTGCTAGGACGTTTAAGGTGGTAATTCTGTGACAAGGCAGAGGTTGGTTGTAACCATTATTGGTCAACTGTGTGGTCTTTCTGCCACCTTGTGGGGAAGAATAACTAAACTGTTGAGATGAAATGGAAAAGAAGACATGAATATTAAAATCCATATTTTTCATAGGTGGGTCTATGAGCTGCTGTAGCAGAACAGAAATCATTGCTCTCTCCAAAAGTGTTTTAAATTTGTTAATAAAAAGTGCTAAGATCACCCCAGATTGCTAAAACCTCAACCACTTACAACTATACCAAACTATCACCACATGTTTTCTGTGATTAGTTTTCTGTGATTAGTTTTCTGTGATTAGTTTTCTGTGATTAGTTTTCTGTATTTCCCATCCATACCTTCATAACACCAGTCCTTCTGGCCTCCCCAGCTCACCCATTTTGAATAATATAGGTTGATAGGCCTGCAACTTCATAGCATATTTTACAAGGGTTACCATGGCTATTCTTTAATTCAGTCACAGCCAATGTAATTAGCCTAAGAGATGCACCAGCCTGTGTTCAGTGGCTATGCTGAATGTTAGTGAGCACCAGATGTTAATCATTTCCTTCTTCTAATTCCTGGTTGAGCCCCCAGCATCCAGCCTGTATTTAGACATTGAAATAGTGCTATTGCCAAATGAGCAACTTTTCGCCAAGGGTAGCCAAGTTATTCGAAGATGAATCTTACCTGGAAGCACTATTTGTTTCACACAGACAAGTCAGAATTTGTTAACTGACTATATTTAACCCTCTGCTGCGTATATGCAAAACCTCTGTGGTATATACTGTATGTAGAAAATTCAGAATGTTGCAGCTTTGTGCATTACAGATTTTCAATTCACCAGGAGGTAAAATCTTCTTTAAAGATTCTTGGCATTTGACAGTCAGTCATGAAGTGCAACTTCTTGATTGACTGTCAAATTTCCTTAATCTCTTCCTTCTTCTTTTCCTTCTCTGCTGTGTAAAGGACAGAAAATTCAGGTTTTCCTCTTCCATGTTTCGGGACTTCAAAGAAATGGAAAAGATTCATTTAGTTCACTCCCACTTCCATTTTGCATGATCAATAATTATGTGAATCCTTTAAACTAGATTTTAAAAAAAGCCCTCTGATTTTAGAGTATTTTACAAAGGTGAACTATTCAAACAGAAGATTTTTATCAGCTACTGTTAGAATGATGTATGCCAACCAAATCCTTTTGCGCTAGATCCTCTACACATCTAGACTACCCAGAGGGTAGTGAGACACTGGAACAGGTTGCCCAGAGAAACTGAGGATGTGCTATCCCTGGCAGTGTTCAAGGCCAGGCTGGATGGGGCCCTTAGGAACCTGGTCTAGTGGGTGGTGTCCCTGCCCACAGTGGGGGGTTGGGACAACATGATCTTTAAGGCCCCTTTCAACTAAAGCCCCTCTATGATGATTCTGTGAAAGGTCACCCAGACATGTTCTGATCTGATCAAGACAAAGAGTGGGGCAGTAGAGACACATAAATAGAAAAGTGCCATTAGCTCATTACTTATTGTTCTGCGTCATATGGAATGGATGATTCGTGCTGCAGACAGATAATGTTTGTGAATACTTTAACTTACATGAAAAGAGGGGGGTACTGCATTGAGTAAGATTCATCATCTGCACAAGAATACATATGCCTCTGAAGATCATGAAGATAGTGTGCATCATAACCTCCAAATTAACTCAGATTTCTTCCTGTCAAATTCTGTAAACATTCATAGTCTTCCATATGAATACTTCTATGGATTAAAATAAAAAATGTATCAATTTAATAGCATTTATATGTTTATATATATAGATTATAAATTATTACAGTTTCTAAATTATTTTATTATTATTTATTTATATTTTTATTATTAATTTTATTTTTTAACAACAGCAATGCATTTTTCATAGAGGACAACAGAAATTTATATTTTGCTGGTTTTCCTTTCTTTGCTTCTACAGCTCTGCAGAGAAAGAGTTCATGCATTAGTTTATCTTTCTTTTGTTTGTTTGTTTGTTTTTCTTCCTGGTAAGAACAAATGATAGAACATAAGTGTTGGTGGTAGAACTATCTGTATCTTGGTTTTGATTAGCTGTATAATTCCAGTCCCTATAATTTTCCAGTTCCACCATGCCAATGCTCTGACTCCTCCTCGCTCTGGATGGCAGAAATCTACTGTAACTTCCTCCAGGATCTGTAGCAAGTGACCAACATTTTGTGGCATGCTTTTGGGGAACACATTTTCAGTTCGACAGTTCTTCTTTCAGTTCACTTGGCTTTCTTCTTACGTTTCACTGCTAGATGTAGCAAAGAACACAGTCCCTAGATTTTTCTTGTATTTTATCATAGTACTTAAATACAGGTTGTGAACATAAGGATATCAGAGAATAGAAATGAAGTTGGTTACCAAGCTGTATCTTACTGTATTTTTGACTCAATGTAGGCCAAAGCAGTACAGCACAGAAAAGCACAATATGGGTGGGAGTGAGATCTCTGTGTGTCACCTCATTCTGCTTTTTATAGAAGAGAGGAGCCAGATTTGTTGTAAGTTGCTGTGTGAAATCTTTCAGTGTAGTCCTGGCAAGCTTCGCCCTCAGTCAGTGGAAATCACCTTGATTTTTCTTTCTGCTGAGAATGGGTATCACAACATGAAATGGTTTTAATTGCTGTGCCTGTTAATTAATCATACTTATTCCATTGTGCTGTGGAGGATCAGTTCTGAGGTGAGTACCTGGATGCTCTTTCTCTGTTAGCTGAGCCCTGGGAAGTTTGATTGCAAGGAGATTTGGAGGGAACTGTGTGAGAGAAGCAGACAAAAAAGCTGGAGAAGAAGGGAATTCCCACTTCCCCAGAGGGAGTGGCTTTATGTTATGGCTGTCTGGCCTGTAGCAAAATTTATCAGCTCTGGAATATTTCTTCCTTTGAGGAATAAATACAAATGCTGAGACTCAGGTTAGTTACGTGTAGACAGTGATATTGAGGTTGTTATCTGTGCCTAAGAAAGAAAAAAAACCACCTGTTTTTTTTACTCCTTGAATGTATAGTCAAAATTCTGTGCAGTCCCTGCCCTGGTGCCTCAGGCAAAGATAATTTTACAAAGAAGGAAACTGCCTCAACAGAGGGAGCAACCTCTTCCTCGGTGGCTGTGTCACCAGAAGAGAAACTTTGTTTTGTCTGTGTAGATAAATGCAGGTTATCACTGAAGAAAATGGGCCCTAGGCATCTTGTGAGTCAACAAAGTTGAGTCTTAATTCAGTACTGTGCAGAGCTCAGCTTAATACTTAAAAAATACTTAGTAAATTCACAAAAGGTGAGTTATTAATTATTTTCTGTTTACTCCTCCTGCTAAAGTTTTTACTTTACTATCTTTAATTTAAAGAATTAATTAGAACAGGTGGCCTTTTAATGTGAAAAGTAAATTCTATGTTACTTTTAAACACCTACAAATAAAGAATTACATTCGTTCAAAATTCACACGTGAGCCTATTAAAGTGATTTATTGCTCTCATATGACATATGATCTGTAAACTCTGAGAATTTTAATATACACTTTATGTAGAACAATCTAGGCAAGGTAGAAAGATATTTTTGTCTCTTCAATCACCTTCACTCTTTTCTTTTTTATTTTCAAAGGGCAAGACATTCTTCCTTGAGAGAACATATTGCAGGTTTGGGGTTTATTGTTTTCCCCATATGTGAAGAGGTCAAATACCAGTGTGTGATTGAGCTTGGAGGGCAGTGACTGAATTAAATGAAGTAGTAGCTACTGAATGAAACCTTTTGAGACATATATATATATATACACACATATACTTATAGTATATATATTTATATTATATACACACATATATATAAAAGCTGTTTCCCAGTACAACTCAGAAATGCTATTCTCTAGAGTCAGATAAATTGGTAGTTAGTTGAAACTATGGGTCACAATTTTGGTAGAACTTCTGCTAGGTTTTAACTTCTTTTCCAAAATAAAAGCTCAAGTATAAAGAATTTTCAGTGCAGTTTGGGATTCTAAATGGTCAAGTCAACCTGCAGTGCAGGACTTGACAACTTAAGTTTTTTGTTGCAGACCAATTTCATCTCAATGACTGTTATGTTCTGTTGCATCATGGTAAGCTGTAGGTGAGTCATCCTATCTGTGTAGGCTAAAATCTACACTCAGGCGGTCCCACAGATTCTTTCAATTTGGTCATAAGAGGAAAAATTTCAAAAAAAATCAGCAGGAGGAAAAAATTTCAATTGAACAGAAACAGCTTTATTGCAAATATTTCAATCTAATGCCCTTAGTAAGCTTTAGCAGGTTTCACACCCCATGGCGACTCTTTCATTCTTCTGTGCAGAAGCTTAAAGCAGAGCTAAGATGTGTTGAGATGTGCAACCTGTGGCTAACCAGTTCCATCTTGTCCCCTGCTAGTAGCATCCAGCCTTTTGCAAATGAAGCTAAGAAAAGTCTTACAGACAGCAGGATTTTCACTACTTCCCCTGCAGAATCTGTGTAGAAGAAAATGCACATATGCTTCCCTGTCTTTGAACCAAACGGCCTTGTGAGATGATGTTCATAGTCCTATTATCTCGGAGGTTGCACACAACGATATGATTCATGAAATGATGGGATATCTTTTGAAAGCACTGGGAGCAGGCTGACACCTCCCATTGAAGCTGTCAGAGTGTAGCTGCTTGGGCTCTCTGAACTGGGAAACGCTCAGAGAGCTGGAGGCAGCATGAATCAGGCTGGCACTCCTGTGTCCAAGGCTCAGGGAGCAGTATCTAGGGAGACTTGATGGTCAGACTGGTTTCAAATCTAGAAAAGAAAACAAGACCAGTGAACAAATATTTGAAAAAATAGTGAATTTAGACATACATGTTTCCCCATTGCATTCAAAAGCTGCCAAAGATTTATGCTGTTAAACCCTGCCTCCGTCTAGTCCTTAGCCCATGATAACTTTTAATTTCACCCAAAACCACTACTGCTAAACCACCGCAGCCTAAATCTGATTTCAGTTTCTTGCGGCATTTTAGTCAAAACCCTCCATGACCCATTGTAGCCAGAGGGTCCAGAACTGGGATGCTTTCTACTGTTTTAACCCTATCTCATTGAGGCAGACTGCTTTCAAGAAAAACGGGTGGGGGGCTATGTAACTGTGTAACAAAGGGGAAGGCTCTCTTGTGTTTTCTCAGGGGCAGCTTTGCAAGAAGGGCAGAAGGGAAGCTCTGCTCCTTCCTCCCACTATTAGCTACCATGCTGCTTCTCACTGTTCCATCAGGGCACTGGTACCTCATATGCTCTTTGCTGTTGTGAGCTGTCACTCCTGTTTCCCTGCTCACATCAAGAGACAGACTATGACACTACCATCAGGATATGCAGCATATATAGTGTGGGGGGTTTTTTTATGGTGTCCTGTCATTTCTGAACTTTCCACTCCCATCTAGACAAAACAAACCCCAAACAAACCAGCTTCTTCACTAGGAGGGTGGAGTAGCACTGGAGCAGGTTATGCAGAGACTGGGACAGTTCCATCCTTGGATGGTTTCAAGACTTGGCAGACAAAGCTGTGGCTGACCTGATCTAGTGCTGGCAACAGCCCAGCATTATTCAAGCCATGGTTTGGACCAAACACCTCCTGAAGTCCTTGCCAACTATCATTTCTATGATTGATCCATCCTCTGTAGCTGTAAGCTGCAAAATCTTGGAGGGATATGACCCAGCGTAAAGGAAGAATTCAGTTCTTGTCTTTCACAGTTGAGTTGTGTCTTCTGCAGGAGTAATATGCATGTCTGTTCTTGCCTTGCAGTAAGACTACTTAAGCACACCTGCTTTTATGGACTTTATTGTCTTCTTTCTTTTTTTTTATAAAGGTACATTTTTGTCTCTTTATAAAAGAAGACAAAGGAATGTAAAAAAACCTAAGAAGAACAATAATGTTGCTACTTTCAGAGATGTGTAGCTATGGAAAAGGTAGATGGAGTGGAAACCCATGCTGCACCAGAACATTCTGCAGATTCAAAGTGCTTACATTCCTGTCCTTATCTGTTGCTTTTGTGCAAATTTGGATAGTGACTAAGCACATTTCCAAGAAGAGATGATGTATTGAAATGGGCGTTCCATTCATTTTCCTGGCAAGGCCTGGTTAAACATACCGTGTCACTCATCCCTTTGGGAGAGAGCATATATCCTTAATTAGCCAGGAAATAACATCAGTGATGTGCCCAAAGCTACTTCTGGGATATCTCTCTCAAAATTCTGACATGACATTTACAGGAGGATTCCTGGAATAACTCTCTCTTCTCTTTCAGTGTTTCTGAAATGCCCTGTAGATAGTGTTCCGTTACTTCTATATCTTACAAAAATACTTCTGGAAAATAATTTTTTGAAAATTGAAGGCTTATTGTTGTCATAAATTGCCCTAGGATATGGGACCTATGGATTTCTCCTTCCATTTTGCAATAGTTTTTCTCTCACCACTTTAAAATAAGTATATAACCGTCTATCTATGTTCCAGAGCATCCAAGTTTTATGGGAAAGTCTAGTTTACTAGAGGATTTTTCATTAAATTGTGCTGCTTTATGGATGCTGAAGTTAGCTCTTTGCACTACTACAGAAAATATTTACATCTTACTGCACCAAACAAATAACTGTCTTCAGGTAGGGAAACACACAATCTTTGTTCCCTTTGCCATCTTTTCTGTGTCTTTATACATCTTCAGGATACAAGTTACAAGAGTTAAGGAGGCAAACATTTTGGTAGTTCTGTGTTCTGCTACTGATTCGATTAGAGATGTGAAAGAGCACCTTGTAAAATGTAGACTTCTGAAAAAAAATTTCACCAAATATCTGAGAAGTAAAATAGTCTCACAATTTTAGTAATATCAGTAAGCAATTAGTATTTAGGAAAAGGTAGGTGACAGACATTTAAACAAACTGTTCTTTTATTCCCAGTTGCATTAATGTGATTGACATATATTTTAAATAACCTCTCTAATAAGGAGAGTTTCTGAACAGACATTATAAAATACATGTAAGGTTTAATTTTACTGAATAACATGACAATCATTTCTAGCTGCTGGGAACCAGCAAAGGATCTTCAGTGCACTGCCAACAAAGTTATTTCCTCAGCAGGTTAAACAGGGTAGTTGGTAGAGTATTTGAGCATTTTCAAGCAGAACCATGAGCAAATACCAGACTTGAATGAGGAAATTATGAATCACATGTGTTATTCCTGTTTGTGGAGCAAAGGAGAAAAGTGACCAGAATTTCCATGCAAAGGAAGAGAGACAGATGGGCTGTGGGCTCCCTTCCAGTAGGAAAGACATTGACTTTGGCTTCAATACCCTCATTAGAGCAGGGTGAGCTGATGACTTGGTGGTGCCACTCTCTCAGAAATAAGTAAATTGTTTAATTTGGTTTGTTTTATGTTTTTGTTTGCTGGTTTGTTTTATTTCTACAGCACTGAGCTCAGGTTTGCATTGAATTATTTATGAAGTCCACAAGATTTCATTCCTGATTCACAGTGAACACCTCAGCACCTACCACTGTATTTGCAAATTGGGATAATTTTTCTTAGGTATGTTATTTCACAGTGCTACTTCGTCTACTGAAATTTGTCTACTGAAATTTGTCTGTCATTTTAACACATCACCACTTGCTTGTGGAACTTCTTTGTGTGCCTTTTCAGAGGCAGCCCTTGTCCTTACCAGACTGAATAGCTTAGAATTACCAGCACACCACCCCACCTCACCTACAGTCAGAAACCCCCTGGTGACCTCTCTCTACTGTATGAACCCTTTCTTCTACCCTCTCTTTCATGTATTTAATCTAAAAATTCCTTTTTTTTCCCAGGCTGTTTATTATTCTTGAGAGCCTATGGTGATCCACTTTGTTGAGTCCCTATTGGAAATCCACATGGATAGTGTTTTTGATTGATGATGTACTTTTTCTGTGCCTATAAAGTGGTGTCTTCAAGTAGCCAGTCTCTAGTCTGTCTGCAAATGTTTAGCTCTTAGATTCCCCATATAGCTTCTTTTAAAGAAGCTGTCTATATAGGATGTTTCTGAAATTGATCCAGTTATGGTGGGATTGTTTCTCCTGTAAGGATAGAGTTTTTGTAAGTTACAGAAAAACTCTTGATCATGACTTTTTGAAATAGGTGTCATGTGCTACTCTGAAGTTATATTAATTTGATGTTATATTTTTATTCCATGCCATGCTATTCCCTCTTGTCCCATATATCATATTCAGTTTTCTCTTTCCTATCAGAGAGAATCGCTGTATTGCTTCTCTCCTTCACCCTTGTCTGCTTTTAAGTACCAGCTCAATTTTCCTCTCATACATTGAGCTAAGGGGTTTTTTTTTGAAAGCCTTTTTTCTAGCTTGTGCATATCTTTGAAATTATTTGCTTATGTTTATAAAGAAAGACTAATGTTCCAGCTTTGTAAAGTTGGCCTAATGAGAATATGTCCTTTTCCATCTTCACTTCTAGTACTGATCAGCTTGAAGGGCTGCTGGTACCTTGATACCTTTGCCTGATGACCTGCACAATGCCTAGAAAAAAAAATAAGGGAGTCTTAAAATGAGATTTCTTTAAAATTGTGAAAAAGTTCTTCAGAGCTTATGAGGATCTTTGCCAAACAAATGAGTGCTAGTGAGCTATCTGTTCTGGAGGGGTTTTAAGGATGAGGAAGTTTTGTGCCTTAAACTGGTTTGGAGATGGAAATGAGAAGAGATTGGTGTGGTCGTGTTGTGTTAGGAAGAAACTGAAACTGAAGCAAACAATTTACACTTGTGAGAAAGCAGAGGAATGCAGAGAGCCATGCAAGCAAAGTGACAGTCAACAAAAAATGGCTTTTGTTTCAGTCTAAAGCCATCAAGGTCAGATGCCAAAAGATAGCAGTAACTGAGTCATTAAATGATGACTAAGCGGATTAAATCTGTAGCTGTGTCTATGGACAGGGATGTGCCCTAAAGTTGTAAGGCAAAAGCACTGCGTAGGGTTTAAAGCCTGTGGTCATTTTGCTGACTGTTGAAGAGGAACACAGGCATTTGTTTTCCTTTGTTGACGTGAATTCTGGCCTTTGGAGGAACAATGTACAAGTAAAATGGCACTTCTGGTCTTTTAGATCATTAATGTCACTTTTAGTTTTTAGATCATTATAATGAAGAGGCAGATGCAGAAAATTTTAGGTTAGGCTGTCTTTTTGTTTTGTTTGCCTTTCAAGTATTCCTGTTGTAAAAATCCAAATATATAACTTATTTCTATTCTTTTATGTCTCAATATATTAAAGTATATATTCTTACTAACTAGAAGATTGATTTGTACAGAGAATGGTAAGCAACTTAAACCAGACAGCAAACCAATTTATTTAATGGAAATTTCCAGGAGTCATGTAATATCTAGATTTTGTTTTTAATCAAAAGCTGATAATTATCTTGTCTGGTAAATGCACATTCAGAACTGAAAGCTTTAAGCAGAAACACAAACTCTGCATAGATTTATGATTTTCAAGGTATTGAGATAGCCAGTTATGTATTAGCTAACCACACATTATAAAAATGATGAATTATTCCCTTTTCTGGAAGCCAGCAGTTCTATTTATTATAACCTAATATTCTTCATATGAAAATGTATTCTGATTTATTATATATTGGTAATCCAAAGATTACTAAAGAAAAGCCACTTATACTGTAAATCAGCCCTCTGCCTATTTCACATCATCAAAATTTAGCTTCACTTGATGGCCAGACTGTGTCTGCTGAGTCTGCTCTTTGACCTTGGTTTGTAGCTCCTATGCATGGACCTGCATTAAACCTACATTGCACATAACATAGAACTTTTGTTTTAAGGTAAATTAGAAATATGGATATGAATTTACCTTATGTCGGATAAACCACAAAAAATTACATGTGTTGTTCAAAAAACCTGTTTTATAGGTCCCTGTTAGGATCTGGCTGCTTGCCTTGGCTAAGACAGACAACACTAGAATTAACATTTAACCAGTCCTTTTGTGTGAATGCTTTCTAATATGGTCTGTAATTATAATACTCGTCTGTTATTTGCTCCCCTCAAAATGCCCGCCTGGGAAGGATCTGTGATAAATGAATGAAAGCAAAAAAAGACAGGAGAAGATTTCTGTAGTATCCATCATTCCTCTGTAGCAAAAGTTGAAAGCATGCAGCAAGTACAGATTAGGTCATCAAGTTCAGAATGGTCCTTGCCTGTGTTTCTGCTTCTACTAAAAAGCTGCTATAGAATGTTGACCAGTTTGTTTAGGCTAAACTTTTGTCACATCGGTATTTGTTTTCTTGATCCTAACTTGAAACCAAGGAACTGGCTTGCCAACTGCTCATGGCTGAAACTGAAATCAACAGCAGCTGGGCTTTGAATAGAAAACATGCTGTAGGAAGCCATGTGCTCTTGAAAAGTCAAATCTCAGGTCAGACACACAGTATTTGTCATACTCTTATTTTCAATCTTTGTGTGCCTTTGTTTATCTTCCTGAAAGCATGATTAAAACCTCTTCCATTATAGGGATTTTGTGAGCATGAAGGAATTTGGTTTTGTGAAGTTTTCAGGTACCCAGTAAGAAGTATAGAAAGCTTCACAAGTAAATTTAATCATTCTGTCCCTTGAATTCATACAATGAATGATAGCCTACGGCTGTCCACAGAATGAGAATAAAGCAGGATGGAGGAACAACATTCAAATAAAGCTGAACTACCTTACATAGAAAATGAGATAGTGTCTCTGAGCTGAACAAATATATCTCTGTTTGTATACCATAGTGAGGGTAGACAAGTATTTCACAAAGTCCATGAAAAAGGCAAATCCAACATAAGCACAGTATGAAAAGAAGGACACAGAGGATAGGGAGGTCAACAGGAGATATAAGTCCCTCAGGTGATGGGGAGGACAAGGACATAAAAGGACCAATACACACAAGTGTTATGTAACAGCACTGAAGAAAATGTCAGGCTGTCTTCTGTCATTGCCAGCCCTGATCCAGCATCAAGCACCCTCTGAGGTATGAACCCCGCCTCACCAAGCCCAGAAGAAATATGCCAGAGAAATATGCAGTTTGGAGGGAGAGGTGAAACCATCTATCAGCATACTTTTCCTAAAGGTGGGAGTGCCACAGACTCAACTGTTGAACCTCAGTCAGTCAATTTATTTTACTAATTTGGCAGGATACAAACCTAGCAAAAATTGGATCATTTTCTGCTGAACTAGTGAGTTAAATGGGCTGATGAAATTATCTGACAAATTTCATTAGTGTGGGGGAAGGTGTGGAGCTGCACTGCTGAAAGTTAAGGGACTAGGAAGGAAGGATTAAGATTCATCTTTATTTTTTGGTGGAAAGTGAACAACGGAATCAGGGCAGCTGCCTTTTATAATTTTTTTAATGGAAAACTGTGGAATCAAGTCTTGCAATAGTAAGACCTCTTTTCTATCTACCATTCAAAGCACAGATGCCTGGTCCTGGCAGGCAAAGGCCTGGCTTGACAGCTGTAGGGATTATGGGCGCATGAGGCAGTGTCAGCCCTGATATACCAAGGACTGCTGAGGCACAAGCAGACCAAGTGAGAACTCTGACAACTCAGCCTTTGGAGGCTGTGGCCAGTAACTTCTGATAAGTTCTACCAACATATGTGAATTGTGGTCTTGAGAGATTTTGAAGACAAAGAGCACATGGGGCTTGAGTGATACAGGTAATTTGTTAGGGAAGGATGAAGGCAAAGAAGAGATGTGGTGAGATGGCTGTAGCATAACGAGAGCCTGGAAGAGGAGGAGGAGGGGAAAACGTAGTTTTGCTGTAAGAGCACAAGGAAAAGAGGCAATGATGCAGAGTTCTACTAGGATTGATTAGATCAGATACTTTGTTGAGTGAATGCAGCTGTGCTGTCTTCAGGGAGAAGTCAGATTTTGAGGCTATAGAGTTGTTTTAATTCAGCAGCTAATAATACTGGTTCATAGCCAGCTGTTCCTGGAGCTGTTAACAGGGAAGGTGCATGGCAGGGACCCCAGAAGGTCAGCCTGGTGACAAAACCTTGCTTCAATGCCAGTGCTGCCCCAAGCAAGCCCTGCCTACTCAGTGAGAGAAGAGCTTAGGAACAAAACAGCAGGCTCTGGGGACAGAAGGCCTGTGCTAGAAACATTGCAGGGAGTCACTACAGACTAAACCATGTCTAGTTCCCAGGATTAAATACCTCTTAGAAGTTGGAGTGTACTGGGTGCACTCATGAAGTTCATCTTCTGGTTTAGATTGAGAAAGGAATGCTGTCGATGTCCTTGGAGACTGCTCAGTGGTTGGAATGCAAGTACAATAAATGTGGATGATTGAGAGTTGTTTTGAAAACACGCTCCTGCTTTGAACCAGAAAGCTAGTTTAAACTCATGCAGGAGGATGAACTAATCTGGATTTAGTCTGACTTTTGAAAAACACCTGGGTGGCTTGACATTTCCCTGGCATTTCTTCTGTGTCTGGGGGGACATGGCATTCAATGTGTCATGAGGACAATTCTGCTTCTCAGTGTTTTGGTTCTACTGGGGCCACAGTGCTGTGGTAGGATCAAGTGCTGCTGCTGAACACTGCTAGCACACCTGGCCCTGGGGAGAGGGTCTGCCCAAGCGGCAGCAGGCACTCTGCACCCAGGTTTTCAGATTTCAACCCTGTTAGATTAAGATTTCAGTCCCTCACTTTGTTTTAAATACATATTAGTTGGCTGACTGGCCATCTGAGAGGATGGGTAAATTTGCTCCGTGACTGAGATTTGTTGTAAGTTGATTTGCATTGTCCTGTGAACATGCCCAGCTCCCTAATTTTATAAAGAAAACACACTTAAAAACCAGAGGGCTGTTCAGCCCTTTTTCCCTGGCACAGCTTTGGCCTTTTCTTCTCAAACAGCTTTACCACTTTGAAGGAAATTCTGGTAAAACCAGTCACAGCCCAGTCAGAACGTTTCCTGTGGGTAACCAAACTCATTCTGTGTGAGAACCTGCAGCCATTCTCTAGCAAGAAGTCTACTCAACCTATGCTCCAGGGTCAAACTTTACATTATGAGGCCCTGTTGAAACTGCAAGAGCTGCAAGAAGCTCCCTGCCTCCTGTACAGTCTTGATGACCAGATTTAGCACCTGTTGGCTGAGACACCACAAAGGGTGTGGGAACTGAGGGAAAGGAGGGGCTGGGAGGGGCCCAGGTGCGAAAAGCTGCTTCTGTCTTGTTTTTGTTGGGATTTGTTGTTGTTGTTGTTGTTTTTGTAATATGGACACTGGTTTCATATAGGCAGGCAAGGGAGGGGCAGATCTGGGGCTCAGTGTGCCATCTCCATCTGAAAAACTCATTTTCAGAGCAATGTGATCTGCAGTACCCCTGTATTTGCTGGGACATTACATCTATGCGATGCTAGGGGTGGTAATGTTATATGCTCAACTGTTTTTATTGTCTCTACAGCCCAAAATACTTGTATGGACTCTAAGTGGAGACAGAGATAATTACTTTTAGACTACATTTCATATTAAAAACATCCTCATATCAGAATGGGCTTTAACTATCTTTTGGGTGTTGGACAAATACCCTCTGCTCATGAGAGCTGAGGCACTATTTGTATCACTGCCTCTCTATATTCACCTTAGTGTCCACTCTCTTTGCTTGTTAGTAAATGACATTGGTTGTTATTTGATACCAACAGCCAAGATGAAATAAATCAGGAGCCACAGCTTTTTATTTATTTTTTTAATAATGTTTTGCCTCCCTGCATAATTTAGTAAGTCCCAACATCTGGGTAATTTCAGCAAATAGATTAATGATTGGAATGTGAAATTTTTTATTCTCCTTATAGAAGTGTCTACCATACAAACTAATTAAATTGAAGTGGTAATATGCCAAGTAGGGCTTGTAATGTGCTGGTGGACTCTGTGCTATATTCTTAAGTTGTCGTTCTTCAGGACTGTCAAACTGGCATATAAATTTTACTTCTTAAAAATATAATGAGTTGTTTTCTGCCAGTGTTTCCTCTATATAGTGGGGTTTAGTGCCTTGCCAAGGAAGATCAGAAGTTTTCTGGTATTTCTTGCTGCGTTCTCCCCACTGTGGTTTTTCTTTTTTTTTTTAAACTTATAATTCTGTATTCCATTACACTAATAGCCAGACTTTTTTGCCATCCCACTGTGCTTAAGTACTGATTTGGATCCACTGAAAGTTGAACTGTGTTTTTAAAAAGAAATGATGAAAAATTAAAGCAGCTGTGTTGTAAATAGAAGCTCTTAAAGTCATTGGCTCTATCCAGAAGAGATAATTTTTTTCTTTTGTTTATTTGTTTGTTTTTGTTAAATGACTTGCCTTCAGATCCTGGAAATAGATCCCTGCTTTAACTAGTGTGGGGAACCATGGTGTGTTTAAACTCTGTGGGTATATGTACAGTAGATGACTTATCTTTAAGCTAAATTAAAGTTTTAAACTAATACTAGAATGCTCAGCTAACTTTAAAGCAGCCAGTTCCAGAGAAAATACCTGTAAATCCAGCAGCATGAAGCCAAAATTATGATTCATCTTTTCCTATAGAATTTTAAGTCTCTGTGTTCCCTAAATTTATACCATTAGCCTGTCGCTCCTGAAGTGCTACACACAGTGAACATGTGAAGGAAGCGGGAGGAATATCACAGGTTGTGTGGAGGGGCCTGAGGTGGAGGAAGAAAAATAGGATGTTTAGGACATATTGGTCTAGAATAGCATGGAAGTCAATCAGTGATGGTAGTCAGGCTGTTGTTTTCCTATTTGTTTTTAAATCAGATTAGAACTGTGCAAAGCAATATTAATACAATGTTTTATGAGTGTGAAGAATTTTTTTTTTTTGGTGGGCATTTTTCTTGTTGGCAGGAGGAAGTGGAAAATGAAGTGCTTGTAGGATGGATAGGCTGGAAAGTTACTGGCAGAGCAAAAAGTAGTCAATTCTGTAGAACAGGAAGATGAAAATATGCAGAGTTTTCCAGAGTGTTTGAAGTAAAAATAGAATTAATTATGTTTAATTTAATGCTTAGGGATTTAAAGCTTACTGTAAAATAAGCCAGAAAGATGAACTTATTGGTAATAGCCTGAATGGAGAAGGATAAAACTGATCTTTGGTGTTTGGAGAGAAGGATTTTGCAGTTTTTGAGACATGAAATGATCAAGTCTCAGCTTTGATTAAGACCGGTATAAGTGGAGAAGAAACATGAGAAACAAGTTCAGAAAATACGGAAAGGTGCACACAATGAGGTGTGTTAGTCAACAGATTTGGCTGTAACAGAGGCAAAACCAAGACTTCTGGTGCTGCCTATTCTACTAAAGGATGGAGTAGGCAGAAATTTTGGAGGCAAGATTTACAACTTGATCTGGGAAAGATTAAGTTTTATTAATAGAAGTGAGTGGGCCTTATATTGCATATAGGTTGCATTTAAGAACATAAGGAGAAAAATCTCAAGCCAATTTTTTTTTTTCATTTAAACATTATTTTAATAAGCAGAAGACCTTCTAGGACATTTTCTTATTGTGTTAATAATATACTTCTTGGGTGGTTGAAGGCACAAGACCGAATAAAAACAAATCCACTAATATCACAATATTGTATGCCCCGGAGTGCTATAACAACACAGCATTTGGTCCAGAGCTAGGCCAAAACACCTGGAGCTTATGTGTTTCTCCACCCAAGGATCTCAGCTCACTGGTGGCTGACGGAAGCGTCCCATTACTCAAATCCCTGCTGTAATCTTTCAGTGTGTTGGGAATGAGGATATTGCCTTACTTCCTGACACAATACATTGAGTCGTGTCTAAATAAGGTTTATGCTGGAATGGAAAGATTTTATTCTACCATATGGATGTAGAATGTGGGTGATTTTTCCAGTTATAGAGTTACTACTGTCTTTTTGTTCTTGACATTTTAAAAAATAATTTGTGAAGCTGTTTCTGATGAGACTGATTGTTGGATATTAGCATTAGATGCATTCATTTTATCAGGAAAGAAGAAGAAAAATGTGTGACTAGTTACTAATTTATTAATCTTCTAAGAAATGAATGAGGCAAGGCAGTCCCACTTAGGAAACTGAGTTTTCAGCCTTTTAATCTCATGCCCCTCTTGAGATTCAGATGCAGATAGGAAACCAGTGACCCAGATTCCCTTCAGGCTGTAGTAACAAGTGTGAATGTGTTCATCATGTAACCGGGGACTTCTCTACATAATGATTTAGTACAAATGGAGTCTCCAAACTTGAACTGATGTATGGTTCTGACTAGTGTCTTTGAGTTGTGCAGTTGTGGGAGCATTACCACTTTTTCTACTTCATATGAGATGCAGTTTTGCACCAAAACAGCAGCTCCCATGCTTAGTCTCCTTTACTGTAGGAACAGAGGCTCAGATGACCTCAGTGACAGGATGGAAAATATTCCCTACCCAGCAATGTAGGTAGACATAGATGTTTAATGAGTTTAGGCTAGGAAGACTGTGTATAACTCTCATGTTTACAATACAACATTCAGTTGATGGATTCAATACAATAGACTCAGTAAGACCTTGATTAATATCCCTTTCCATTTCCATTAATACACCAGAGAAACGGGACAGATTTGCCATCAATGTGTATGCCCTGCTCTTTCCTTCTGACAAAGTCAACAGTGGAACAGAAACCCAGGTATATACAGCTGTTTAATTAAGGCACTCCATGCAAGATCTGGGACACAGGTTCGTGAAGTGGATTACAAAACCTTGAATGAGGATCAAGGTTTCTCTTGTTGTGTTGTCACAGATTGCTGATGTGCATTAGCATTTAGTAAATTGTGATTTTGCTTTTTATGCATTTTATTTTTAATTTAAAACCTGTTTCTGGCTTATTTGACAGGTAATTCAGAATACGCAATTCTCATTTCCTTTGGTCCTTCGCCATACTTCCCCTTTCTCTCTTGACTGTTTGGGTAGGGTAGCTGGCAAAAAGCAAGCAATTGCTTTCCTTCATTCCAAGGGGGAAACAACAGAGAAGAAAACAGCGGGATTATACAGAGAAAAGGTCTGCATTAACATTTTACTTTTTTATCTGTGTTTGTGAGCTTACTCCTAATTCATTTTCTTGAAAATACTTAAGTGGAAACTAAAATCATGTCAAGGCCTCTGGCTTATTACTGATCTTACTGAGGGGAAATAAAGCTTTTTAAAGTTAAGGCCATGACTACTTGAATGGCAAAGACTTGCTTACTGAAAACCCCGTGGATTTTGTAAATGTTAGTTGTGCGCATAAACCGATCAAGATGAAAACAATGGCAGCTGGTAGATAAAACCCTTCTTCCTTTTCAGGTGAGTGTAAATCCTTTCAAAACAACTGTGGGGGTCCCAATGTGGGGAAAAGGAAAGACACAGCATGGCTTAGAGAGGCAGAATGTAATTAAAATAAGAATTTTAAACTAGTAATTTATGCCTATCATTAACCTCAGCTGCTATAATTGAAAGTAGGACAAAATATTTCTATTTTGATAGGAAAAAGTTATAGTCAAACCCTGTGCTTTTGGCTCAGAAACCTACTTGTGATACTTCAAAATGATCAAGGTATTTGTGTAGTGATAGAGTAGATTGGGCTCCCTGTCTGCACCTCCTGTTCCACTGAACTGTAAGGAACAGAAAGCAATTTTAAAGCTTAAATCTTGAAGATACATCAGTCCTGGGTTGGGTGAGTAAAAAAAGCTTCATTTTTTCTTTCCTTATTAAAAAAAAGAACCAAAGCAGCTAGGTCCGTCTCTCTTCCTCTAGACCTGCAGATTTAATTAGGAGGTTACAAAGTTTGTGGGTGCTACCTTTTGTATTCATAAGGTAGAAATTCCTTTAGCATCTCGTGGTTGCAGTCGTCCATGTAAAGCCACTATAGTACCATTAGACCTGTGCAACAAATCCTTAGTTTACACTCTGCCTGGGACATTCCTGTTGTAGCTGTCTTGCACCCAATCTGACATGTGCCTTGGCTCATGAGAAATAATTTCTGGGAAAAATAAACAACAGACTGATATTTTAAAAATACCAAATGTTCAAAAGTCAGGAAAAACACTATAATTTTGTCTTCAACTTATCATTTGTATATGTGAATAAACAAACTCATGCAGCCTGTAGTTAGCAGTAGGTAGGCAGAAGTCTTTGTAAAAAATGGCCTGATATTTCCCCTGTTCTTGCCTGACCTCGCTCCCTCTCCATGCTCCTCTGTGTCCGTGTTAGCCATGCTGCTACTTCACCCCTGCCAGAGAAGTTTACCTGAAGGTCACATGCAGCCAAGATGCCCTCCGGAGAGTCTGGAGCAGGAGCCTGGAGCAGGATGTCTGTCAGGCACTGGTCCCCCACCGTGGTGAGGCTGGCCCAGGGTGTGCTTACCTGATGTGCCCACCCCACCAGTTTCACTTCCCCGCGTTTGGGAACAAAGGCCAAGATGATGGGCATGAGACAGAGCCCTTGTATCAACTAGATTATGACTCTTGGCTTGCCATACTGATGTTTCTGAATCTCCTCATTTTCCTAAGAAA
The DNA here is from genome assembly GCF_000738735.6 of Corvus cornix cornix. Taxonomy (NCBI): domain Eukaryota; kingdom Metazoa; phylum Chordata; class Aves; order Passeriformes; family Corvidae; genus Corvus; species Corvus cornix. Next base: position 26,851,009 of record NC_046335.1, on the reverse strand, counting down.
AATAACGGCTCACTGCCTCTTTTCAACTCCATTTCCATAGCAATAAAGGTAGTAGAAATTATATCAAATAATCATTAACAAAATAGAAATAGCTCCTTTAAGGAAAGTTTCGGGAACTCATTATTTGCACAGAATGGCATTCAGCACACCATAAACTTCGCTAACTTACAATGACATACCTTGGTTTTCCTGTCAATCCAACACAAATCATGTTTCAATTGTGTCGTCCCCTGCTAAATTGGGAATTACATCCTCAGAGACCTCAGAAAGTTTGAAACATTCAAAAATCTAGAGCTATAGCTCTTTTGTGAGTAATGCTTCATTATGGATCACTAGACTGGATTTGATACTGACTCAGTTTGAGAGCTTTATTGTATTGTTTGGAATGACATAGGATTAATACTAGAAGAGAGAAACTGTCAAAAATGAGACCATGCAATGTCAAGGCAGCACTAGTTAGAAAGCCTATGGCATTTCTAGATTTATGGAGAGACTTTGTATTTAATCCATTAATCAAAAGGTATCAAGGTCTCTCTACTTTCTTTCAAATCTGGGTGGTAGCTAAGAGAGTGTAATTATTTCCTATGGTTTATTCTGAAATCAATAATCAAAGTTTTTACTTACAGGCAGAATTTTATTGGAATGAAGGGTTTTAGTGACATGCATATTGGACATTAGTGGACATCTTCAGGGTGTTGGGAATTCTTGGTTCAAGTTGGGCATTTGTTTTACTCTGGGTTTCAGCATATCAAGCGCATAGGGTCCAGCCTTTTGTCTGCTTTCTTTCCTACCATGTAGAAAGGGATTTTCATGGCTAGGGAAAGCAGTTTTTGCCAGAAACTTTTCTCATCCAAATAGAACTGGCAAGTGGCCAAAAATGTGCTGGTGGTTCTTTAGTTGTGAATTTTAATTTCCAGGCAGCTCCTTCCAGGACTTGTTTGCACAGCCTTTGCTTCTCTCATCACTGCTCTGAACAGAGGATGTGAGCAGGTTCCTGGTGCAGAAGGTAACATCTACAGGCTCAGCCTCCAGCCCCAGGCCTTCACTTAGGTTATGGGGAGGGGCTCTCTGCTTTGCCGGCCTTCCTGCTCTACCTGGAGGCAGCAGTGGGGCCCACTGGGCACTAGCAGCTGCTTGCCCACAGCTATCAAAATCTTCACTCATCTGTCTATCTGATGGGCAGATGAAAGCCCGGCTACTCAGCATGCAGAGGGCAGTGCAGTTTGTCCTACAGTTGAAAAATGATAAGGAGATTTTTACTTGGTTGGCTAGAAACTTCTTTACCCTCTCCTGAATAAAAAGCCACCCCTCTGCAATTTTTTTTGAACTCATTGTCATTCATTCAACAGTATGAAATCTGCTCATTTTGAAGTATCAATTGTTTTCCCCTAGCAACAAGATTTTTCTTGTAAGTGACAGATTGGATGTAGGAGCAGGGTGGGGCAGTGTGAAAATATATATTTCTTAAAATACTATTCAATAACTACTGTCTTTAGAGCTTTAGTGTTAAAATCATGCTACTGACTGTTTATTTTAAGTAAGGTTCCCTTACATGATAACCAAATTTGACTTATAAAATTTGTTCTTAAATTGACATACATGATATTAGATTTTAAATATAGAAATAATTTATGGGTCATACATCTCAATTCTGTATCACCATGTGGGAATAATTTGTTTAAAATATTCCTTAACAACAGGCATGTACTAACATGGACTCTAAAATCTGTGGCACTGTACTTTAAAAGCCTGTTTGCATTTTGTCTGTTTCTTTAAAGGGCTTCCGTATTGTCTCGGACTCCCCTGGAAATGCAGTAAGGATTCGTATCACATCTCAGTTGCCATAGCAACAGCAGTCTTTCCCATAATGAGCTGCATCATCTGAACTGATGTCACAGCATCATGCAGCAGGTCACACAAGGCACCTCCTAGTATTGCATCTTACAGATGTGCCGTAAACATCAAAAGAGGATGATTTGAACAGGACATGGTAAGTTGCAAAATATTGTGCTGCTCTTAATTGCAGCTCTATTTTTTCCTGTTTTATAAGGTTTTCCTAATGTAAGTGTGTGGGTTTTGCCTTGTAGAAATCATTTTGAAGAAAGATGCTGCATGCTTAATATTATTTTTCAGGCAGACAGGCTAAGACAAAGGCCTACAGAAAATGCATTCAGTCTGAATGTTTAGACTTGCCTTTGCATTTGTGATAACAGCCTAAGTATTTGAAGAGAATATATTTAAATTTCACAATCCAATTAAAGTAGCTACTGTCTGATTTACTTAAATGGAAAGAATAGCTGTTTTCAATTCTAATGCCATAAACATAGCTTGCTCCTTTCCCTGTCTCTTCATTTAAGCATTCCTATTACGTTTAGTTCCTCTTTGAACCTATTTTATCTCAATAGCACGAATATCACCTATTTACTTTCATTGGCCTTCCATAGCATGATAGTACAGAAAATACTCTGCAAACCAGTGCTGAACAAGGAACTGGAACATTATTGATTTTAAACATGGTTCAGTACTGTCCTATTTCTACTGGTATTCTTAAAAAAGCAAAACACAGATGTAATTGTCAAACAATAACCAAATATTTTGAAAGTACGGTAGCATTTAGCTCTTCTACCGTTTTACTTTCTATGACTCTGTTTCTTAAATTGTAATATGAAATTAGTGAATTTTAGGTCTTTTACTGGAAAGAAAACAAGCTTTTTTTTCTGCTGCAACTGCAGTAAAAGGTGTAGCCAAACATTCAAGTGTTCTGAGAGGGTTTGCTATGAATAAAATAATAGGAATAATTAAAAAGGCTTCCATCTCTATCTTGGGAAGAAAACACCCATCTTTTATATTTAGAAAGCTGGTTAAAGTCATGTCTGTAGTATTTAGTAATCCTTTACAAGGTCCAATATTTGTTTATGTTGTATTAAGGTCTTGCTTCTGGAGGCTAGGTTTATTTTGCTTAACTTCAAGTTAATCTTGCTGGATGATATATAACAACACTAATTTGATTTTGCATGTTTGAAAGATGCAGTCTTTCAGCTGCTTGCTATTAGAATGAAAGAAAATACCAGACACATGTCATTTTAACTGATCAATATGTCCACTAGGAATTAGGGAGTGGTCTCTGGCTCTGTTCTCCCCATGTAGTTTATATTTCAAACGTGCAGCAAGAAAAAAACAACCACTAATTTTGTAGTGATATCTACATTTATTGTGGGGTTTAGTCTCTTATATTTGATAAGGTAATAAATATAATGAGATCCAACTACTCTTCATAGGGGTGTGTGTGATGGCTTGTCTGGCACAAGCTGAAACAGAGCTCTTATACCTTAATTAGACAGTCTGTACAGAATCATATACGCTTTTTTCAGCACGGTTTGGGTACATCTGTTGTGTTTTTTCCCTCCTGCAAAACACAAAGCAAATGACTGTAAATTAATATTAGATTGATGTTGTTTTATTTATTTGTGATGCATTTTGCAGTATGAAAGTAGTGGTCTCCTGCACTTGCTGTGTTCCCATCAGGCAAACTCGGAAGGGATGAGTTAGCAGGAGGATGGGGGTAGGGCGGGACAGCTGATGTCTGCCTAGTGTCAGAATTAGAGGTGTGAAGAGAGCTGGTGAGCAATGCCTTCAACTCCCAACTTTAGGGATCATAGAAGAACAGTTAATAAGACATGGATGTAAGATATATCTGGTTTAGATATTATGCTGTTATTATCATCATCAATAATAATAATAATAAGTGTATTTTCTTAGATTTTTCAAGTGACTTGATTACAAATAGAATTTCTCAGATTAAAGTTAAAACTTAGGGGAAACATACTGGGTGTAAAAGAACAACTTTTGATGGTATTATTGGAGAGGTGACTGGCTCCAGTGAAGATTTTTATTTTTTTTCCCCTACTAGTAAGATTACAAAGCATGTTGTTTCAAAGCATGTTGTTTCTAAACACTTTTACTCTCTATTCCTCACAATTCTCATACCATTTTTTGCCCTGGGAAACACCTGCTAATAATGGAGCTGTGATGACATTAATTGATTCTTGGTAATCTTGGCTGATTCTGACTCCTGCTGAATACTTTGATTACAGAATACTTCCTGTTAATTTTTGTATGGGCCCAAGTGTTGCACTGAGATCTGTATGTGAGGATATGGAAAAAAAAGTATGGAGTGATGAAGAGAGCCTTAGTATGAAGAGCATGCCTGATTGTCTGAGTCAGAGCATGACCAAATGCAGAAACACTAAAGATATAATACAATTTTGCTTGTAGTTGAGGCAGATTCATAACTGGTACAAGTGAGACAGCATTTGACAGTGTGAAAATTGTGTTGCTTTCAGCTTTGTTCCACAGCTGGCCTTATTCACCATTACTGAAGGAAATATGTTTTGTAAATACATGTATTCTTCCCTGAAGTAGCTGAATTTGGACATTTAATCTGAAGGCCAGAGTTCTTCTGTATATGCAGAATCATACTGACGTGGAGTTGGAGATGGGCGTGTACTAGTGAACTGAAAGGATGTTACTGTTTAATCTTTACTTTGCTCTGAAGGGTTTTATTATATCATCAATTAAGTAGTTCTTACATAGCTTAGCACTCAATGCAGAGAGAAACAGAAGCTTTGTTCTTCCCAAAGCAGCTGTAGGAGCTGATGATAAAACCTGACCACAGCAATGGAAGTGGGTACAATTTTAACACTTTGTAGGGTTTTTTTCACCATACAACAATGCAAAGCCTACCTAGAGGGGATCAGAGCATGTCCTCAATGAAAGGAAGTTTTCCTTCTTCTCTAAAGATGAGTTGAGGGAACCCTATTCTCTGAACTTTACCTTTTGTAGGTCACGTTACAGTAGAACAGTGGGTGGGTGTCCTGGGCCTCCCACCCCTGGCAGATCTGGAGTGAAGCTTTCATCCCTTGAAAGTCTCGTTAAAGGAGCTCTCTTTATCAGAAGTGCTCAGGTATTGATTAGAATTGGTGGCATTTCCAAAATACTGGTAAAATACCTCCTTCAAAGTAATTGAGGAATTAGAAATAATTAAAAAAATTCCCGTGGCATGTCCTAGTCTACTTGCACCCTTCTGTAAAAGTCACTGCTGTGTCATGAAAGAAATATTGACAACATTCTCGGCTTGATTTTTTTCCTGGTCTCTGCTGAGTGCTCCTAGCTTCAGGGAGGGGCAGAATGTCTGAAGTTCCAGAGTTGCTTTTAAAAGAAAAAAAAAAAAAATTGTATTAAAAGATACCACGTTTCTTTGCTGAAATAGTATATTTATATTTTGTACTGTAAGCATGGCCCATGCTTTGTAATGAAATTTCTTTACATTTTGTAATGAGATACTATACTGGTGTTACTGGGACAAAATTAATGGTACATGAATGAAAAGATGACGTCAAGAAATCATCTTGTGACTAATTTATGTCTGAATACTAACATTTCTGTGGACTGCAGGGGGTAAAGGTGGCTTTTGCTTTTCCTTTTCGATTTAAACAGACACTCATCAGAGCAGATTCTAGCTCCAGAAAAAAGAAAGTTGTATATGTTGTATATGTTACCACTATAATGAGTCACCCAGACTGGGCCAAGACTTTCCTGCCACCAGAAAGGAAGGAGTCAGTGGAAAAGCTGAGCTGGATGAGCGAAAAGGAGACTAAATTAGTGAGGGAACAGGACATACAGTGGGTGGAATTAGCAATGGATGGGCATCATATCTGATATCACTCTCATGATCCAGAATGCTCCTGAAAAAGCAGCTGCCATCTTGGGCTTCTCAGCCTGTGGAGACTTTGGCACAGGGCAAGGCAGACCTCAGCTATGTTTCTAAGCCTAACAGGCTGTTACTATAGCCATTTTCTTTTTTGTCAGTGCTTACAGGCTACCTGTACCTGGCTTGCTGCACAGGCGTGTGTGGTGTTTGGTTGGTGCTCTTGGACAAAGACCCATGGAGTACGGTCTTTCTCATACTCAGTTTTATATCCTATATTTTCTGCAGATTTAAAAATAAAATTAGCTATCCCCACTTCATATCCATCGAAAAAACTAAAAGTGTGTAATATAAATCCTTCAACTAGTTTGGTATGGTCATATATATGTGTATGTATAATATCAGAAGGGTCATCCCAAAAATCCCTCTGAGTATCAAAATGAGTTTTTCTGAAGCAAATTTTTCTTATTTTTAAAAAGTCTTCAGAAAAGCTTTGTTTCTGAAGAAAAAAGTCAGGGAATTAATTAAAAAACGATTCAGATTGTTTTTCCCTTCCTGTTTGGTGCATGAAAGACAGGTTTCAAATATCTGGACTCCTGAGTGCTTTGAATCCCAGCAAGGCTGACTCAGCTTCTCATCCCTCCAAGGTCAAAAAATTCAGCTCTGTGTAGCTGACAATGTCTGGCACTTTCAGACAAGATGCATCAAGCCAGGAATACTCTCTGCTCTGCATGAACTCTCAGTTCTCATGGCATGTGTCAGATACAGGCTTGCCCTGGCAGACTTGGCCAGAATGCTGGTGCCTCCTGCTTGTCCAGTGTTGAGTCCTGGTGCCAGGCAAGGAGGGACTTCCTCTCAGCTGTGTAAAGAATATCTTCTAAGGTGCCTGGAAGCGGAGATAGCTTGTAAACGTAAGTGGAGTGTCCTCCAGCCTGGGGGATAATATTTGTGTCCTGAGGAGAGTATCAGCCTCAAAGTTAAGGGTGGAGAATGAGCACTGTGAATTGTATTGACACTTCCTTACCTTTGGCAGCCCTGTGGCTTCTGGAACTGTTAAGGGCATCCAGAGCAAGTAGTCGGCTCTGTGGGAGACCAGCTGCTCTGTAGGGTGAGGCAGTAGAAAGGCTCCGAGAAGGGGAAGCACCTGGCAGCAGGCACGGGAATAACAGCCCCAGCACTGCTGGTGCTCCATGTCCAGTTACTTTCTCAGACACCCCAAGTATGCTAAGCACTTAGCATTCTCTCTTTGGCAAAGGGGTCTTTCAAATAATAGTGATTTCAATGAGGAAATAGCTCTATAAAATACTTTTCTCAGCCTCCATGGTGCAGTGTCTTATGGGAGCTGACACACATAGAAAGGTAGCCTTTGTTAGCATGAGGTTGTACTAAAAGAACTCCTAGCATTTAACTGAGAAAGCACCCACTGCAGTAATTAGTTCTGCTTTCAGTCTTGCTGTATATCTATTACTTTTTAAAATGTTTTTTGTCTGTTAAGAGTTGCCCTGTACTGATTCTCTTGTAAATTCAATGTTGTCACAGTTTCAGGATTAGGATGCAGACATGAAGTTGCTTCATGTGCTGTCAAATATTAATATCATTTTTTTTTGCCAGCTTGGTGTGTGGGTAAAGTGAAGAATGCTTTTATCTGAATACATGCAGGTTTAGGTTTTTTTTCTCTTTTTTTGGGTGTGATTTTTGCAGCATTTTCTCTCTGGTCTAAAAGCTCATGGTTGAATCTCTACTTCAGTCTTAAAATGCACCCCATGTAACCTCCATAACTCCTCTTTGCGGGTTATCTTAGAATTGTATTTGTTGTATTTAGCTCCTCTCAGTTCCATCATGTGTTGACTTCCTCTATGTCTTACTTGCTCCTTCCAGCTTGCTCTTCCTGATTGGTATGCCTGTAATTGCTCTCTTCTATAAAGTTCTCATTCTTATTTAAGTCCCTTGGAAAAATGTCACATTTCTTGTAGACTGTTTCTAAAAAGTAGTTCATGAAAGGTTAGATACAGAAAACCTGCGGGACTTCAGGGTTATTACTATGTTTTAAAACAACAAAACAGTTCAGATCTCTCTGCTGAAGCTTAGATAGAACCCTTATAGTGGTAGGGGCTGTGCAGACATCTGAGAAACAGTCAAATCTTTTCTGATTAGATTGCCTTGATTTTCACCTTAAATTGAGGTGAATAATTGTTTTTCTCACTTTTCCTAAGTATTTCCTTATAAAGGATAAGTAACATGCCCAAGTTGCTCAGAAAACCTCTGGCAGACCTGGGAGAAAAGGCTATTTTTCCTGTTGCTCGTATAGAACTTAAAAATATATAATCTTTCTTCTGCTTGTCTTTGTATTTTCCTGTTTGTGCTTCTGTGTTTGTTTTCTGAGCTTGACTGTTTTTTATTGGTCATGGTTTTATTGGATAAAGCTGAGCTTTTGGTGGAGATCCATGAACTTTCAAGGGATTTAAGGAAAAAAATGGTTGCTACCTGCTATAAATTAGGCTTCAAATTAACACGAGAAGCTTGGGAACATTGTAGTTTTCAAAAGAGGAGTATGTGCTTGACAAAGAGTTTTAGACAAACCTTGACTGTATTGATTATAATGAAACAAAAAGCTGCACCTTTATGCGTTTAATTGGCAACAGAAAGGAACTTCTTGGTTTAAAAAAAAAACCCACAGCACAACAAAACCTTACGTCTGTTTTGAAAGTTTCAAAACAGCATTTCCTTTATTGGCTAGATAAGTGCTCCTCCTTTGCTTGACAGATTGCTGTGATGGAATACTCTCTGCCAAGACAATCAATGCAACAAAATATGTCTGCAAAATAGATAAAAAAGAGAACAATATACCTACCAACTGAAATATTATGCTCATTATGTAGAAAATTGCAAAGTAAGGACAGATGCCTTTTTTTGCGTTACATAGTACAACGTTAAGTAAGCAAACCCACCAACAAATGCTGTTGAACAGTTGATTTTACTACATTTTTTCCCCTTCAATTATATATATAAAAAAATAAAAAATAAGTTTTTGACAGGTATTTATTTGAGAGATGGATAGAACATGTACAGTGAACACAAAAAAAAGGAGCTTGATATTGTCAAGCCTGAGGGCTGTATAAAATTGTTTTTCAGCTGATATTGCAAAATGAGCCTTAAAGAAAAACAAAATACTAGTTAGCAATGAAAAAACTAATGAAAAACTTTTCTCAGCACTTAGTTTTTGTCATGAAAAACTGTACTTCAGGGCTGAGTGATATTGATAGAATAACTACGGTCCATTGAGAATGTTTTCAGATAAGGACATCTTTCAAAGTGGTTGCATGAAGCTACTTCAGGCTGCTTACAATTTTCAAGTGTGTTAGATCATGTTTAGAAACAAGCTTTTCCTGCTGAAGAGGCTAATTCTCTGGCCAAGACTGTACTAGCTAGTGTGTGTCCTTCTTGTACTTTAAGCTGCACTGCTAGTCTCCTAAAATATACCATATTTTGTTAGAATAATAAATCAGATTTTGATTGTTAAAAAATCCTCCCCTTAAAACCCACAGCTTCAGCTAGAAAAGCCTGCTATCTGTCAGATTTCAGCATGTCTAGTCTGTTGCTAAGGCAATGACACAGCAGATATGTAAGTTGCCATTTTAAGGGTCAGCTATTAAAATATGCAGGGTATATTCTATAGATCCTTAATATGCCATCTGGTCTTGTTCCTTCTCAAAATTTCATCCTAGTATTTTATTAGGTTATTAAGAGCAGCAAGTAGTTTTTTGATGTTATTATGCACAGATAACCTTCGAAAATAATTAGGGGATTTGCAGGTTTTTTTGTATCTGGAGAAGGTGGAATCTAAACACTCAGTGCATGATGTGTAAACAGACAGTGTATCAGCAGTAATGGTGCTAGCTCTTTCAGAAGAAAAAAATTTTAACCCCTGAAGTGCTTCACACTTGTTTGCAGTGCTGTAGCTTTTTAAAGTAAACTTTTAAATAAATGGAGAGACTTGATTTTGTATTTCTGTGAATTACACTGAAAACTTCTTAATTATTCCTTCTGCTCCACGTTGTTAGGTCATTTTGAATTGGATTGGAAGCTCGGTTTCATTTGCTGATCCCACCTATGTGATCCCTTTTCTTTGCTGTAACTTGTAAAGTCACTTTTATCAAGAGAGATAAATCCCCCTCAGATCTCTGTTGTTCCTCTTCTTGTTAGGCAACATAAGAAATGTTTATCAGCATCTTGAGGCCATAAATGGTGAGTTCTGTAGAATACTGGTAATAAATTAGTATTTGTTTGAGTAAAGATCTTAGGTGTTCTTCCTCCTGTGCTTGTCATGAAAATGTACAGAAACTAGTATAAGGACTTCCTGGGTTTAAATTTTAGTATAAGAGGACAGAGGATAAAACTTGTTCAGAGAAGTTATAAGCTACAAGAAAGGTAGTGTCCTGTGATACTTGAATCAAGGAGACTGGAAACTGCTTCTGGCTGTGATACTAAATATGCCCCTTTCACATTGCCTCTATGCCTGTGCCCCTTAATTGTCACCTGTGGCATGGACACAATGACACTGACTTCCTTTGCCAAGCACTCTGTGTACGTGCTAGGTGACACTACTAACAGTTTAACTTTACACACATAGCTAGCCACACAGGCAAGGCAGTAGCAGATACCAGAGAGAATGGTGCAAGGGAACATGGCTGAATGGAAGAGATGTGGGTGCTGGAAAATACAATGTAAAAACCTAAAGGAAGGGAACTAGCTTTGGGGATTTTCTGTCTTAGCTAAAGGATTCCACAGTAGAACATTTACAAAATGTATCTAAAGCTCAGTGGTTTTGGCAGCACAAAATTACATTTCTAAGTAGTGTATGCCAAACTGTTGAGCCTGCTTAACTGAAAATATCAGCTTAATTCTACATTTAAGTTTGTAAAGACCAGGCAAATATCTCTACTGGCTGAGTCTAAGTGATTTTCATATAGACAGAGAGGCAGCACCACCTGGTCTGTAAAGCTTGAGGCAACATGTGCATGCCATTCTACTTAAAAAGAAGTTACTGATTTTTGTGAAAGGGAAACCTGCCATGCTTTTGCATGATCTTCACGGCCTCCTTTCCAAAATTAGAGATTGATAAGAATTATTCTGTAAGATGCTGTCTTAGTCACTGCAGACTCATCAAAACACCAACTGTTGATCTTCATGAAACTTTTTTGCCTAGGTTTTGTTCAGAGAGCACACAACCCAAAACAGCTAATGACAGATGGATATGCATTAAAATGAGATGTAAGATACATGGGACTAACATCTGCTCTGAATTAGGCAGTCCCCTGGGTCGTGGAGATATTGCTCTTTCCAGTCTAATAAATATTTATTTTTGAAACCAGAATAGCTGTGTCAAGCAAGCTAAGGATCCATATTTCCAATTAATGTGCCAGGAGTTCAGGGAAGAGGAACATGGAAAGAAATGCAGTTTATGAGTGATAAAAAGTAGCGCTCAAATTAACCTCTATTTTTTCTGACTCCCAGTATAATTTAGAATCCACTTCTGTTTTGTCTTACTTAATCCTATATAGTGGCTTGTAGCTCTGATTCCTATATTCACCTTTTGAATTGTTAAAAATTAAATCTAGGGATGTATTTAATATGTAAATTAAACAAGCTAGTCTGCTAAACTCAGCATTCAAAATTAGTGTTAGGCATATGTAAGCTCCAACAGCATGTTTTCTTGAGCTTTATTGAATGGTTTATAAACTGATTTGTGCATTTCTCTGTGTTCTTACTGACTGTTAATTGTTGATGGATTATTTTAATCTGAGTAATATTTCATGATTTTAACTAATCCTTAATAGATTCAGACTATGGACAGCCATTATTTGAGCAAAAGTATGAAGGTAACATATTTATATTTGTCAGGTGCTTTCATTGGTATGGGAGAACCACAGGGAAGGCAGAGGTTGTAGAGAATCTCAACAAACCTTCAGCCTGTTAAATGATATTTCCCCCAGCTATATCCAACCTGAAAATTATGCAGTCTGAAAGTGAAATTTGATACCACTTGGAGCTAGGAAAAATGCCAGCTTGGCAAAGCTCATAGGATTTTTTTTTAGCAATATTTTCCTAGACTGGAGGCGGCCTCAGGGATTATAATTAGCCTGTCTTGGGCTGATTAGTGTTGGGTACTTGAAGATCCTTGATCAGCAGAATAACACATCCTGACAGCCCAGTGGAAGAAAGTCCAGCATTTCACTTCTCCCTGCAGGCAGCTGAGAAAAGAATCTTTTTGGTAGAACAAATCCCTTTATGAGAAAAATGGTGGATGTATTGAGTACTTAGAGGTGGTGATCTCCTGGGCCAGGATGCAGTGCTTTATTCCAGCCTTTCAGACCATTTTACTGCAAGTGAGGAAAATACAAGCTGTGCCGTAAGACTCTGTTTAAGTTTTCCTCTTCCGATTGATGGTTCGTAACTGCCAGCTGGGCCACAAGCAGAAGGTAGCTTGCTTTCTTCTTCTAAGAGATCTTGTAAGACATCACAGAATCAAAGATTCAAATGGGATGAAATGGGTAATGTGATAAACCTCAAAATTCTGTGAAGTGACCCTTAGCTGATAAAGATGTAAATATAGAGCAGATGACCAGACATTTGATAAAAAATTACGAATCAGTTAGCAACTCTGTCATCTTGAGAGTCTGAAAAGTGCAATAATGTTATCAATCACAGAGTATTACACTTTTTGGGTGGTAATACAATACCAATAATATCCTTTTTTAAAGTGAGGAAAAACATTGTTGTCTGAAGAGATTATGGGAGTAGATGTACAAGGTGGGAAAGGAGACTGATACCTAAGCATTCACTTGACACAGATGTTGAATCTAAGTAACAAATCTAGAACGTATTGAAACACAGAATGGGAAACTTGGTTAACACTCCCCCCCGCCCCCTAAAATCTAAGCTTCTGAGAGTGCTTTTGTTTTAAACTTCAAAATAAGAGTGAGGGAGCTAACAAGGCATAATGGTACTTTAATGGCTCCCAGTCAGATAATTCCTGCAGCAGTGATGAGGAGGAAGGCTGTCAAAGCTCCTTTGGGACCTGTGCAGAGACTGGGAGGAGCAGGGTCTGCAGCACAGCAGCAGTGAGTGGGCTTTATTACCAGTGATGATATTGCATGCTGATAAATTATATTTTGGAGTTCCTCCAAAATGTCAGCGCCAGGTTATTCTTGAAGCTACCTTAGCACTTACTCCCTCTCCCAGTTATTTCTCTGCCACACCTATTACAGGCATGCCACTGAATCTTGCCGCACGTGCTGCTTAGTTCTTGGTGCATATCTAACTCCACTCCTGCTGACTCCTCATGTTTCACTTCTAATGGAAATATAAATCTGTAGGTCTTTTTCAAGGCTTACTAGAGTCATTAATGAGCTTTTGGCCCAATATCTTCCAATGTTGTGTGGGTTTTGGTCTTTTGTTTTTTTTTCCTCATTCTGTGATTTCCCCAAGGAAAGTGTCATGAAATTGAATGAAGACAAGCTGAATTCTTGAAAGAAGTAAAAACATTTGAAATGTATGTGCCTCATTTGAGATTGAAAGGTTTGATAAAGTGTTGTGGGACTGTAAAGATTTGGGAATAATCTTGCTCGTCAGTTTCCTGCCAAAAAATGAAAATGTTATTAATTGTGTCTGTGAAGTTCCAGTTTCCATTACATTGTGAAGTGCTAAAGTGTTTTTTGTGTGCTGGAAAGCTGATTATGATCTGAGTACCAGTAATATTATGCAGGTAGGTTTTAAACAAATTTTTCAATAAGCTAACATGAGTATTTTGCCTTCTTGAGAGATGATAGAAAATTCTTACCAAATTTTATCTTGGCTTCAATTTTTGAAATATAGCTTTAAAAGGGTAAAGTAGTCAAAATCTTCAGGAATGCATCAAAAGCTTTAAAGATGTGACTTTATTTTCTATAAAGCCAAATAAGGTATCCATGTCTTGAAAGCAAGATTGAAAAAATTATTGTTTTTTATGTGGAGTGGACTATAATGGTTGATAATGTCTAAGCATCGTATTGGTTTTGTGTCTCTCTTATTTGAAATATAAAAAAAATCTCAGTACTGAATCTGAAAATAAAACGTCCTTGTTGTATAGGAAGCAAAGTTTCACACAGTGAATTCTTTGAACTAAAGTATGGTGCTAAACTTAAAACATGAATTTACGATAGCCCTAGGGAATGAAGTCCTATTTAATGCCAAAGCAGGAATAATAGTGAAAAAGTAGACAGGCTGTAAGAACATAAGGGTCAAAATTCACAACTCCATCTCCTGATGTAATTCAACCTGATTTTGGAGAAGTCCACAGTAGTTATGGTAGATGCCAGGTTTTTTGTAGATCCTAGAAACAAATAAGCCAAACACAGTACTGTGATCCATTTGGTATTAATGTTATATTTCTATGCTTACTGTTATCATCAACATTGTCAGACAGACTTGTAGGCGAAGTCATTCACAGATGCACAAAGGAGTCCCAGGTGTCTCCTCCCCACCCCAAATGCTCATTGTGCTACTATGAGTCTGAGAGCAGGCCTGCAAAGTTATGTACCAGGAACATGGCAGGTATGTGAGAGGGTGTTAAAGATTTGTGACATGACCTCCTACATGACCTATAACAAACCTTTTGTTTTTTGAGAGGTGATCCTTGCTGCTAGAAATATGTGGGGAGTGCTAAACATGAGCGTTGATATCCCTTTAGGATGCTTGGGCAGACAGGGAAGGGACTTGTGAAGAAGAAAAGAATGTGCCCAGGTTGTGTTTGTGGTATCAGGGCTTCCTGCTGCATGGGGAGGTGCAGAGAGGCAGCTGGGAAGAGCCTGGCTGGTTAGAGTCAGAGTCTGGATAACACAGAAGGGGCACAGAGCAGGAAGAGTTTGGCCAGAGCTACCCCAAGCGGAAGAGGGGGAAAAATTGGGCTGCTGAAGGCTGAATGGGTTTGCTGAGGGCTACAAGAAGCCGAGGGAGAATAAGGTAACAGCTGAAATAAACAGGCCAGAACTGCTGCTTAAAGACCGCACAGGCCCCGGCTCCTATTTCGCTCTTGTCAAAATAACACGAACATTGCAAACTCCTCTGTGGCCAACTAATGGGTATGATGCACTATTTCTAGTCATATTTGGAATAAGGTTAAAAAGTTTAAAAGTACAATATGCATAAGTATATATCTACTGGCTTTATCCTGTATGGTTACAGCATGCAGAAAATGAATCAGCAGCAATTTAAGAACATAATAATAATAAATTTAACTTCGGCTAAGCAAGCTCATTTTTTAAATCCTTGGAGACTCTGCAGGATGTTTTAATGGGTCCTTTGTGATGAGGATATTTCCTCAGTTTAAAAACTGGACTAAATGGTTCCTTTTGCATAACTTAGGAAGGAGCCTTCATGCGGTAATGATTTTAGGTCACTGCTAAGCTAGACCAGATGTGGATGAATGGCTTAACAGTGAAATGCTGCATATCCAATTACAAAGCTATATAGGTCTGTATCCTTACCCTCTTCGCAACAAGCTTGAAGTTAATGAGTAAGTCCGTAATACACAGCTATATGTCAAAAGAGGCAATAATAGTTTCTCCACAGTTTTTGATGACATTGGGGAACCTCTGAAGCCAGACATTGGCAAAACAAATTTTCAGAGCTTTCTGTAATTAGGAAAAACTTAATTTGTGTATCATTGCCACCCAGAAAGATATTGTCTCCCTCTGTGTTTTAGGGGTTAGCACAGAACCACATTAAAACCATAAACTAAACTTATTTTCTGGGTGAAAAGAAGGAAACAGTGCAATGTAATGAGCTGCTAAATAAGGATTGGACTTTCTGAAATACCAGCTGTAGTCTTTTAAATATGAACAGTTTTTGTCTAAAAAGAAGACATTATTGGTTTGCAGAGATTAAAAAAAATTATCTTTCTCTTGTCTGAAATATCAAGAATAACAAAAGATAATTTATCAGCCTTTCTACTTGTTGATATTTAATAATGTGGAGTAAAATAGTTCAGTTGTCAGGAACCTGCAATGATCTTCTTGTCCAATTGTCTGACTGCTTCAGGGCCAACCAGCATGTTGTCCAAATGCCTCTTAAACACTGACAGGCTTGGGGCATCAAAAACCGACAGCTAAGAGGGCTGTTCCAGTGTTTGACCATCCTCCCAGTAAAGAAATGCTTCTTAATGCCCAGTCTGGACCTTCCCTGGCACATCTTTGTACCATTCAAAGAACCATTCATTTGAACCACCTGTCCTGTCACTAAATACCAGGGAGAAGAGCTCAACACCTCTCACTCCACTTTCCCTCTCCAGGAAGCTGTAGAGATCAATGAGGTGTTGCCTCTAAGCCTCCTTTTCTCCAAACTAGACAAGCCCAAAGTCCTCAGCTGCTGCTCTTAAGAAAAGCCTTCTAGTCCTTTCCCAGTTTTGGTGCTCCATTCCAGATGCATTCAAGGACCTTCACATCCTTCCTAAGCTGTGGGACACAGAACTGCACACAGCTCTTGAGGTGTGGCCTCAACACTGAATACAGTGGGGTATTCTCCTCTTTTGGCTGGCTGGTGATGCTGTTTGATGCACCCCAGGATGGCGTTTGCCCTCTGGGCTGCCCGGGCACGTGCTGCTGGCTCACACTGAGCAGCTGCCAACCAGCACCTGCAGGGCCCTTTCTGCAGGGCTGCTCTCCAGAACTCCTCTCCCCATTTACACTTGTGTCCAGTGTTATCCAGATTTATACTATATTTTAATATAATAAATTTAACCATTTAAAATTATTAGGCTCACGAGCTCAAAGAGTGTTGAAAGCTTGGTTGTGTTTGGTGCTAGTCCTATATTTGTAATTCACTTGCAGTTGTCCTCTTTTTTGTTTAGACAGGTGTTTTGGGGTCAGAAATGCTATATGAACCCTTTGAAAATGATGGATCATCCACTAAACATTATGGAAGTGTTCAGTCAATTAACTAATGAAGCCTTAGTACATCTGTTTTCTTCACCATTAATTTTGTTTATATGTCAATGTTATATCATAGATGAATAAAACATAATTTAAGTAAATAGAGAAGAATGTAATTAAAATCCTTGTACCTTTAGTACATGTCATGAAACAATAGATCTGTCCTGTATTTACTTTAGCATCAGTCCACGTAAAAAAATCTTATGTGCTGTTATTTTAAAAAGATCTCTGTGTTTGCAAATGAAGTATTTTTACTGACATTACATTTAATATTTCAGATTCTGCAAAGAATAGGCTGCTTGCCTCTGCAAAACAACAGACAATACCAATAGCTGTATTACTTTCTGAAAACAAAAGTTATATCCTTCTAGGATGTAGCTCAATTTAATCAATGCTGACTTTGTATTTATTTGTTTCCCATGACTATTAGATCACAATACTGAGTTATGATCTTCTTAATAAATCCAAGCATAGTAAAACAGTGTCTTTAAAATAGCACTGAATGACTTAAATTCTGGTATAAGTTCTATTTTCTCAGTGTGAAACTAAATGAGAGCCACAATTTCATATTTTCTTTACAACTGGAGCACACGGGTCAGGCATACCTTTTTCAACCAGTTTGGTAGACAAGCTTAATAGGCAAGTGATTTTCCTTTCTCTGGGAAATAATGCATTTTCTTCAGGAGTTTGAAGATTGCTCATGGTTTTAAAAGTATTCAAAAGGACGTGTACTGACCTGGTACCATAGTTGACAAGCAGAACTATTCATAGACTGGACTGAGACCCAGGAAATTTTTTTCAATGCAATGACATGGGCCAGAATTCAAAGTTCTTTATGCTGCCCCAGGTTAAAAAAAATCCTGGAACAAGACTGAAAAAGCCACTTTAGTTCCCATCATTTAGATTTTTCTGTGGTGAGATTATCACAGCTTGTTCATTAAGAGACAGATACCATAACTAAATTATCTTAGTGCATTACGAAGGATTTCATTTTTTCCTTTTGAATGTAAGAGATGGGAGTGATTTTTTTCTTTATTTTACACGAAATTGATGAAAACAGATATATCCATTAGTTCTTTTTTGCCTTAATGAGTTTATTCTTCATATTTTAAAAATATATTGACATTCACACACAGATGTATGTATGGAAAATCACAAAAAATTATTGTATTGCAAAGCTTCATAAAATTGTTGGTCAAAGTAATAGGAAAATGAAGAAAAAAAGAATAATTTATCTTATTGTAGAGCTTTTCCTTTTTCAGAATTTAAAAAACTTTTAGAAATGTTCTAAAACTTGGTATACTTTGTTCTGAGAAATATAGGTACAAAGCTAATATAACATTTTGGTGATGATTTTTGAACAGTCTTGTTTCCCAGCATGCCGACTTTTAGTTTAAAATTTACAACTAAAATATAAAGAATAAGGGAGGAGAATTTGCAGTTCAAGGGCAGTTTCTGATGTTGATGAGAGAAATTTCTTATCAGTGTTGAAATGACTAAAAAATTGTGACAAGTTCGAAATTAATGGATTAAGGGATGTTAACAACCTAAAAGCATCAAAACCCGTAACACTGGCCATGTATTTAGAACCCCTTTCACATTTTCTAATTTTTCAGAAAAAAAATCTCCCTAATCACATTAATTCAGAATTATACATGGTTCTAGAATTACAGAGTTTTTAGAATGCAACATTTTCAGACATAAAAATAAATGAAATTTTAATAGTAAGAATAAAGGTAATATTAAATCTGACACCCATTGCAGTCTCTTTCATTGATGGTTTCCTAAAGAAAAATGTATTATAAGTAATAACAGAGTTAAAATCTAAGCGAGAATTTGAAATGCAGCTAAAAATAGTTAGGTTTGAAGACTGCAGCTTTTATGTATAGGAAAATATATAGTTTTTTGAGTTATTTGGTCTCCTCAAGCTATTCAGGCTTCTCAGAAGGGAAAAGAAGCATTCCTGTGGCTAATATGTGGATTAGCCTAAGTGCTTGCTTGGGCCTCAAAACAATTTGTGACGTGAATTTTTGTGACGTTTTGTCCTACTTTGCTCTGCATTTTGAAATTGTGGAGTACTCTGGGAACACATTCTTGTGGCTTTTCTGACATGACCCAAATGAAAAATTTGATACTAGAAAACACCATTACACTTTTGGTGTCTGCCATCTACTGCCTCTATAACTGCAACACCATAACTTTCTTAAATCGCTGAAGCTCATCACCTTAGGAAACATTGTGCTGGTTACCAAGCCTAAGAAAGTGTTTCTAAATTTATGAACTCTTGAGGCTTTGATCAGACACTGGTGTTCACTGAACTTCAGTACTCCTAAAATCAAAGTAGCATACATAACTTCTGAATGACTGGAAGTTAACTTAATGATAAAAAACCTTTATTTTTATTTCCACAACTCTTTCATTCAAAAGTACTCTTTGTTTAATTCCTTAAACTAAGAAGTGATGGATACTTCTTAATGAATGAATGAAGAGAGGAACAAAATAAACTGCAGTCTAGAATGAAAAGCATTTGATAATTGAGTTAGCAGTCTAAATCCATGAGTCATCTAGCACTTGATAACTTTCATTACTGTTAGTGGGACTAACAAATTTAGGTGCATTTGGTTTTTATGAAGGTTTTATAAAGGGTGAAGTTCTTTAGAGAATTTGGAGAAATGGATCAGCAGGAAGGGACCTTCAATAATTTGTTCCTAAACTGTACAAATGCTGAGCTGGATTCCTTCAAAGCTGCTGTGATGGCAACTCTGAAAAGGTCTATATTCAAGCTTTGGCTAGTTGTTGCTTGATAGATCTATATTGAAATAAAAATCTGCTCTGTCTTTTAATATATTTTTAGAAGATGCACATGAGTGACTATAAAGATATGAACAATAGAGACCCACAACTCCAAAAAACTGTAGTGCATATAGTAAATCTCTTTTACCCTGGGATGAGAGTCCTGGGAGAAGCCTGCTGCTGGCAATTCCATAATGAAGTGCACTACAGAAATCCTGAGACAACAATAAATGAACATGATAGCTTTGCACCATATAGCACATTGATGCAGAGAACTCTGGCCACTGAAACAGAAAGGCCGCGCTAGTGGATTACTCCTCTAAAAAAAGATAATCAATAAATGTATTTATATAAAAATATAAATACATAATAAATGAATAAAAAGAAATATAATAAATATATTTATCGACTTGACTTATTATTAATGGAATATGGCTACTTTTGGAGTAATCAAATTCACAAGCTTGAGAAGCCCCTCACTTCATCTTGCTGTGTGGTAGGGATGATCAACAGCGTCCACCCCAATGTTATCCACGTGCAGTGCCTACAAGCAACTAAAATAATGATGAAAGGGATCTTGAAGACTGAATAGTAACTTCAGCTGAATATTCACT
Organism: Corvus cornix cornix; assembly: GCF_000738735.6. Classification (NCBI taxonomy): domain Eukaryota; kingdom Metazoa; phylum Chordata; class Aves; order Passeriformes; family Corvidae; genus Corvus; species Corvus cornix. Next base: position 26,830,928 of record NC_046335.1, on the reverse strand, counting down.
ATGGAAGACTTTGCATTATCAGAACTTCACTGATAGATTTATATGAAACCCTAATGTACTCATACAAATGTATACCTGTACTTATTAATGAGTTCTGGTATGCTGAAACGCTTTATTTTAAAATCTTTGCTTGATGAATCAGGTAATTTCAGGAGGTCTCTTTCCATCTTCTCATAGATGGGTGCTGATGCTGCATTTCACTACCTCTAGTTTGGTCACTGGCAGATGGGAAATGGGTCAAACCCTCTCAGAAGCCATATGTTTGCTCCCAGTGGGGAGCTGAAGGAAGAAAAGATTGATTTAATCCTTATTACTGCAAGGGCAGCCGTGTGGAAGGTGGATTTCTCTTAGGACCTTAAAATATTTATTCTAATTAAGGCAGAAAGTGAATTGGAAGTGAAATACAATAGAGTAGCTCTGGACATGCATTTCTATTTCATTGTGATGGGTGCTTTCTGCTGCTGCCTGTTTGCTGCCCAGCAGGTGCTTCAGCATTTCCCTGGCTTGCTGTTTCCTTAGCTGGTATCAGCACTGCCTTTCCCCCCCTCTCCTTACAGACATAATGGGCAGTGTAGTCTGCTGCAACCTCCTGCAGCACCTGCTCCGCTGCAGACCAGCCCTGGCTGTTGTGCTAGTCTAAAAGCTGGTTTGGCTTGTTGGCAGTTCTCTCTATAACTCCTGCAGCAGCTTGCCCCCAATCACCTTTATTTTCTTCAAGGTTTCTTGTTCCTTTTGCTGACACACACTCACTCCTGTGGACATACCTTGTTTTGACTTGAGCAGAGTTTTGTGAAAAGCAGTGTAACAATATTTTATTATTCTGTCTGAAGGTGGAAATTTTCCCCCTTGATGTTACTGAGTCCCAGAATAGAAGAAATGCTAACTCTTTATTTACTTGAGGCATAGGCCTAGATTCTCTGCTCAGAAACTGCTCCAACTAGTTTAACCACAGAATAGAATAAGAAGCGATAAACAGAAATTAGGAACAATTAATCCAGAAGCAGGGCAGGGACCTTGCAGTAGCTATAAAGGATCCTAGCAGTAACTGAAGCATCGCACTATAATGTGGCCGAAGTGTCACATTCTGCAAGGTCCAGACTGAAAGAGGAAAGAGGCTTTTCAGGCATTTCATTTGAAGTCTTCTGTATTTTCTGATGACTTATACAGAATTTGAGCTCTAAGAAGTCTTGCAAGTTACAAAAGCATAAAAGAAATGCAGGTGAATCTTGCTGTCATGACCTGTCAACTTTTGGTAGATTTTCAGACCTGCAATACCAGAAGATTTGAAAATTTCTTAATTTGAATAGTGGCACAGTTGATAGTGGCCTTAATACATTGGCTTTTTCTTAAAATTGCTGAGTACTGGTCTTGATGTCAGCAACTGCACATAGTGAAACCATACCCAGACATGTATGCCTGTATTTGTACATTCTGCTCAGCTTGTGTTAGTTGTTGTACATGGTTCTGCCAAAAAGAATCGTCTGCTGTTTCTATGCTTACTTTTGCTCCCCGGCTCTCTTGAATATCTGGGAGGTAAGAGTGGAAAACCATAATTCTTCAAGGTTTAATGTCAGCAGCAAAATGAGATTATAACAGAGGCAAGATTTGCTTTATGTTATAATTTAGCTCCTACCTAGTTCTTCTCTTTCTATTGTAATTAATGCTTTCTGATTTTTCTCTCTGTCGCTGCATTCTTAAAAAACTCTGAGCCATACATCTGTCAGCAGAGTGGGTGTGGACACCAACCCCACATCTTTGCCTTCACTTGTTCTTGGAGCTGCTATTTCTTCACTACCTCTGCTTTCTCATCTAAATGTAGCCAGTGAGAAAGAGAAAGGGTCAAATTCCTATTACTAAGTCCTTGTTGTATTCCCTTGAATTTATAAGCCATAGCTTTTCTATGTGCATTCTGAAAAAAATTTTTTTTTTAATTTTTATTTTTTTAATGTGCTCAAAGAGGTATCCTCTGATAACTATCTGCTGCTGCTTGAGATTCTTGGGTGGAACTGCTGCATCCTGTTGCCTCTCCAAAGTCAAGAGCCCTTCTGATAGTCACTTTATGAGGTTGTCCAGAATCTTCATGGGTTTTTTTTCTTTCTGCTTGTGGGCAGCATGTCAGAAGGAGGATTTGCCAGGTCAAGCCTCTCAGTTGAAATGTCCTGTATGTAGGAATATGTCTGAGTAGCCTAGGATGTAAAAATCAAGCCAGTGCAAGGTGTTTCTAATAAAGAAGGGCAGAAAGAGGAAACAGGAGAATGGAACTGAGCTGTAGGGAAGCCTCAGTGAATGCACTGGAGGGCTGTCAACTCCTGAATTCTTAACCTATACTGAAGTAGACTGAGGTCAAATCTGTCTCTCAGGCTTACCTAGGTCTGGGATCTGAGTATTTTTATTGGCTAGCAGATAAGTTAGAGAGAAGACTTTTGAAAACCATAATTAACTTGGGGTTAAAATTTATTTTAGGGGCACCAGACATGTTCTTTATTTCAGTCTTTATTTATTTCACTCTTAAAATTTCCCTGCTTTTATAAGATAATTGTTGTAGACCAGCCACTAGCACTTTAATCACTGAGATACTTATGTACAACGTGCACTAGTCTAGAAACCGAAGTGATGAAAATGCTGACAGCATACATATATTTCTAATGTTGCTTGATATCTACATGTACCATGATGGAAATCCAGGATGTTTTTTCTGTGCTCAAAATATGCTGTAATTCCATAATGTTCAAACTGCAGGCTGGATACCACCCAGAGGAATGATGTCTGACTCATGCCAAGAGCCAAGTGCTGAGAAACAACTGTGTGTGCAGGATTCGATTTGCAGCTAGAGCTGTGAGACAGAATTGAGAAGCAAAGATATGTGAATATTGTGTTGGGATTGGAAGGCTTAGAAGAACACCATGACTAAGGTGGTTGATCAGGGTAATTCACCACTGTACTGGGAGAAGTATCCAGAAGCTTTCTAGTGACAGGAGTGTGAGGCATGTTCTTCACTATATATTTAGCTGGGAATAAGGTACAGTTGGAACCAAGGCTCAGCTAGGAACAAGGTACAATCTCTTTCTCTTGCACTTCTGAACACACAGACTTGAACCAGTTTTGCAACTGGAGCAAATCAGTATAACTCTATTAACCTAATTGGGTCTGATGGTCAGCCTCAAGGGGTTTACATGCTTTGTTTTGAGAGTCTTCCTTTTCTCCTACATTTCTTCCCTTCCCTCTACCCCCATCTGTCGTCCCCGTCCCCCCTCCCTTTACCTGGCAGGTTTGCAAAATTTAATATAATGGCTATTTAACTTTCCTCCATCCAGTGGTTATTTTCTGACTGTGAAGAGTAGGAATAAGTAGGTCACAGCAAAATACTTAGGATGTGGAAACTATTGGAGCTTTGTAAGCTGTGCTCATTCAGGGAAAAATGCAGTCTGTCTAGTAGACAAGATATTGTCCTGTACGAGACCTATTTCTTTGTGTCTGGAAGGTCACATAAAGACATAAATGGATTTATATTTTTATGCAGGTGATTTTTTTCCTTATATATCAGTGTAAAGTGGTGTGTAAGACCTTGATGAACGTATTAACATTTGACATGAAGTTTTCCAGATGGGTAAATGCCTCAGGCTGAATTTTCTTTGGATTTCTTTTGGGAGAGAGAGGCAGCACTTTTGCAAAATATAAGAGAAAATATAGATTTGCTAATAATAATAAAAAATGAGCAAACAAAGCATGAGAATTTCTTTAAAGTGCTTTAGTATCTTTAAAACAAGGCTTTAAAAGCATACTGTAAAATATGAACTTACTATTGGCAGAGGACTTATCCTCATATCTTGCATGTTTTTTTACTTCAACAGCCAGTCAGGAGATACTCTCTTGAAAAATTTTTCATGTGGGTGAGATTTACAGTTGGTTGCAGTTTACCATGCATTGCTTATTGAAATTTCCAAGGGTAATTTTTGTATTCAGCATGAAAATGAGAGAAGGAACACAGTTTTCCTCTGTTTTTTGATGAATTCTATGCAGTTTTGCAAGCACTGAAGAGATAAAGGGGATTTACAAAAGGTTTGCAAAAAGTGACAGATTTCCCATATCACAACACAGTGTTCTAGCTTCAGACTGCATGCATCATGACAGAACATTCTATTATCAAAAAAGTCTATTTCCTTTTCAACTATTAAACAGGTTCAAAATGATTTGCCAATCATAGAATAAAACCCCTTATATGACTAGATTGCTTTATTCCCCCAAAAGCACCTTAAATAGAAACTACAGCCCAAATTAGTTTTACATGCTGTATTTCATTTTCTACCTCCAACAAATTTTCAAAAATTAGATCCATTAAATATTAGTTAAGCATACATCTGCAGATGTTCTATGCACTCCTGTGTAGCCTGAGCACTTTAGTTTCCTTGCCCATGATCTAGTCCAAAACTAATGGTAGTTAGTTTGGTTAATCATACTTACAGAATTGGTCCATTCTTCAAATTATGCTGTGCCTAAGAAAAGCCATGGGGATCTGTTCCCTTCTTTGCGCTATTGAAGTGAATCAGAGAACTCCTTTGCCTACCAACTGTTATGTACCTAATTAACATTACAATGTAGTGTTGTAGTTCCAGTATTTATTACAGAATGCTTTCTCTCAAGACCCCAGATCAGTTCATTAAGTCAGTTGTGATTGTTTGGTTTCTGCTTTTTATGATGCTCATAAAAAGAGCCATCCTTATTATCGCTTTAAGTGTAAGTTACATGCATTCAGGCCTTTGGTTTCGTTTGACTCTGGTTGCTGCAAGCTACTTGAACATAAATTATAAAGATAAGATGCAATTGCATCAAAGCATATTCATGCCTGAGTGAAGCAAAACATTGGTCGTTTGGGGTGTGTTTACCATGTGCTATTTGTGGCATATCA